>NW_020653850.1:10534481-10550288 GCF_003589595.1 Hyposmocoma kahamanoa
TAATAATTACTTTATAAATCTTCTGTTTGTTAAAAATAAAAGTTTTCATTTTATTTTATATAATAATTTGACTACTTCACCGGCTCAATGGTTTGCACGGTGGGCACTGGGTGAGGAGGTTTAGATTCGAGGCTTTGTTTCCCAGTAGGACCAATTTGGGAAATTACTTTTTTTAACATTCATTCTGGTCTGGGTGTTCTAGTACAGGGAATTCCCTAGTTCGAGATCAGTAAGGCTAGCACGCCGGAGTCGTTTTGCGCGACTGCGACATAAAGCGCGAGATATTGCTATTCTCCCTTATGTTGCTCTCGCGCAAAACGAGCCCTGGCGTGCTAGCTCTACAGGCAGTACTCATAGATGTGGCCGTCTGGCACATTAAAATTATTAAATAATAAATAACAAAATGACTTTATTTGACACGCAATACAATGAAAGAAAAAGAATATACAAATTATTAATTTACACTCATTAACATCATTTTTAAGAAAATCCGCAATGTACGTTAAACACGTATCAAAATAGCTCTTATTATAATGCAGTAAAGATTCAAAATAAATTACTCGATTACCTAAGAAGTGAGACAAACTATACTATCGTCCGCTAAGTGACAAAATATTTTTTTTTTGAAATATCATAAAAAACCATAAGCCAGTTCTTTAGAATATTGAAAGTGTTTAATGATATTGCAGCTATGCACCGTTAGTGTAAGTTTCGATAAGTTGGACACGTTAACTAATTTCAACTGTTTTTAAAAGAGAATTATGTGCTCTAGTTTTTGCTATTTAAAACGGATATTTGAACATTTATAACTTAGCCGCTTTTTGTGAAGTGTTAAAACGCTTCTATTATCAATACTTTACAGGATTTATAACAAAATCATTCCGCTATCCAGTTTCTATCATCGTGGAATTAGACGTAGGGTTCCAGTTCTATATTGGGTATATACCCAAGACTCGCACTTATAAGGCGTACGGCCTTAAAGTGGAATTTCCTGCCTGCAGATTTGTCCCCTGAACGCTGTAACTTGGAACTTTTCAAGGCGAGAGTGAATAGGTATTCTGTAGGCGTGTATGCTCCATTATCGACCTCATCGTCACTTTCCGTCAGTGTTAAGATGTCTCTGTAATTTCCTATTGGTATAACCTTATTATTAACTCATTTCTGAGTACGGATTGGTCTGTAGTACGGTTTTTATTCCGTAGACTATCTCGCTGATTCAGCGCAAACGAATATTAAATTTATAAAGATAAATTATAAAATAAATAATAAAGAATAATAGTAAATTTATAAAGTATAGTAAATTTATAATAAGAATAGTAAATTTATAAAGAAATAATGAAAATACATTTAGTTAACGGTCTACAAATGACACCAAACAAGAAAAAAACAAAACAAAACAGAAAAGAAAGAAAAAATAAATGTTAAAAATATAATCAAAACATTCAAATGTAAAAAAACATAGAAGAAATATTTTTATTCCAAAAAGAAACAACACAGCACACTATATTTAACAATTGCGAAACATAATTATAACATACAAATAAAAAAATGTAGAAATAAAAAAGTGAAAAACAAAACAATAATACACACAAATGATGTACAAACAGGAAGCAAATAACTATAATAAAAAAATCAAGCGATAAGCCAAAAGGCACAAATAAATATTTTTTTAAATCATTATAATATTTTCCTTCACCATTAAATCAATTAATAATTTAGGTAACTAAAATTGTCGAGAAGGCAGACCCTCAGTGGAATTTAATCTAATAAAATAGCAGTAGAGCTCCTTGTGGAAGAGTTCGTCCAGGTAAGTACTGCCATATACCTATTTCTGCCGCCTAACAGTAGCGTGAGCATTACAGCGTTTCCCTTTTGAAGGGTGAGAGTGCTTGTAAAATTACAGTCACATGGGACTTTATGTCAAGATGACGGGTACAGTGGCCCCTTAGATCTTTGCGATTTATAGCTCTGATTGGCATTGCAACTGTTATGGAAAGGCGTGTCGCTTACCACCAGACGTGCAAATGGTTCCTGCCGTTACTTGATATAATAAAAAAATCTAAGATTGAACAAAATCAGCTAATATATTAATATCTATATACACACGCGTATACATTCTCTCATACCTTACTATGGACCACCACCTGCTACGCACTACTTTTGATCTGGTTGTTTGAATACATCCTCTATTTGGTTGAGACATACTTGAGCCGGGGTCAACCTTTTCCCACCGTTCCACCGATATTTGCCATAAAAATTTCTGCACTTTTTCTACTAAGATTCATTCTTTGCTAATGATCAACAAATCCAATTCTTACTCGTCTTTTCCATTAAATTAATATATCCTTTCACTTTATTCCAACTTGTCAAAAAAGAATAAATAAACCAGAGCTTTTGCATATCCGCTGTGATAAATATCTGTGGCCACAAATAAATTAAAAAAAAATATTTGTCATTCCGCTGAAAGTGAGATGAGCCAATTTCAATTAGGCGCTGTTGATTGGTCGAATGAAAGTTTTGCGGGATTTATTTATCTGCTCTGTAATTTGTATTCGATGATCGTATCTGTGTGACTTAACTGTTGATTTAATGTAGACGTTTTGTTTTGTTTCTCTCCTGTAATTAAATTTATAGGTATATGTTCACCACTTGATACTTTATTATTTTCCCTTTATGAAATTCGTTGAGTCCAATATGAATGCAACCATAGAATTAAATACACATATATGACGAGTGTATCTTTATTTACGTATTTTTATTTTAGAACCAACAAGGAAGCAATGGGCATCATGGAGAAAGAATAAGCCAATCGGTGTAAGGTACTCGCCGATTAGCAAAACTTTTCATCACGATGGCAAGCACTACAGTGTTACCACCGATACGACAAGAAGAAGACGAACCAGCAAATCGAGTTAGGTTTTCGTGATTGGTACACATAGGATATGAAACAATTTTTTCGGATCGAAATCGCGTGTATGTTTTGTCAAAGTCTACGTTTCAAACGCATTACAGGTCCCATGTTTGTCATGGTCAGTCAACCGTGACCATGGGACCTGTAAAGGGAAGAAAAAAAAAACTAATGGAAAAAACAGGAAATCGTAATACGGTCCACGTGAAGAATATATAAACAAATAGAAACTTGCGATAGTAAGGAAGTCATCATCACCATCATCAATGTACTATTATACGTCTCAATGCCGGACAAGTGTCTCCTCTAGTATGAGGGCTAAGGTTATAGCTCGCCATGCTAACTGGGACTATACACTACATCCAGAAGTTTCATCATGATAAAAAAACTGACAAATGTACAAACGACTAACCTTATCTGATCCCCAAGTCGTAGTTCCAGCTTTTTGGCTGAAATTTGTATTTATGTAATATAATTAAAGAACAAATTGGCTTAAAAAGTTTCATAAAGGTGCGTACAGATCTGCCAAGAGCGTGCTGCATGCTTGAGCAATGCCAGAATATTAGTGAAGAAAGACGAAGGAGATAAGTCTGCTTGGATAAGGTCAGAAAGTGATATCAATGAATTGCTCACAAAAAAGTGAATGGAACGGTAGTGATGTTGTGTTATTACATTTTTAAATTCACTCTCAAAATTCGCAGACATAAATGAAATTGAGTATATACGTGACGAATCAGGTACTTCAGTTAATTTCAACAGTTTGGATAGCTGGTTTTTGTCTTTTAAAGAGAAAAATGACTTTAGTTTAGTGCATATTAATATTAGATCTCTTAAGAAAAGCTTTGCAGAGTTACTTGTTACTTTAGAGAATAATTTAAAAAATCTAGATGTTCTCGTCATAACAGAACCATATATTTCAATGTAATATACGTGACGTGCGTGAGTGGTATGCGAACGGAACGCGAACAGATCGCACGTAATGCACGTGTGCAGCTTGCGAGCTTTTTGCAAACAAGCACATTTGTGCCGCATTCGCCCGATCCGTGCGCACCCTTCCTTAAACGTCATTTACTAATGATGTAATAAGGAAGTCATACCATAATGAATTTTACGACACACAGGTTAAAGGTTAATATAGCAAACGGGACGCTTGGTGTGGAACATAAAATCTGACCTCTCTGGTGCAAAGGCATAAATCAAAGGATTCAGAACTCTGCTATTGTAATCCAAATTGAAGACATGGGCCTTTCAACTCGAAATACGTTTGTGCAGATTTGCGGTTCAAGCAACTGCGTACATACATTACATACATATTTCAAGCAACTGCTTATACATATGTATGTAACATCTACTAAGCAGGTTCTACACGTATACGTGTAGAACGTGCTTAGTAGATGTGACATCATCATCTTTAAAAAACTTGTAAACAGCTGTTTACAAGTATATAGATACCAATCTATATCAGTAGGTATTATTAAATTAAATTTACAATTAAATTTAAAAAACTACTTTTACTAAGTACGTTTTTGTTAAAAAATTTGCGCGTAATGAAACTCATTTAACTTTCTGTATTTTTTAATATCATTTAACATATTATTTTTAAATAACATGTTTTATTTCCCTTAAGTGTTTCATACGTTGGATGAATACAACATTCATATTTACTTTCACAGTTTGTTCTTAAAAACTTTATATATTGTTTCAATTTTACCATTGCAGCATATTAGTACTTTAAGAAATATAAACCAGGTCTGTAATTATGTGTCCACGCACATTAGCGGTGATGCGGCCGATTTGAACCCACCGACGCGGAAAATTAACTAACACACCATGATACCCGGCTATCACGGACAATTTTATATGAACTAATAGTACAAAAGGTTTGTCTGTAAATATTGCACACATAAATGCAATGGTTTTTGTGATTGTTTCAACCTCCCGTGGAATTTTTCTTAGTGTTAGTGAATAATTTTGACAAACCAATGGAGTAATTTCGCAAAAAAAAAATTAAATATCATGACACTTAATATTACACTTGTGTTATGGAAATTGGAAACAACGACGGTACCACAACCACACACCAGATCCGAAACAATATAGAAAAGTTAATTATCTACACTTGTTTAGTTATATATAGTATTATATATTATTTGTATTATATATATAGTATTTGTTTAGTTAATTTTCTACACTAACCCGGCCGGGAATAGAACGCGGGACCTCAGAGATGACGACACCATGAAAACCGGTGTGCAAGCCACTCGACCACAGAGGCCGTCGAATATTTGTTAGTTAGTAAAAAATTGCTACTATGTTGTATTTCACTAAATTTCTTATAAAACATCTTACAATAACAATTTATTTTAGTTCTCAGATAGTCTGTGGTTAGTAATAAAATATACGCTGCACGTGTCCCTAGTTCCTCCAGTGAAGTATTTGAATCTCCCCGGGCAGTACAGCGTATTCCCAAGACTGGTGACAGCTGCAAGTAACGAATTACTTACTTTCTACAACACCTCTCCAACGTACTCGGAATTTCGTTTTGCTACCTGGAACGTCCTACCCGAATTCCTTGAAACAAAACTCCCACAAACAGTTACGTGGTGATTTTCGCTTCTAAAATAGAGACTAAATTCAGTGTGTTTAAATCTGAAGTCGCAATTACAGTCTCAAGTTGGTGAAACAATTATTTTAAGTAATTAGTTGGTTATTCATAGGAAATGAAACTATTTTTCCGGATTTAAATCGCACATTTTTGTTTGTTTTTTCAAAGAAACCGACGTTTCGGGTCCTTTACAGGTCCCATGGTTACGGTTGACAAGTCATTAGTGACCATGGGGCCATGCCCTTTACGCCCTTTACTAAACGTCGGTTTGTTAACAAATATACGCGATTTAAATCCGGAAAAATAGATAGATAGATAGATAGATAGATAAAACGTTTATTGTCTTGCATCACACACACAATATAATAGAGTAAATTGATTAAAAGAGACACACATAAATCAAAATGAAAACGAAAAAAAAAGCATAAAAACATAATACTAACCTAATCATCAACAGCTTGTGTGTGCTAAAGCAAGCCAAATAGGTCGTGGCTCAGTGCAAAATTTGCTCAAGAGCAAGGCACTGATTTTCAGCCACCATCTGCGAGGGTAGCGCGTTGCGGTGCATCAAAAACAAAAACATTGTGAGGTGAATGTAGCATGCATATGTTAGTATCACGTGAGAATTATGTACATTATAAAATATTTAAAAAAAAATATATTAGTAACTGTAAAAAATAAAAAAATAAAAATTTGAAAAAATTGTAATACAAATTCATAATTGGTATAATTAAAATAAAATAATAATCAGTACTTAATATCGATGAAAGCCATTGTAACATAAAATGATAATAAACGTCCATGAAGCAAGGGGACTTCATTCTAGAAGCCTCCGCTATGTAAAGCGTTTAGGAATACCCAGTTTTTGCCTATCAAAAATAAATTCCCTCAAATGTTTTTTAAACGTAAACTTACTTTTAAGGAGTCTAAGCGGGAGTGGAATATTATTCCAACACTTCGTTGCTTGATAAATATCCGGAAAAATAGTTTCATTTCCTTTGTGTAACAATCGCGAAAACCTAAGAACTCGATATTTAGTTATTCATCGTTTTTTTAGTACTATAAAAACCGTAAACAAAGAAGCTGTGATCGTAAACCTTTTTCTTCAGCCAACAAATAACACAAAAGGATAACATCGTCAGAATGACAAATACATGATATTTTTTTCACTCTCACAAATGGAAGGTTTTATAACTACAGATTAGCTATTAGTTAAATTAAGCTACAAGGTAACTACCTCAAGCGAGAGACTACATTACATACTAGGTAACTAGACCTACGTTACAGATCTCCAGGCCCCCACCTTTTACAATTCAGTTTTTTTTTAATAAATGTAAAATGAATAATGTGGTAACGAGTCGAGAGTATGTGTGCACGTAATATTATTAACAATAATAATAAATAATAATATTTTTATAAAAAGTTTCGGTTCAATGTTTGGAAGCTCTGTTTCTTTAATTTTTTTATCGTATATCAAGTAAAGGTAGACATTTTATATTTATTTTTTAATAGTTAGCACTATGAGTAAACAAGACGTAATAATAATATAAAGGTAGTATAAATGCTTGAGAATTTGGTTTCACGGTATTGATTAAAATGCTTTGCTTACAAAATCGTTGAATGAGACGGTGCCTGATAAAAAACCCCACATTTCCTTCAATCTAATGCTAAAAAACCGCAATAGTTTGTAGCTATAAAAAATAATGAGTAGAATATACAATTGGTTCATTTTCTGCCCCAGTCGCTTCGGTCACGTAAGATATTCCGTTTTTACAAAACGATCGTGTTCCAATCTTAATTTTCTACATCCCTTAGCTTTACTCAATAAACGGTAATACTGTGGAAGAACAACTGGCCGTATAAGCTTGACCTTATCTCGAGCAAGTTTTGTCCCATTAACATGTCGGGACCGCGTGGAGTTGAGCGGGTTCAGGTGATACTGGACATTTGAACACCTGATTTCCCACTAATAATAAGCAGTGAACGTTCAACATTTCGCAACAGAATACTGAATAGAGCTTATATAGAATATTCAAATGTGTTGCTATTCACACAATCGATATGCTTTTGTGCTGAACATGTTGGAACTTTGTCACATTTAACGAGCCAGATTAGGTTTTTTTGTAATCAAAATTAGAGTTGTATTATTAACGTAAAGACAAGCGAATATTAACATGCTAAAACCTAGCAATCTACAATGGAAAGAGCGCTAAATGCCCAATGTACAATAAAATGTGCTAAATATGCTCGAATGTGGAATTAGTATTTTGATCTCAGTTCAAGGGAAAACGGTATCTGGTATCGCACAATTCAGTGTCAGCATCCTCGTTTGCCTTGGTTTGCAGAATGCGACCATGTTAGGAAAATAGTTGTCATCGCACTAAGGATAAAAACCGGACACGTTCCATTAAACAGTTTTACTTTCTTAATGAAAAAAATCTCCTAATTGCGAGTTATTTGGAGTAGTGGAAGATGCATATCAGTTGTTACTGGTATGTTTCCGGTACTAGCAACAGAGGGCGGCGGTGTTGAGAAACCTGCAGATCAACTGAACAATTGTATACTAAGCAATCCCCTCACGAAACAAACAAAGAGACTGTTACTATTTGGAGAATCGGCTGTCCAGCAGCGCCGACCAAACATATAAGCTATAGTTTAGGATACGATGGAACTGGCATATGCATTGTACAAAAGTTCCTAAATAAATAAGGATAAAAAAAACATGCTTCAGAATCAAGCAGGCATAATCTCAGCTTTGTATTTTTCTATATCTTCTATGGTCATATCGAATGTATAATTCTAAATTTGAATGCGATGTTGTCATTAAAATGTACTAAGGCGTTTACATCATCACAGGAATATTACAATCTGGGTCAGAATCACTTCCCATTGTATGTACAGGGGGCCTTAGGAGGTCAAATAGAAACAAAATTAATAGAATGAAAATTGCAATTTTTTACTTTATTCAAAGGCAAACCTTTTACAAATTCCGTAAGGATCGAAAAAGAGTACCGTTTTAAACCTTTCGAATAACTAGCCCTAAGAATTCATAGATAGCACTCGAGGCTTCTCAAGTGCGGGTCGTTAATTAATTCAAAAGCCGTTCCGGCAGTTACGACGGTAGGAAATGAACATCCGATTCGGCACAGACCGCTTTGCCACGTAAATTAATTTTGGACATACGTAAGAAAGGGAGAACTTGATGAATTTCGGAATATTGAACGCGATTGAAATAAATTAGACAGGATATGCTAAACTTTAGCACCATAGTTTAAATTACTGTCACATTTTGATATAACATTCCGTTATGAAACACGCCCTCATATATTTACCATTTCATTAGATTCTAAACTGGGACGTTGAAACGTAAGTATAATTTATACAAAGACCACGAAGATTACTGTTGGCGACCTCCGTGATCGAGTGGGTTGCATACGGGTTTTTATGTTGTCGTCATTTCTTGGGTCACAATATAAAAAACATAGAATGTAATCATTATATTTACGAAATGATGTAATCATTAATCACATTGTCATCTCAAACGTACCCTCAATTGTTGCCAAAGGTTATGAAATCACGAGAACACTAATAAAATTAATAATTCAAATGAGACCACTGTCACAATAGGTACTCATTATGAGTGTGTATAAACAGGTAATTCCTAATTAAGTGTGGCGTTAAAATGTCACGGAACAAACGAACGCCGCAACGTTCGTGTCCGCAATTAGATTCGAGCTTTGCTGAAATGTTTGCGGTTTGTCGCTCAGACTCGTATTTTGATTTTCCGACAAAACTGTTGTTCATTTTTGTAAAGGTTTAACGTTTTAGTGCATTTGTTAATGGCACTTTTACAATACAGAAGAGACACAGAGTTACGTAGGTAATTGGCGCTGCCTTTTTCATAAGTTCACAGTACCTTCATTCTGAAGTAATATACGTGTCAAGGAAGATTGTGTACGGTCCTTATAATTATAATATATTTCGAAGTGTATAAACTTCACAGCGCGCGGGTGACGGACTATGTATTATATCATTGTTTTAGAATTGTCCATATATCTATCTGGGTACTCTTTATCATAAATCCATATTTATTTATTTTTATTAAAAAAACTAACTTTACTTGGGGTTGATAAAGTACCATATAAATAATACTGCATGTGGAATAGCTTAATTTTTTTTGTTTATCTATTCAGCTTCAAACGAGGAGGGAACCGTCCCCATCGTACCACGAGTACGGTGCTGCAGATGACACCGCGCAGCACACCCTAAAGGTGTGCAGCTGGTGGGAGATAGCGGCCCCGTACTGTGATGGTGACAATAGGGCAGGACCTCCCGCTGCCGGGCGTGGTTGCCGCCATGCTCGGTAGCGAGGAGTCCTGGGAGGCGGTGGTTTATTTTTTTTTTTGGGGAGGCGGTGGTTTCCTTTTGCGGAGAGGTTATGTCGCAAAAGGAGGCCGCGGAGCGGGTGCGCGAGGACGCGGCAGACGCGCACTCGCTTCGGCGCAAACGTACGGGGAGAAGGCGAAGGCAGTTTTAAGCTCGCCTGATCCCCTAGTGAGGCCAGCGGGCTCTGGACAGGGATTCCGGAGCCTGCATTGCACGGACTCACTCGTCTGGGGGGCGGGCGGCATTGTGGTGAATGTTCACCCACCCCACGACGCCGACTCAACCGGCGAGAGGTAAACCCGGGGAGGCTTTAGTAAGGTAGGTCCTCCAGTCTGGAAGGAGAGTCCCCACATAATCCCTGAATCTCCCTGTATTCAGGGGTATCTATAAAGATTTCCCCCCTCAAAAAAAAGAATGGTAACCGTTCGGCCACGGAGGCAGTTGGAGGATTTAATTAAATTTAAATATCTGTGAGATTACAATTTATATGTCAACTTCCTCATGGATAATATTATCATGATTACTTAGCACTCTGTCCAAAATTTTGCTAGCCAAGGGAACAGGACGGTAGTGTCTCGTAAAATGCGTAGGTGTTTTAAATGAAATATTGCCCCGGAAATTAGGGCAATTAATATCGCAATTCAGAATATACACAATACGTTGTATAGTGAAAGTTGGATTCAAACTCAAACTCAAGTTGAAATAATCTTCATTTCACAGGTAAGCAAATTACACTTCAAATTGTCACATTGATTAATCTCTACTACTCATTCGTAAGGCACATTCCCGAGAGTACAATCAGTAAGAAATTTTAGGGGTTGCTCTTTGTAAATAAGTATTTGTATATTTTTTTGTTATATACTTTTTACTTCATTATTAAGTGACGGGACGAGCAGGTCGTGCGGCCTGGTGATATGCGACACGCCAGTCCACAACAGTTATAGTGCCGCTCACCGCCATTGCACTCGTCACCCTGAGACATAAATTGAAGTCCCATGTGCCTGTAATTTCACCAGCACCTTTACCCTTCATAACCGAAACGCAGTTAATGGTCACATTACTGCTTGGCAGTAGAAATATGTAAGATGGCAGTACTTCTCTGGACGAACTCTTTCACAGGGACCTCTACTGCTACTAAATACATGCATCATTTAGAGTATTTATTTCAAATATGACAGATCAAGATAACCTGAAAGTGCCAAACAGGTTACTACCATGGATTTTTATCATCCAAATACGCAGAAGCTGTGTAGCTATACAGCTGTTGTGGACATTCCCTGGATGCGCACGTAGTGTTTTGCTTCCGCATTTATATGGCGAGTGGCTGGGGAGTAGAATTCGGACTTATTCCACGAACGCTATGACTTGGACCTTTTCAAGGCGAGAGTAAATAGGCATTATTTAGGTGTGCATGCTACATCTTCGACCTCGTAGTCACTTTCCATCAGATGAGATGGAGGTCAAATGCGCACCGTTTTTTGTATTAAGAATGATTTTGTTCCACTATAGTTTTAACCTTCATAAATGGCAAATTTTTAATATGAACCGGAATGGTTGCCCCACAAATGAATGAATTTGTAACATTATGGAGACGACTGTTAGTTTACTGTTTTGAGTAGGAAAGTACAATAAAACAAAAGTGTTCTGAGAATACCAAACCACATGTCACTTTTCAAAATGGGACTTACACTAACGAGTGGGTTCAGAGTTTGTTCCTCTCAGTGAGTTGTAAGGATTTTATTTGACGAAAAACTACAGACAGAAGTCTGTTTTTTTGCACTAATTCTATCCAATTGGCTGAAAAAGATTATATAATAGCTTTTTTCCTGTCTTACATTAATGTTATTGTCTTGTGGTAAGATAACCAACTGTAATATTTTATGAACTTAGTAATTTTATTATTCTTAGTGAGTTTGTAAGTTTCAACTCTATATTTTACCCAGTGTTCGGCCTTAATTACAATGTCATAAATCAGGACAAGCACACAAATTTCAGAGAAATGCTACTATAAACACAAAAAGTTGTCGTTATTTTAAAGAATATGTTATAACGTTATTTATAACATATTTGCTCGTAAAGTGGCTGAAAACACACCAATTTCAATATTGTAATGTATTTCATTACGCACTTGTGCGTTATTGTAATGTAAAACGCACAAGTGCGTTATTGTAATGAAGAACTCACAAGTGCGTTATTGTAATGTAAAACGCACGAGTTTTTTTTTTAATAAAGTAACATGCACGGTTTTTTAAGATGCTCCGTCTAAAAATGAACGATACTTTTTTAAATCTTTGCAAAGAGTTTTTATGTTAGAAAAGTGGTCAATATTTTATGAATAAAATTAACTTTGGGAGATAAAATATAGTAAATAAACATTTAATTCTTTAATTTAATTAATTTTGAATAAATTACAACCATTTATCTGTAACAAAAACACAAAAATATTAATTTACTTTATTAGTAATACTGGCTATTTTTATACTTTTGCCTAAAAAAAAAGTTGATGCGCGCGCATGGCTAATTTGTGGACAAGTAAAAATTATTTCGCGCGCTTTTTCTTTTCGCTGTATTGTTTTTATTTGAAAATATCGTCAAGTAGTGCTGAATTTATTAATTTGACACCGCCACAAGTCTCAAACGCAGTGAAAAAGGTAAGCCTCTTACCTGAAAAATCGACCGATAGATACTTACAAGCGTATCAAAATTTCAAAACAAAAACAAACAAAGATGCAAATTCATTTTCAGAAAATGTGTTTTTAGCCTATTTCATGGAACTTTCTCAAAAATATAAGTCAAGCTCATTGTGGTTCTACTATTCAATGCTAAAAAGCATTATGAAAATAAACCATGGTATTGATATCAAGTCATACTCCAACTTGATAGCATTTCTAAAAAGACGCTCAGATGGCCATGTAAGTAAAAAGTTCAAAAAGTCGAAAGTATTTTCGGCTGACAATATCAAGAAGTTCCTAAAAGAAGCTCTGCATTGGCGATATTTGGCAACAAAGGTCAGTTGAAACTAAATTATTGTTATTAATTTCTTTCACTTTCGTATTTCTTTACAATATAGGTGTTTATACATTCTTTTTATCTCTTTTCAGGTTGTATGAATATTCGGTATAAATGGTGCATGTAGACGTCAAGAGTTGGCAAACTTAAAACATAAGAAATAAAGAAGAAATTAGCTCTCGCATTACAAGGAACATCAATTTGGAGTCAAGTGTTGACTTTCAACCACCTACGAGCACACACGCGTACATTCCACCATCGTCGCCGCAGCCGCAACCGCCTCCGCCGCCGCCACCGACTGCAGAACTCTGTGGTCTCGTTTCTCCTACTTTCACTCAAGAGAGTGAGAGAGAGACTGGGGAGATTGTAACTAATAATAATAACTTGACAACATTAAAAACGCCAACTGGCAACGTAACAATCACTTTTAAAAATTGTTCAAATTTCTATAACTGCTTTAACAAGTAATTAAAGATTTATTCGTTTAAGAAAGTCAGAGTTTTATTTATTTCCTCGTAAATATGTTATAAAACGTTGTATGACATACGTGCGCTTTGAAAATTACAGCCTCTGCTTTCTTATAGCAATATCGCCTCGGCTGTAATTTTCAACTTACCGCACTTATATCATAATGTACTATTACGTTATTATTTGGGGTGTGTAATGTATCATATAAATATATTTGACCTAACGCTCATTTTATACATTTTACTTAAGATAAACTTTTCTCATATAAAAATTCATTCAATAATAACGAACGTTTAATATAACATTCTATAATTTCATTTTTGACAACTATAATTAATCCTAACACTAATTTTAAATAACCTTTAAAAATTATGAGCTTCAGTTTACATAACTAAATAAATCCTATTTAAACTGAAATAAATTTTATCTGAAACATGTTCGGAAACTCAAGCAAATTCGGCTTTTTCAATTACTAACCTAACCTAACTTACTAAAGGAAGGGTGCACATTACAGGCACAGGATCATACCTCTTAAAATTATTTGAATTGACAATAATATAAAATGATGATAATACCTATATACCTAAAAAGAGTTTAATATAAAATGTTATTTAAAACGTGAATATTATTACAAACGAGAATTATATTTTAAATTACAGGAAGTGTACTTAGTCTGAGTGAAAATTATATTAAATGCGCGTTATACCTATTTTAAAATTAATTCAATTGATTTTCACACAAGTGAGGCGCACTCACAGACCAAATAAAGGCACACCCGATTATTTAATTTCACGTACGTACCATGAAAGCTTTAATCTTACTATGCAAAATTATGCATTTAAATTGCTTATTCAAATCGAATCAGTTATCGAACTAAAGTCCACAATAAACAAGGTTTACCATCAAGGTACAACTATAATGTCAACTGGTAATCGACCTCATAAAAAACGCAATAAAACATAGTCCTCTTACAAAACCCGATTTACTAAACACATTTTATTCTCTCTTGAATAACTGAAAACTAATGTTATATAAGAAAGAAAGAAAGTGAATTAGATATGGCAATAACGGCTCTGTACCGGTCTATAATGAATTATACTGTTATGCGATGTTTCAATAACTGTTAGTGTAAACTGTTTTCAAGTAGCCTATTATTCCGCTGTTTTGTAGTTTTGCATACAAGATGACAATGATAGCAAAATAATGAACATTGTGTAGTGTTGCCAGATAGGTACAGTCAAGAGCACGTCAAGCTTGACACTTTGTAAGCGGCATAGAGTTGGATTCAAATCTTTAGTGTCAATCTTGACGTGCTCTTGACCCCTGTACATTTCTTACATTGTTCTAACTTTTGATTCTTCTCGCTATATAAGTAATTTTTGTTTTTGTATGATTTAACCGTCACTGGGTTCGCAGAGTAGCAAATTAATTTCCTTTCATTTTTATTAACACAAAATTTCCACAAAAAAAAGCCTGAATCTATAATTTAGCAAAACTAAAAGTTATAGTCAAATTGTATATTAGGGAAATATCCCACCAAATAAGAGCAAAATAAAATTCGGGATCATGTCAATTCCTGGGTACAACTTTTAACGAAAACGCAGCCCAATATTTTTTTTTATTTACGCTATCGCCAGCGTCAAGTGCCACTGTCTTGCAGTTATTTTACTTATGCGTAATAAATAATCGTCTATATGAGGTGTACAGCTCTTGCAATATTGTTTGATTCATTGAATGATATTGTCAAGACCGCCATTGTATGATGCCGGGCATGATATGACATGCTTCTACAGGTTCTCGCCACATACCGACCGCTGTCGCTCCATGTGTCAAGTCTGAATCAACCTTTAGAAACACGCTGCCTTACGAACAAAGTTTTCATAGTTTCGTGTCTGTGCCAAGATGACAACGTTTCAAACATGCTATTAATTAGTTTTAAGCTAAAACAAAGTCTCGAATACTAACAGGGAATCATTATTGCAAAATGTTATTAAAGGAATTAACAATCAAGAATTAATGAATTTGAAATTAATTGCAAAATGTAATGCATTGTTTATAGAAACTTCATCGAGATAATTAAAAAAATATATAATTAATTACGAAATTGAAATATATTTACTTAGAAACCCACGCAATAACTTGGTCATTTAGAAGTATGGGCTATCGGTGTGAACCACTGTCAACTAACCACACTTTGTTTTACTGAGCTACCCCTGTACAAAGTAGTGTAGACGTTACAGTTTCATTATTAAACAAAATAATAGCATTACATTTGTATTTAATAATTTATCCGTACACAAAAATAATATTACTAACTTTCATTAATTACAAAATAAATGTTTCAATCGTGATTTTAAATATGTAGGTTGATTTTAATCTGCGATATAATAGGGGTTAAAGTATGAAATTGCCGATTTGTACTGAAAATCTA
>NW_020653850.1:10555288-10590895 GCF_003589595.1 Hyposmocoma kahamanoa
AGTGTGAAGAGCTGTAAATAATATTAAATACTCACAATTCACTTATATGTGAAAACACAGATTATATATAAGCTGATATTTACATATGGTGTATATATGATATTAATAAAATATACTATTAAATCAAGTTTAAGAAATCAGTCCGTGTGTCTGCCCAATTTTACATACAGGCACTTCGCAATCACTAGGCGTGTCAGACGGTCAGGGCAGGTAGAATTGAACACTATCATAGTACCTTTCCTATAACTAAATTATCAAAGCTGAGTATCAGCTCAGCTTTGATAATTTAAAACTACAACTTAATATCAAATGTAATGTATACTTACTATAGTACCGGGCTAAGATGGCCGCTTTGACGTTTGCTCACACTTACTTGCTGTACATTGTTGTCAATAGTGACGTGCAGTAAAATTTATGGAGTGTATAATTTTACGATCCAACTCGGCATTTGTTGTTCGAAATTCGAAATTTTTTAAAATGAAATCTAATACGATCGTTACTTATGGGATCGCTGGCCAGCGCAACTTCTATCTCCGGCAAACTCGCGTCAAAATTCAATGCAAAACAAAACTTTCTAGCTCCAAAAAACACCATAAGAGAAAAAGAAATCAGAGTTCGTTCACACCAAATTTTCAACATTCTCGCCACGTGAACAGACTCAACTTTCAATAGGCTGCTAGTAATGAAGAAATAAAGAAGAGGGAAACTTTTCAAATAAATAACCAGTTGTTTACATGATACCACTTGGATTTCCGTGGTTTGTCCACAAACACCATCCGTCAAAGTCATCGGCTCTCCGATTCACTTGGATAATGTAAACACGCCCTTACGCCTACTTGGAGACGGGCTTTTGCGGACATAGCTCTTGACAGTTTGTTGATTGATTGAAAAGACAAAAGCAGATTGTCAATTAATGGACGATAAGGATCATTATGAACCTACCCCAAATTTGATATCCGTAATAGACAGATGGTAATTGAAGTGTCTTTGGTACCTTTCAAAGATCTTGTTGTTCCACAACGTTTGTACTAACGCAATTTGTCTATTATTCTTACTATTAACCAACAGAGTTTTTTTATGTTGTCAAGTGACAAGACGAACAACCGTGGTAAGCGACACGCCTGTCTATACCGTTGCAGTGCCACTCAAAGCTTTAAATCACAAAGATCTCCTGCCCGTCACACTGAGACATAAGTTGACACGTTTATGTGCCTGTAATGTCACCATCACTCTTATCTTTCAAAACTGGAACGCAGTAATGCTCACATTACTGCCTGGCGGTACAAATAGGTAAGGTGGTACTACTTCCCTGGACGAACACTTTCACAAGGAGCTACACTGCTACTCTAGATTACGGGGTTAGTTAAACATCGTACTGTATAATAAAGGGAGCGTAATTATAAAAGGAGAAAGAAAAGCTGCGTTGAATTTATTTCTTACTTTTTGTACTTCCTTTCCTCGGCCTTTATATAAGTCTTATATGGTTTTATTACGCTAAAAGAAATTTACAGTGTCATTTATATAGCCATACTTATGTTCACATTTGTCCAAGGACTCACATATAGGATATTTACATAATAGGAACGAGTTTTTTCGAATATTAATAACATTATAACTTGCTGATGACTATACCATCTCAGTGAGCCGTGATTTGTTTTAAAAAACAAAGATACGCGATTTAGAACCGAAATAATTTATTTATTTTCCAATGTGTAACAACCGTGAAAACCTTAAGAGGTCGATCGATATAAACCACACACGATACATACTTTTTATTATATATATATTGAGTGAATAATTAACTGACTTAAAAAAGCACGATGTTCTCTATTCGATTGTATTTTTTTTGTATGTGTATTGCGACTTTTCCGTTTTTGTTCGGATTTGTGGACCGATTTCGATGATTCTTTTTTGTTTTATAGAGGGTACCTCAGTGTTGGTCCCATTTAAAATTTAACAAAATATTCCACCTGTAAGGATGCTTAACTAGGGGATGAATCGGGTTTCGCGCACATTCCGGTAACCAATTTCAATAAAACTTGGCAAATATATGTAATTCCACAAACTCTTGAGGTCGGTTTTCTTTTATAAAAAGTTACAATATTCGTTATACGTTCCGGTTCTTGTGTTAAATACAAGCAACCGGCAACTATCAGCGAATAATCTATTTTCATACCATTATTATAAAATCCACACAGTCGCCGGTTGCAGCAATCGAACATTGTCGTTGGTTGCGTCAACCGTAATTTGACACAAGTTTGCGCGGCGTATAAGGGCGCATTTATTCGACACGAATTTCATCGCGCTCACACCACGCGGCCGCGTGCGTCTAATTATCATGGCAAAATACGCTCTATTTGTTTAGCTTTTACGTTTCAACTTAAATGAGCGCCCGAGCACGCGGGCGAGTCTGGCTTGAATTTGGCTTACGCGGCGGCCCGCGCGGCAACCGCGTGGTTGCCGAGCCGTGGCCGGGCGGCGGCCACTCAATTGTATTATTCAGAGGAATTTGCACGTTGTTGCCTAGTAAATAGAATTCAGATTCGCCATTAATGTACATGAAGCCGTGGTAACTGAGCGTTAAGGTCCTGCTGAAATCACAGGCACAGCGGCTCTTGTCAAGTTATGTCTCAGAGTGACGAGAGCAGTGACAATGCCATTCAAATTTCTGCGATTTCAAGTTCTAAGTGGTACTGTAACTGCTATGTAATACATAAATACATAAATAAATAACACACACACTCATAGCTCTGCACTAGGGAAATCCTGTCACGGGTGCCATAAACTAACACATAGACAAACACAAATTACACCCAAAATCACGAGAGAAATAAATGTAGTTCATACAAATATTTCTTCCGGCCCGGAACCTCTGAGTGGTAGACCAGCATGGTAACCGTTCGGCCATGGAGGCAGTTAACAAAATTGTACAGGCATGTTGCTTACCACCAGGTGCACGACGTATTCGTCCCGTCATTTAGTATTATAAAAAAACTTCATTCCATTTATGCATTCAAAACAAACAAAAACAACGTTTTTACTAGTGCTGTTCAAAATTCAAAGCGATATTAGACCGACTGGAAACAAATCACTACGTGATTTTAACACTCTTTAATAATGTAATAAAAGAGGAAACAACCAAAATATTAAAGCTTCCTGTAGGGTGGAAATCGATTTTATAAACAACAGTAAACTGAAGTTCTATTGGGAAATACTGTGCACATCCTTAAGACGCCTCGTGGGACAGATTGGATACATTTTCAATCTCCGATTTTTCTCTTGTAGCGTTTTTTTAAAATTTATGTATGTATATCAGTATTTATTATTTTTAAGCATTCTGTCATTTTCGACAAATTGAAAATAAAGTTTTTTTGTGATACCAAGCGATAGGGCAGGTCGTGCGCCTGGTGGTAAACGACACGTCTATCCATAACAGTTGCAGTGTCGATCATGGCTTTAAATCGCATAGATAAACGTTGAAAAGTCCCATGTGCCTTTCATCAGCACCTTACCTACCCTTCAAAACCGAAACGCACTAATACCCACATTACTGCTTGGCGGCAGAAGTTTTTATGTAAAGAAGGAGGCAAACGAGCAGACGAGCCACTTGATCGTCGCCCATGGAATTTTGCAACATCAGATGAGCCGCCTATGCGTTGCCAGCCTTTGAGAGCCCTGCAAATACGATTTTTGAAGAACCCTATGTCAAAGCGCAAAGGAAATACTTCAGGAGGAAGATCATTCCGTATCTTGAAGGTTAGTGGAAGGAACGAACGACATCGCGTGGTCTTACAATGCCAGTTATCTAAGTAATGTGGGGATGGACTCTACTCCTTTGGCGGGAGGTGCGAAGGTAGAAACGAGACGGTTCCACAAGACCAGTTCGAAAAGTTCATCGGAGCACTTCCCATTATAAAGATAGTAGAACACACACAGAGAGCCAACGTCTCTTCGTAGTCTAAGGGGCTCCATACCTAGCTGGATGAAGTTTTTCACAAAGAGCTCTGCTACTACTTGAAGTCATTTTGACATAGACGATAATAAAAATAAAAAAAAATTCACCCAGCGGATTACACCTTGAGCTACACTCCGTACAGCCGCGAAATGTCCCACTTCTCAGTAAATTCTCAGCTTGTATTCAGTATAAGCCTGCTCAGCCGGTACCGTTCAATTTTACATTTTCAAGCCAAGATGAGTATGGCAGATTGAAGAAACCCAAATGTACTTCCCCGTGAGACACATATTGCATTTTGTATTACTATTTACTTTATATGATTAAGATTATTGCATATGAGCTTTAGTAACTTTTGCCTAACTATTATTTTTCTAGATGGTTATTATTTATTTATGTGTTGAGTATTGGCTGTAGAGCCATGAGCTTAAAAAGTAACAAATAAGTAATTAAGAAACTCAAAAATTGATATGCTTAAACTAAAAATTAATCGTTGTAAAAACTATACCTACAAAAAACCGCCATTTTGTTTTCTTTTTTTTTTTCTAATTGGAATATACGTGTAGCATGTTTTTCGAACAGTATTTCGGCTGTAGAAATAGTTACAGTGTATATAAATTACCATTACAGTTAACAGAGTGAGAATTTCTCAGAATTTCATCATCATCAACAACCCATTTATACTTCCCATTGCTGGACACAGTAGCAGTAGAACTCCCAGTGAAAGAGTTCGTACAGGATAGTACTGGCACCTTACCTATTTCTGCCGCCAAGCAGTAATATCAGCGTTACTGTCTTCCGGTTTTGAAGGGTAAAAGTTACTGTGAAATTACAGGCACAGGGAACTTATCATCTTATGTCTCAGGGTGTCGGGTGCAGTGGCAGTCCTCAGATCTTTGCGATTTAAAGCTCTGAGTGGCACTGCAACTCTTATGGACAGGCGCATAGCTTACCATCAGGCACACGACATGTTCGTCCCGTCGCTTAATATTATATTAAAAAAACACGGGTCTCCTTACAAAGGAGTGTTTTGGCCATCGTCCGCCACGTTAGCCCAATGAAGGTTGGGACTTCACACTTTTCCAAGAGTTGTGAACCATCTTCGATGTGAAGGTTTCATCACGATCGATGTTCTCCTTCACCGAAAAACTCATGTTAAAGTCCAAATATTAGATTAAAAATATAAATCCCAAGAAACTAAAAGATGCGAGCCAGGATTTGAACCCACGGCCTTTGCTTGAGAGGCGGTGGGCCAAACCAGGCTTTCGCAAAATTAAACGCAGACTATTGGACTATTTAATTGAAATCGCATTTTACGCATGGAATCAATTTTGGTAATTAATTTTTATTGGGACATAAATGTGCCTGTGTTTTAATTAAATGACTTTTGCTTTGATGTCCTGACTATTATACATTTTAACATTTGCGTAGTTTTTTCACTAAATGATTTATCACTACCTTGTAAAGGTGGGAAGCGAAAATTAGCGATAATTATTCATGACTTTATTTTGTAAACTATTTTTATTGTTACTCGAAAGTATGAAACACACATAATTATATTTTTTTCGCCTTAATCGTACGTCATGGTGATCATAACATAATTTGTTAACATCTTTATTATTATACACCTATGATAATGAATAAAATAATTTGATTTGGTTGTTGCTGTTTATTTATTACAGTTACTGGCATAGTTATTTTCGCTATAAAGTGCAAAAATTATAATGTACATTAATTAGGTAACACGTATTACAAAAGTCTATAAGTTAAGGATTTCAGTATTGTATTTAGTGGACAAAGTTTTTATTTATGTTCGTATTCAAAACTTATATAAATATGTTTCTGGGAACTTTGGGACTTTAATAAATCAAGCGGTGTTTGTAATGTAATTGAGAAAAACAAAAATATAACTTAAAGCTACCCGTGAAATTGAAAAATCTTGACACATTATAGATTTTACAGTGAAGTGAATGCCGTCAAACATGAAAGGTCTAGGTAGTGCAACGGTATTCCTGATCCATGATGTATTGTGCCATCAGGCAGGTAAGTACCGGTTTTTACCTTACCTATTCAGTTCAACGGCCTTGAGATTTAATATATAGAGGTAAGTATATATTTTTTATGATATCAAATGACGGAACCAACAAATCATGCGCATAGTGGTAAGCCACACGCTTGTTCATAGCAATAGCAATTACAGTACCACTCAGAGTTTTATATAGCAAAAATCTGAGGGGCACTGCTACTGCGCCCGTTGCCCTGAGACATAAGTAGACAAATCCCATGTGCCCGTAATTTCGACAGCACCCTTACTCTTAAAAACCGGAACGCAGTAATGCTCATATTACTGCTTGGCGGCAGAAAAAGTAAGGTGGCAGTACTTCCCTGGGAGAACTCTTGCAAAAGGATCTCTACTGCTACTAGATTAGATATTGTTACTTTACATCATAATCAGCTTGTTAATATTACGGGGTTATTTTAAAATTTATACTATAGGCTACAGTACAGCCCGCCTCTTTGGTGGGCGCAACGTAAGTTGTTCGACTTTACATCTTCGAAAAATCTTTCTTCAAGATGCAAACTTCATCACCACTTTTTCGTTCCGGTTGGCTATCACAAGTTGGAAATATGATTTACATTATTTTATTTCTAGGTAATTCTTTGCATGGTTATTGAACATTATCTATATTCTATTATTTTATTATATAGCAGAAATAGATAAGGTGGCAGCACTTCTCTGAACGAATTGCTATTAATAGCGATAAAATGTCTTGATTCCAATACTAGAATATCCTTGTATGTTTAAGGAAACTGTATATAACATATTTTTAAAAATACTGTAAAATTTACTTAGCTCAGAAGCGAAATGTGCTACGTCTAGGCATATCTTGACTGTCAAAGTGCACACGGACTTCGAACACACTAACGACGCATGGTGCTGACTAAAATTGACTCTTATTCTCTGGAAATGGTGAAGAAGTCAGTCTGTTTAGATCGCACATCAAGTATTGTATTATATTTTTAGTAGCGGTAGAGTTCCTTGTAAACCTTACCTATTTCTACTGCCAAATATTAATGTGAGCATTTTTGAAGCGTAACGGTGCTGGTGAAATTACAGACACATGAGACTTGTCAACTTCGGTCTCAGGTTGACAGGTGCAGTGCACCTAACACCTTTGCGATTTAAATCTCTGAGTGGCGCTGCAACAATAATGGACAGGTGTGTCGCTTACCACCAGGTGCCCGACATGTTCTCCCCGTCACTATGTATCATAAAAAAAAGAAATATTTCGCTTTTAACAGGAGGCCGTAATCACAACTTTATTCTGAAAATACGAACTCAAATAACTATCATTTACTTAGCTGCCTCCGTGGCCGAACAGTTACTGTGCTGGTCTGCCACGCAGAGGTCCCGGGTTCGATTTCCGAGCCGGGAGAAATATTTGTATGGCCTACATTTATTTTTCTAGAGAGTTTGGATGTAATTTGTGTTTGTCTCTGTGTATCCATGGCACCCGCGATACAGGGTTTCCCTAGTACGGGGCTATGAGTGTGTGCGTTATTTATTTGTTCACAATCCATGATTATTCACTACTGCGAAATCTCATATTGTGACATCGTTGTGATATCATGACCTTATTGTTACTATTAGAGTAATTAGAAATAATATTTTCAATGATTAAAAAAGTGAAGTGATAAGAGTGAACGTATTTAATTATTTATGTAACCAGACGACTAAGAAGTCTTTGTGTCTATATTACTGTATTACTAACGTTACATAACGGCAACTTTTATTCCATGACTTTTAATAATTCATCAGATATTACTAAAAAATATTTAAATAAATAAAACAGTGATAGCGCTGTAACAAAAGAAACCGCTAACGTAAATACCAGTCCGATGCAAAACGCAGGAGCGAAGGTGGCGGTCGTTAGGGAGGACGGACACTTGCACGTTTGAACTTACTACCTTGCAAATAAAAATTTTAAAGTTTATTTTTAATAAATTTATTATATTTTTAGAAAAGTCATTGAACAAAAGTGTTGTTTAGGATGTCACTTTCCTAAACAACACTTCGTTCGTCAGTAGTGTATACACAAATAATGAGTTTTCGCATACGACGTCATTATTTTCTTCCTTTTTAGATTTACATTGCCCATAATAATGTTAACATTTTTGGTTACAAAATAAAATTGAGTAAATAATATGGTTACGAAACGTATTTTCGTTATACACTCATGTCATTGTATGTCTGAATACGCTTTGAATGTTCCTGGAAGTATTTATTTCTTCTATTTTGTTACAGCTTTCTGTTCAAAGTAAAAGGAAATAGGAGTCCGTGTTACGTCTCTGTTTTAAAGCCCATTATATATCAAAACGGAACGGGGATTAGTTATGTTGCAGTAATTTGATTGGTGCAGAAATTGCAGGTTGATGAAACGTAGTCCTTCTGTTCTTCGCTTTAGTAGATAATAGGCCTAACACACTTGAACAGTTCCCAACATAAAATAAGACTAATTAAAACTTTCGCGCTACTAAGCAGTAAATTAATGGTGCTAGTTCCGAATAGTAAGAAGAGGGATTAATGACTGTATTATATAAAATCGTTAGTAGTAAGCAAGGGAAATGGGCAATGATGTTATAAGTTTATGAACGCGGTAACTTTAAGCGCCCAATTACACGAGGTGAAAGTTTACGCGCGACTGCCGCGCAGCGACCGCCCGGATCTGAATTCTATTTACTAGGCAACAACATTTAAATTCCTCTTAATAATACAACCGCGCTGCAACTGCATAGACCAAATTCAAGCCAGGCTCACTCGCGTTCCCGGGACGCTCTTTTAAGTTAAAACGTAAAAGCTAAATAAATAAAGCGTATTTTGCCATGACAGACGCACGCGGTCGCTACGCGGCGGCAACGCGGGCTCCGCTCGGTGAAGGAGTCACTACACATATCGACACACATTCCCTTTAAGCCGGTCAGAAAAACAAAGACAAATAGCAAAAGATAGAGTACGAAATTATCTTTTTTTTTTAAAGTTACAATTAGTTAACGTGCTCGACTTATCGGAACTTACCCTAACGATGCATAACAGAACTATCATTATTAATTTCAATTTTCTAAAATGGTTTTTTATGATATCTGAAACAAAAATATTTTGTCACTTAACCGTGTTTTAGACAGTGAACAACAGGTCGAATCCGTATCGATAAGTGTGGTGAGTCCCTTACCACGTTTACGCACCGCATCCGATTCGTATTCGTTCCGAATACGACTTTACACAAATAACAAAAAATAAATAAAAAAAAAACACAGACTAAATCCAATCCCTAGAGATAAAAATGATCCCTGTGACATTTCGGGACGTCATTTCTCGGATTCGGAACTGGCCTCTTGTTCTTCGTTCGACATCCATCCGAAACAATTACTGTCGATAGGTACTCGACCACAGTAAAAGACGCATATTGCGATGACGTTATCTTTTAATTTAGTCGAGTATTTGAACACATTGTAAATGAAACTATCTTTTTTTTACAATGCACACACTAAACATAGCCCCGCACTAAGGAAACCCTGTGTCGCGTGTGCCATGGACACACACATAGACAACCACAAATTACACCCAAACTCACGAGAGAAATAAATGTAGGCGATACAAACATTTCTCTCGGCCCGGGAATCGAACCTGGGACCTCTGCGTTTCAGTCCGGCATGGTAACCGTTCGGTCACAGAGGCAGTTAAATCTGTCTCGGTTCGGATTTAATAAATGAAATAAAAATTAATAGTTAAGTTGTTTTAATTACCAAAACAACTACGGGCTTTACAGTGTAATTTCCAAGTATCAACAACGCACTAACAAAATTCAACGACTGACATTGTACATTTTGTATTGAATCAATATAAGCACTACGGCATAAAGAAAAATAGTGACACTTTTGTGTGCGATGAGACCCACAAAACAATAAATACAGTAGAAGGAAGAAGTACTTAGTGGGCGTGGATAAGATCCATATACTTGAGCTCAGTACGCCATTTTCGCTTTGCACGTTATAGTCGTGTCTTATTTTGCTGCTTTGGAGTGCAAAAACTATAGTCGCACATAATATTATCCATGGTGGTGTTTCATATCATCGTTAAGTCTTATTTTATTTAATTTTAATAAATTTTTGATTTTTCTGTTTATCATAATAATTTTTTTGTTACAATAAACGAAACTAAACCTTATTCCGCTGCTATTTGGTCGCATCGTTTGTAAGCACTTCGAAATTTCCACGCTATTCCTAGTCGATAATTGTTCGTGGTCGATCAGCTACTGACCGGTAAAGGGCAGCACATTGATTGAAATTTCAATATAAACATCAAAACGTCATAACTTGCAGTAATATGTATTGAACTTTCAACGAAATGTTAATAGGCAAAAGTCTAGGCGACAGCGGTTCTGATTGTAATCGAGGCTTAAGGCATTTCCATTGTTTTTTCTTCCGTGATGATGACATGTAAAGGACCCGAAACCTTGGTTTGTTTGATAAAATAAATGTACGTATATTAATGTTCGGAAAATGAAAACTATTATCCGTAGATTAATATACCTGTACACTTAGAACCTGTACATATACTGATACTGAATATGTATAACATTAATATAAATGTGAAGATGTTGAGGCTGATCTGACCAAATAGGCAAAAAATATAGAGCTAAAATCTGTTGACATAAACACAGTGTTCTTTTTTGATGTAGAGTGATTTGTTAACGTCATCATATTACTAAGCCCCATTCACTTTTGTTACTTTAGCATTTCCACGACGCTCAATCAAAATTACCATCTTTGATTTCTACTTTCTTTTTCTTTAATGAAACTTTGAATAATTTACTAGTTTCTAAATTAATTTTATATATAATAATTTAGATTTCAATACACTTCATATTATTTACATGATGAAACATATCGTCTTCCAGATCCTAGAACGCAAGTACCGTCACGGCATTTTTTTTTTTTTATAATAGCGAGTGACAGGACGTACAAATTGTGCGCCTGGTGGTAAGCAACACGCCTATCCACTCAGAGCTTTAAATCACAAATATCTAGGGGCACTGCCACTGCGCCCTTAACCCTATGACACATAAGTTGAATCCTATGCGTCTGTAATTTCACCAATAGCTTCAAAACCAGGAACGCAGTAATGCTCACATTAAAACCTGGCGGCAGAAATAGGTAAGGTGGGAGTACTTCCCTGGACGAACACATTCACAAGGAGCTCTACTGCTACTAAAATAGAAACTCAAACTCAAGTAATTTTTATTTTGTAGGTTATCAAATTTCAATTTCGATTACTCATTTGAAATGCAGATTCCCCGGAGAAGAACGAATAAGAAAGCCTAGAGGTTGCTCCTTGTTAATAAACAATTGCATACATTTATCATTCACGATATATTATATATATATTTCAAATTACAAATTTTCAATATCAAACCGGAATCATAGTTATTATAGAAGCGCATTGCCCTTTAAATGAATATGTGACTAAAAAAAGCGAGTTTATTTATTCCTCGTTAATATTATGTTCATCACAATATTTTACTAAAAAAAGATATTTTTCTTAACATAAATTAAATTTTCATAAAGATACTGTGAGATTAACATTCTTACACTAGTAAGAATCTTTATAAACTAAGGCCCGGCGCACACTGAAGTTTAGGTGATGAAAGGTAATATACCATAAAGTTATGGCATTATGGTTGAAATTTCTATGATAATAGCCGTAGCTACAAAACAAAGCTGCGTAATGCTTAGGTGTACCGAGCAGGCCGCCTTCGCAGCCCATGCGATTTTTCGACAGCCTGCAACACGATGTGGGGGTGCGGAATGCTGCATGCCAAATGCTTCGGCATTCTTAAAGATGTCGCGTCGTGCCTAAGGATACTGTGGCATGCTTATTGACACCGCGGTGTAATTGCCGTTAGTGCGCGCTTGCATGTTTGGCATCTCTCAAAGAATCCCCTACAAAGCCGTTCCGCCAGTGGGCGCCGGGCCTAAGAGTTCTGTTGAAATTACAGACACATAGGACTTTTCAACTTACGTTTCAGGGTGACGAACCCAGTGGCAGTACCCCTCAGATCTTTGCGATTTAAATTGTCCCGTCATTTACTATCATAAAAAATCTTCTCTCTCAAAGACTCTGGTGCACAGATATTGCCCTAACTGCATGGTATTGCAGGACAAAGATTCTACGAATATCGACGGCTTTACTCCAAAGGAAATACTTTAGTCAATGTGCTGGATTGCAAGGGCATAGGAATGTAGTTCGACGACCGCAGGTAGTGTTAACGTGTCTATGTTTCACATAGTCAAAAGTAGTAAAGCAATGCAGCCCTAATGGTCCGCGAGTAATGTCCACATCATCGGTCAATGTCACCGCTCAGCTTTTTGTCTCACTTATGAAGTTCTTCCATTCACTCTATTATGAGAATGTTTCGTCGCGTCCCCACGTTGTACTGATTTGTCCCTAAGGGATTTTCTTGACATGTAGTTATACGTATATAAAAAAATTTTAGATAGATAAATAGATAAATAAATATACAACAACTAATACTAATGTGGACATAGGCGGTCTTATAGCTACGCTCTCTTCCAGACAATCTTTGAGGTAAAGGGAAGCTAATCGGAGCGGGAAACGTAGTGTAGAATAGAATAGAATAAGCTTTATTGCACACAAAACAAATGGAAACATTACAATATATAAGTTAATGGAAATGTACAATCCAGTGTACCTATATACAAATAAAAATAATAAATCTGTAGGAACGCCAGGCGTAAACATATTCACTCCACTATCGAAGGTTGTCCGCATACTAAGATGTGGCAATATTTGAAGTCACTGGGTATCAGTAAAGCTGATCATGTCTTTCCCTTCTATGTCGATCTTAACGCGCTGAACGACTACTTTGCATCTTCCCCAGTATGTTTAGATTCTGTCATAAAATCGCGAACTTTATCTGTCCTGGCCAATGCACCATGTCTTGCTTCAGACTCTTTTGATTTTGGGAAGGTTACGACAGCAGATGTGTTGAAAATACTTAAGTCTGTCACCACGACGGCTGTTGGTAATGACGGTTTGAGTCTTGATATGATCACTCCAATACAGGACCTAGTAGCTCCTATCCTATCTCATTGCCTCAATTTTTCCCTTTCCAGTGGTGTGTTTCCCACTGTATGGAAACAAGCCCACGTAATTCCTTTTCCTAAAAAATCAAATCCTACTTCTTTCTCCCATTACCGCCCTATCTCCATATTTCCTGTATTGTCCAAAATCCTTGAGCACTATGTCCATAATCGACTCACTGACCACCTACTACGTTACGATATTTTCAACCATCTACAGTCGGGTTTTCGAACGGGCATTAGCACGGTTTCTGCTGTGGTGAAAATCACTGACGACATTCGTCTCAATATAGAAAATAAAAAAGTTACTGTCCTCACTTTATTGGATTTCATCAGTGCTTTCAGTACTGTTGAATTTAATTTGCTTCTTGCTGTGCTTAGAACTTTAAATCTACCTCCCTTAACCGAATCCTGGTTTCGTTCGTATTTGTTTGGTCGGACTGGTGTAGCCTTACGGCTGGCGTTCCGCAGGGTGGGGTTTTATCACCTATACTTTTTTCCGTCTTTACCGGTGGAATTACATCATCACTCACGTCTTCTTTCCATCTCTATGCCGATGACCTTCAAATCTATACTGCAGCCCGTCTTGAAGATGTAGTTACTGCTATCGGAACATTGAATTCCGACCTACAAAAGGTTTCGGTATGGGCTAAGAACTACGGACTTCTTTTAAATACACAAAAGTCCCAAGCCATAATTATTGGCAGTCGCCATTCCATCTCCAAGTTTGAGTTTATGGTGATGCCCAATTTAGTTTTGAATGACACCATTATTCCTTTTTCCACTTCAGTTAAAAATTTGGGCATCATAATGGATCAGACACTTTCTTGGTCGGAGCATGTCGCCGATGTAAATCGTAAAATCTTTGCATCACTTCATTCACTCAAGCGGATGCAGTACTTTCTTCCTCTGTCTACCAAATTTATGCTCATACGCACTCTTCTTTTTCCTATTTTGGACTATGGTGACGTCTCCTATCTTGATCTTTCGGAGGACCTTCTTAATAAATTGGAGCGGCTGCAAAATCAATGTATCAGATTTGTGTTTGGATTGAAAAAGTACGACCACATTTCCAAGTTTAGATATGAGCTGAAGTTGTTGCCTATTCATTTACGTAGAAATGCTCACAATTTATGCTTTCTCTATAAAATCCTGTTTCATCCCACTTCACCTAGCTATCTACGTGAGCGTTTTCAATACCGTCAGGCTATGGGTGACCGCCTGCGTTCTGGCACCAATTTGTCCCTCGCCCTTCCACAACACAGTTCCCAAAAATATTGGAACTCGTTCACAGTAAATGCTGCCCGTATGTGCAACCTTCTCCCGGTCGAGGTCAGACAGTCGCCTTCGGTTCGGGTTTTCAAGGGTGCTATTTTGAAGTTTTGGGTTTGTTGAAACTCCACATGTTAGAGCTTTTGAAACATTTATTTACATTTGATATATTTATTTATAGTTTTATTTGTGCATTCATTTTATTATAGACTTTGTATGTATTAATGTATCAACATTACTTAATATATATGTATTCGTATGTACCTACATTTGATTTATTAAATTTATCTGTGTATTTATTGAGTATAGTATATTCCATTTCTTTACTTATCTATTTTTTGTGCCACCCCAAAAACCAACGTTCCTCTCAGATTTTCAAAGGTTAGTTGGAAGAAATCTCTTTATGAGATATGCTCGTCTTTGTACACAAATATTTAAATTGTTTCTGAAAATTTGTAAGTTACTTTGTGGTACAATAAAGTGTTTAAATAAATAAATAAAAAATACAAAAAAAACACATTATAATTTACCAAATACTTAATTAATAAATAACTATTATAAAGTACTTGTTTTATTAAAAATATAATTTTTTCTGTATTTTTGGTTGAAGACTCGATTTACTAGTTATGGTATTATAGAAAAATAGCAATAAACAAAGCTTAATTGACAAAAAGCTGTCTAAAAATATAGAAATTTACCCAAAATCCCATACTACAATATATAATACCGGCCGGTCTCCGTTCTAATTCATTCGGCTGTGAAAAGGTATTTTAGGTTTCAAATAAGTCAGTCAACTAACCAGAATAAATTACTAAAGTATATTTCAATAATCTGTTTAATATTTTCCGTGAATAATATTAACTTCGTAGAAGGTTTTATTACTTAAAATATAATAGGTCCAATATTCTTTTCGGCGGTAAAATCGATAAAGCGTTTAATAATTTCAATATATCAGGAAGGGATGGAAATTTTCTCGTTCGGATAACTTTTAATAGAGCGTTCAATTTAATAACGATACGAGTTAAGCCAATTTTAATTAGTGCCTGGTAATAAAAAAAAATACTGCATGATCGTAGGTAGTAAGCTGACTTATAGACTCATCATGTCAATTAAAATATATAACCATTTGCCAAACCACAAAAAACATTTAAGGGGACACGAATTAAAAAAAACTTTAGCATCTTGGCTAATGGACCACTGTTTTTATACTGTAAAAGAATATTTAGAATTTAGGACTGATTAATTTTTAATTTTATTTTATGACATATGTAAATTAATTTTAACTTAAATAATTTGCATACCTGAATGCAGGTTGAATACTGTTACTAATACGTTTTTATAAGATCTTGAAAAACATGTGTTTTTATGTATTCTTGCAAATATAAACTTTAACTTGGACTCATTCCCAAGGTATATTTTAATTTTAACTATTCAAACGTACCTACAACAGTTATGGTTGATTCAAGGGTTTGGGCGTTAAAGGCTTCATGGTGAAATTACGGGCTAATGGGACTGGTCAAGTTATGTCTCATGGTAATGAACGTAGTGGAAGTCTAACTCGGATCTTTGTGTTTCTGAAGTTCTAAGTAGCACTGCCACTGTTATGGAAAGGCATGTCGCTTACCGCCAGGCGCATGCCTTGTTGGTCCCATCACTTGGCATTATAACAAAAATAATTAAAATATGTTTATGATTTGGTTGTCTGGCAGTTCATAAAATACGTACCTACGTTTTCCTCTTCCCTTTACTTTTCGTATGAAGCGTTACGCTTCCACATTTACATGGCGAACTGCTATGGAGTTCCTTACCTACAGACTTATTCCCGGAACGCTATAACTTGGGCCTTTTCTAACTGGGCTAACAAGGCGAGAGTGAATAGGCATTGTGTAGGTGTGCATGCTTCATCGTGTTCATCGTCGACCTCATCATCACTTTCCATCACATGAGATTGAGGTCAAATGCACTTATTTTTGAAAAATTTAGTAGCAGTAGAGCTCCTTGTGAAAGAGTTCGTCCAGGGAAGTACTGGCCTCTTACCTATTTTTTGCGGCCAAGCAATAATCTCTGCATTACAATGTTCCGGTTTTTTAGGGTATGGGTACTGGTGAAATTACAGGCACATGAGATTTGTCAATTTATGTCTAATGGTGACAGGCCTACTCATCAGATTATTGCGCTTTAAAGCTCTGAGTGGCACTGCAACTGTTAAGGACACGCGTTTCGCTTACCATCCGATCCATGACTTGTTCGTCCCGTCACTTAGTATGATAAAAAATATTAAAATAATGTTTATAAAGTTGTCACTATTTCTGTTTATATATAAACTTTCCCAGATATGATAAAGAACCAACAAAATGTGATTTACCTTCGTAATTATTGCACAGGGGCGCGAAATCCCTGTCGGGACGGTCATTTGTTTTCAGTTTGTAAACTGGATTTATAAGAAAGAATCTTGTTTCGTTTGGTATTGAATTTCGGAATTTGAGAGGACTTAGAGAGATTTTGACTGTTAAGGAGTCCATTTGTTTCGGTTTTAATATTGTAAGAGACATTATTTTTTACGGGAAACGAAGTGCCGTCTCTAAAATTAAATTTAGAGTTTGCAAATGATTACCATCCATCAAAAAAGCCTTGGTAACCTAATGGTTCGATCTACCGTCTCTCAACCAGAGGATCGAATTCGAATGGTAGAAGCTCTGAGTTTGTCGAAATTTATGTGAGAAATTTAATTTGAAATTTTCTGTGAGCTTCTCGGTGAAGTAAAACATCGTGACGAAACCTGCACGTCGAAAAAAGTTTGTCCAAGTGTAAAGTCTCCAAACCGCGTTGCGGCAGCATGGCGGACTATGGAGGTATAATTGGGTTGATGACTATTATGATATAAATGATTACCATTATGGAGCACTATAAAAGAAAATAGGTAGAAAATTGTCTACAACTAAAGCAAAAACTAAGGACAGCCAAATGTTTAATAGGAAATATTACGAAAAAAGATAAAGCTAAACGGGGGAATGTCTGAAAGGCTCCAGTATTGTAGTGTATCGTGATTTATTTATAGATGTCAAAGATATTTTGCAGCCCAGTTCGAAACATTTGCCATAGCTAAGTTGAGATGATAAACACGGTGAACATGCTATTTAAGAAGACATAAAATGTACTCAGGGTCAGTTCTTTTTTAGTAGCGGTAGAGCTCCTTGTGAAAGAGTTCGTCCAGGGAAGTACCGCCACCTTACCTATTTCTACCGCCAAGTAATGTGACCATTACTGCTTTCCGGTTTTGAAGGGTAAAGGGTGGGACTTGTCAACTTATGTCTCAGGGTAACAGGCGCAGTGGCAGTGCCCCTCTGATCTTTGCGTTTTAAAGCCTGAGTGGTCTATTATGGACAGGCATGTCGCTTACCACCAGGTCCATGACTTGTTCGTCCCAGCACTTGGTATCATAATATATCGATGGCATACCCTATATTACAGTGGCCCAAAACCAGGCGATTTACGTTTATTTTCAGGTATATAGATTTACTTATCCGCTCACGCGATGCGCCCCTCCTACCGCAAAATGGCGGCTATTTGGTTTCGCAAATTAGAAAAGGATTCAGTTTAAATATAAGTTTTTATAAATAAAAATTATTATTCTGCATTGCTAAATAAATACCCTCCGTACTACCAACAAAAACATCTCAAATAAAATGCAGTAATACACCGCAAATCCTGCACTTAAAAAGCACTAATGAAATATTTGGTGTACTTGGATAAATATGATAATATTTCGTTTGAGTGGTTGTAACGTTTACCATGAAATTACTCCTGGAAGTATAGTTTATAAACATTTATATTCAGGGTAAACTTAAAAAACGCTACTTACGGTATGTTTTCAATAAATAAACACCGAAATCACCAGCCCAAACAATAACATACACGATTGTCGTGACGTATTTTTGAAGTTGTTTATTTTTTTTAAATGACAGACCCAGGCATTAAAAACTTTATGGTTTGCTAGAGTAGTTACCGAAATAGCAATTAGTATTAGTTCTTTTACTTATTATAACTTTGATATCCGATAAATCGGTATAAAATCATCACCGGCACCTCTAGGTGTGGTATGCGTCTGCGGCTGCATGTATCGCGTGAGCGGTTATGGGGATATTTTCCAATGATTTAACAATTACTTGTTCTCAATTACAATGATTTTTATGGCGCATTTTTGTATTGTCTACAATGTAGATTACTTTCAAAATTTAAGCTTAATAATTACTCTATTCATTTCAAGGTAAGCTTGGTTTATAGTTAACCATCGACAACGAGTTTAATTGCCTCAGTTGTCAAACTTACAGTCTTTACTTGGTAATACGTAATACAAGAATTCGCAACACACAAACAATAATGTTTATTTAATAATTCTAAAAAAAAATTCCACTATCGATCTCTGTCACCTTTTCACTAGAGATGGAAAATTTTCTCCATATTTCGTACTTAAAAAAAAATTCTAACATTTCATTAAGATCGCAGACAACTGTAGGTAAACAGTGAGAATATAGACAATTGGAATTTCTCTCCTTATCACTCTGAGTGACAGAGGTTACGAAATTGTTTCAACAAGATAGATTAGCTGTCAAATCACGTAAATTAAAAACACGCTTTAGAAAATGTGTAAATACCGTAAGGGTTGCTTTGGAACACATTGTTTATTGAATGATTAATCTATCCCACGGAAATAAAATAAGCTTTAATTTTTTATTCTGCTATGGGAGACATTTACACAATGTTCTTTAACGGGAACGCAGGGCACTGCATCGTCAGTTCGCAGGTTTACTCGGTGTACAGACGCAGCCAAAATAACGCTTTTTTGGAGCTCACTGCACTTTACTGTACTCGAGTGTGCTAGCCCCCACACTAACGTTTTTCGAGCGTCAACGTCTTGCTAAAGCACACACAGCGTGTTAAGCAACGCGCGCACAGTGTCGACATGATGTCCGCGGGACTGAGCGACTGCGGAATAGTGCCGAACGTCGGGTATACGTCGCGCTGGCTTGCGTCGCCACGGGGCGGACGTCGCGTCGACGCTCTGAGTGCATTGGCAAGACGCTGACGCTCGAAAAACTCTAGTGTGGGGTCTCTAAGCGAGCTATTCGCGTCCAATACAACAATTCAGTGCCCTGTTGGGGCTGCCACATTTCTGCAGTACGTCCATCATGTTTGCCGAAACACGAGTAAATGTCCTTAATGTAATATTGCGGAATAAAATGCCATTGCTTTTGAGTACTCAATAATGCACAATTTAACCTTCCAGTGGTCGCGCGCGGTTTTAGAGACCGCAGCGACCTTATTTTAGTCATTTAAAAAACTATCAACAATAAACGGTTGCGCGACCGTGATATCCTCTAGGGGGTGAGGTACTTCCTTTTAGTAGCCCTGTGACATTCGTTGCAAGCGCCCGTGTGTCTTTATTTGTGTTTGCGGTCTCAGATTTCGGGCGCGACCAGTCGTGTTCCGGAAAAATTCATGGCATGAAATTGAAATCTAGGTGAATATTTCATGTTATTTGCACTATATTACTTACAAAATTACATTATTTTGTGTATCATATATTTAATGATTTATTATTTCACTATTTTTTGTAGTCACAACTTGACGGCTTGCAGAGAAAGTGGAAACAGAAGATGAAGATTTTGATGATGTCAAACCATTGCTACTGATAGTAAGAAGGTTATAGTACTACCTGCTCCTAAAAAAGTTAGAAGTTATTTATTTTGTTTTCATTGTTTATTTTATAAGAATTGAGATAGTAAGTAGAACATCATGAAAAAAAATTTCAAAAATAATTGTGATTTTAGAGTTCCTACAATATTGTGCAATTGATGACAATATTGATTGATCTCGATAATAATCTATGAGTGTGCTTATGAACGATTAAGATAGAAATGGACAGAACAGACAGAAGCTTGTAAGTTCATTAAAAAACACGCAGATTTATACTCTCCGATAAAATTAATAAGACGTAATAATCGTTACCATAACAAGCTTAAACTTCCTCCCTCTAGCCTAAAATTATGTTCTTGTGCACCACATTGTGTTAATAAAAGTATATAACCGCATCCCAAAATATATTAAAAATTTGGATAAAGTCACGGTCTTTGAAAAACGTTTAAAAGAATTTCTAAACAAAAAAACCTATTATAATGTCTGTATTCTTTGGCGATATTTCAAATGGATTTCATGTCTATATGAAATTTTGGTAATAATTGAAAATACAATTCAGTAAAAATTATTATTAGCAATAAGTGTACGAATAATATATATTACAATAATAAAATAAATGTTTGAATAATATATATTATAATATATGTTAAAATAATTGTATCATTAGGTTTAAGTTTATTTTTGTGCTACGCCCTAACAGGGTATCACATGTATGTATGTAAGTTTATTAAAATGTGAATTGCAATAAATGAAATAAAATTAAATGTAATAGTAATAAAAATGTTTAATAATTATAAAAAAAATAATTTAATTAATTTTAAGATAGAAATATTGTGTAATAATTATGTTTATTAATAATTATAGAATCTATAATATAATTAATTATCTAAACTATTTAACTACGTTCAAGCTTGCAATGTATTTAAATTCCATTGTAACTTTGCTATACCCTTACAGGGTATCACATGTACAAGTTTATCATCCGTGTGAAATGCAAAGAAATGAATATGAACACAAGCGCAACTATAGTCACAAACCATCACCAAATATATACCCGACACGTGTTTCGGCTCTCCACGAGGCATCCTCAGGGACTGTTGACTGCTCGACGCTCGGCCGAAGAGTGAGCTAGTTCTTCTGAACGGTTGGTGTATTTATACCCCGCTACCCCCAGTGTTGCTATTGTTGAAACCCGAAAATACCCGTAATAAAGGTGATGATGCAAAATTCAATTGTTCATTAATTATACAACCCCTGTTGTTGTACCTAATTATTTCCATCTGTTCTGTTCTTTTTGGTAATGGTTTGTGACTATAGTTGCGCTTGTGTTATTTATTTTATTAATTTTATGCGGAGGGAGGGAGGGTGAGATAATTATAATAAATTATAGTAAGAAATTCAAACATTTCAGTAAAAATTTATTGTCGATAAACGATAATGATGTTCACTTACGATGACTGACATCGTAAGTGAACATCATTATATTTAAGTCTAGAAATTTCTATGGAGACAAAAAGAAAACGTTGAATTATAATAGAAATAGTTACTAAAAATGCAAATAGCCGGTGGAATGTTATCTCACTGGTTTTAAAATTTTTGTTTTCACTCCAATGTTTACAAGGCGTATCACTACAACTTGGCATTTTCACGTTTTACGAGAGATCTTGTATGTACAATGATCGACATGTCACTGTGGCGATGTTGGTAGGCATGTCACCCCGATATGATCATTTTGATCATATCGAGGCGACACGAACTACGCCCCCATACCACATCTCCCTTTTTTTTATATATATGGTAGGGAGGATCACTACAATCAAAACTAATATAGAAAGATATGGGGCTATGTCTAGTTGTCTAAATAAATTAATTTAATAATTATTTTTATTATTATTACTAACGGAACGCTTAAAATAAACATAGTCGACTAAATTCGTAAATCTCGTAACTTCCGTTAATGCAAACTTTTAAGTAAGCACAAAAAGCAGAAGTACTGGAAATATGTATATGACAATTCTATAAATTATATTTAAGCTATAATTGCCGATATTACGCTTCAAGAGTAAAAAGGATTTCATCTAAACACGGAGTTACGAGGTTATCAAATCTATCCGACGATTTAGAAATCATGTTATTGTTGAACGAAAATTTTATTGCTTTTTTATAAAGCAAACGAAGACCTTATACGAGTAACTAATAACAATCTAGCCTTTTTACAAGACTAATAAGCAATTTTAATTTAGCATAATATAAATTTTGTTCCGGTGGTTGTCATCTGTTAAGTACGTTTCCTATTTATTCAGACAATGTTTTAATTTACTTCCAAAACACGTAGAATTCTTTTTCAGTCCCGGGTTCGATTATTCGAGAAATTGCACTCAAACTCACGGGGTATCTCGTGAGTTTGAGTGCAATTTGTGGTTGTCTATGTGTGTCTCCATGACACCCGCGATATTATTTACTAAAGTTTTAAGTATTACTTAACCCTCGCTTTGACAAACCTACCAACCAAAATAATAACTACTTGAATTGTGTTGATTCTATTGTGCAGTATACTTATACAGTCGTAAGCATTTTTTTCGATTTGAAACATTTGAATTAAATAGTGATGTTGTTCAATATCGTGATGTTCTCTAACCATGATACTCATTTATTTCTTGTAAAATTACTCCACTAGTTAATTATAACTATTAATGCATACAAGTAACACAATGAAATGCTGGCGAAATTACAGGCAAATGGGACTTGTCAACTTATGTCTCAGGGTGACGGGCGCAGTGGCGGTGACCTTCAGATCATTGCAATTGAAATCACTGCAACTGCGTGTAGCTTACCATCAGGCGCACGACATATTCGGGATGCGATTCGTAATATATAACAACAAATGACATATTTTTAGTCGATATAACGCTCAACAGATATAATTTATTTATGGTATACAGACATTTGACATATTCTTGCATGATATGAAGGTCACTGGGTATAATAGACGATTGATGTAACAACTTTCAACCTTATATACTGATGGCATAATGTTCATTTTATATAAACACTTCAGATCTAACATTCACTGAATATAATGTATTATAAATATAATTCCAGTGGTGTTCAGGTGCAACGGTGAATGAACCGAATTTGTTTGCACATCCTAGTTGGTTCGACCTCCTCCTGTGGGTTTAGGTTAGGTTAGTATATGACAAAGCTGCCAGAATCGAATTTGTTTGCATTTCCTAGTTGGTTCGACCTCCTCCTGTGGGTTTAGGTTAGGTTAGTGTATGACAAAGCTGCCAGAATCGAATTTGTTTGCATTTGCTAGTTGGTTCGACCTCCTCCTGTGGGTTTAGGTTAGGTTAGTATATGCAATTAAATATTCTGCTTAAAGTTTAATGAATATATCTTATAACACAAAAAGCACTAAAAGCTATACAGAAACAATTATATTTTGCGATTGTACATTTAATGGAATAAAAAAATTCTTATCAATATAATGTAGGGCGCTTCAACTATTCGTAAAACGAAATATTGTGTTATGTTATTTAATACATTATACTGGTAGTACTTATACCATTTCTTCATTATGTCACTTAATCATTGTATCTAATGTTTGTTATACTGAAGGTTCATTATACACTTTGAAATTATGCCTTTTGTTGTTATACCTTTGTTGATTATATACAATGAGTGATTATATCCTTAAAAATTATATCAAACGTTATTGTAGCAAGTGAAAATAGATTATTTGTTATATAGATTTTAAGACTTTCGTGGTTATTCACTAAATGATTATCACTAGTAACAGGTTTCTTACCACGGTATAACTTCTTTTTATTTTCCCGATATTTCGGAACGGTTGCACGTTCCATGGTCACGGGTTGACTGGGCGGCGGCAGATGACAGCTTTATGGGCAGACATATCTGTCTACCCTCTTGCGCTGTCGACGACTACCTTCATCGCGATTTGTTGTGGCGTTACCATTGTCACTCACTTTTTTCACACAAACCACACTTACTGATATTATAAAATAAAAAATAAAAATCCTTCGATCTGACAGGACTCGAACCTGCATTTGTATCCCAAACTAAGGCCAATGCTCTACCCGCTGAGCTACACGTCGAGTCAGCAGACTTTAGAAATTTCTTTATGTCTGAGTCAAAGATTTTTCCTAATGGGTTTTTTTGCGGAGTTTATAATATAAGCCACGAGAGCTAATAATTATAATACTTGAATTAAAATTTAAAAAAAATAGTTTAAGCAGAATGAAAAATTGCAAAACGTTGAAAATTGCAGTCGTATCGTTGCAGTACATAGAACCACTGGGCTGGAAAACAGATGGAACCGGATTTCCTGTGCTAAAAGTTTCACGAATGATACTTCTTTACGTTCATAGTAAGGCATGTTAGGAAACATTTTAACTTATATGTGCACTAAAAAATTACTGAAGCTTGGTAGGTAGATGAAATAAGAGTAGTTCGTGGATAGTGAGGAAAATATTTAAAACCAAATTAACGATATAGTAAGTGTAAGTAAAAGAAGGATGGCGACATCCCGTGTACTTTGTGACCCAGTATTTTTGACCACGTGCATTAAAGAGGCCTATCAATACTTGTGATTCATTATCAAAAAAGCTAATTGAGTAGAGCCTGTGGAAGTTGGGCTTGTAAAGTTGATATAGGTTATATTTATAGTATTGCCCTATATTTCGCTTCAGGAGGTCTACTCTCGATCTCCGTCCGACATCCGTCCGAAACAATTACTACCAAATAAGTAATACTTGACCAAATGAAAAGACCCGTGATGCGACTAAAGCTTCATACTGGATACTTGTCTTTTTATTTTGTCGAATATTACTTATTTCACAGTAATTGTTTCGGACGGAATATCGGACGGAGATCGAGAGTAGACCCCCAGATGTTTGTTCGTAGTAGCAGAATACAACAAGTTTTCAGTTTGTCCCTAAAAATAATAAAGAACTTGCTGAATATTCCTAAATCTGCCAAACTCTGCCACATTTAATACAACGTTAACATGTTCTGTCGCAATGAAAATTAATAAAAATTAAATCTGCCCAAATGGCAGAAATCTGCTACAAATGGTCACACTGTTATCATTCTCAAAGTGACATTGATATTGGCAAGAGGCCTCTCGTTAAAACGTTTCTTTGCTAACTTTCGTGTATCTCACATTTAAATATTGTCTAAACATTTTTATCACATTGTGTTTTATGTTTTACTTTATGTCATTATTGTTTAATGGATTATATCATTAGGTATTTTATAGCTTTAATCTTATAAGTATGTACTATAAAATATACTTTAGGTAGGTAAACGTTCAATCATGTTAAAATGAAATTTACGTACAAGAACATTACTTATGGTCTAACTGAATCAATAGCGCTCCGTTCTTGCATCTATTCTAAAATACAATGTTTTGCAATTTCTTTATTCACGACTTCTAAAAATATACAAAAATATATTGATCACTAGGCATAAACTTAAACGTAAAATTATACTAGCAAAGTCCATGAACAGCACTTCGTAGGGTCAGCTTTCGCTATCCTTCGTTTATGTATTTTTAGAAAAATGTTCTCGCACATAAATTAAGTATAAATATAATATTCTGTGTCTTGAAAGAAATGTTCTCACATAAAATGTAGGTGTAAATATTATTTTCTATATCTTGAGTAAAATATTCTCATATAAAAAGGAATAAAATAGCCGAATGGAAAGTGGACCCGACAAGTGCACGAGTGCGAAAATTACCATCAGCATTCACGAATTCTATTCAACAATTATCGACTGCAGACTATTCACTATTGTTAGTCTTTCCATTCATTACTGTGGAAAAAATCGTTTTATATTTCCTACTTTCTGAATTTATTAGTAAGGTGCTTTTTAAGAAGCCGACGTTTGGAGATGGCGGTATCTTAGGAAATGGATTTTATGATTTGGAAAGCTCTCTTATTATTATATTATACCATTGAGCGCTTCTGTTTGAAGAATTTTCAGCGTCTTAATGATGTTTTAATTTTTTATGACTTTCGTGGTTATTCACTAAAATTCTGAAATCATTTTAAATGACATTATTCTGAGTAATAAAATAAACAGTTCTTATTCAAATGACAATAAAGTTCAAATATTACAAACCACTTGATGATATTAAGTTTATTAAATATCACGATGTTTTGATATGATGATATTTAATTTTTTTTGTGTGAAATAACCACTAGTTTGTTATAATTATCAATACAAAGATCGAACACTAAGAAAAGTTTCCTCGATCCGGCAGAATTCGAACTAGCACCTTCAGCATAATGTGCCGGACGCTCTCCCAACTGAGCTACGGAACGAACCAACAGATCTTACGAAGCTTGGCTTTTAACGACTGTTTTGCCGTAGCGCCATCTGTGAGATTTATAGATTTGTGAAATGATTGTTGTTATGATGCATGAGTTTCGAATGCAATCCTGTCAATGTGAAACAAAGTCATTTTGTCATCATCGGCGATATCTTTTCGCAATTTTACGGTTCACCACTATCACAATCTTCATCTAAATTTATATTTTCAATGAGGTTGCCGGTGCAGCGTAATTTAATAATAGAGAAGGTATCAGTCGACACTATATTGCCTTTCTTTATTGGATTAACATTGAAGTTGGTTTCACCATTAGTTCTCTGTAACTTGAGGGTACAATAAATTGGTTGGAAGGGGGTGAAAATCTTCAATTTCCAAAGAACTGCATCGCTAGACAAAACTGGACCTAACCACGAAGATTTTAGATATGATTGTGGTTCGGCAAAACGAGGTTAGGATTGGAAAGTAGGTGCCAACGCAATTAGGTCACTTACTCGAGGCGCAAAATACGAGACTTGTATTCAGTAGGGTTAGGCTAGCTACTTGTTTGACCATGTTTAGCGATTGGACGAAAAATAAATTTATTCCGCACAATTCCTTAGGGCACACATTTAGGTGAAAAAAATTTATATTGAAATCTATAGCACCGTATACAATTCTCAATGATTCTATTTAAATCTTTCTCCATTGTTGTTCATTTGTTCAGTATTATTATTGTTGCCAGATACGTCGATCCGTTAGATTGCTAACGAATCTATCTGGCATCTTTCCTTGAAGTTTCCTTCTCCGCACTAAAGTATAAAAATTGTTCGAATACATAATAAAACATGTTGACAACAAATTGACGTTGTAGCAGGAAACAGTCAAGGGCTAAGAATGTAACCAGAATTTCCGTAAGGGGCCAAGTTTCAAAATGAGAATAGGTAAGAATTCAAAATTTAATTTAGCATGCAGATTCAGTAAACCACAGCCTTACTAATGAAGATTCATTCAATGATTCGGTTTGATTAGCAACAATCAGGCTAATTTTGATTTGATTGCAATTACGTTTAATTTTACGCCTTTTATAGTCAATAAAACAGGACCAGATGTTATTTATCCTGTAATTTTATTATTAAGTCAAGGAAACGTTTGAATTTAACAATAATATTATTAATTGAGATTGTACTGTAAATAGGAGAACTTTACTTTGTTTGTATACATACACATACGCTACAATGGGTAATTTATAAAAACATATGTAGCGGGTTTTTTAATTACCTAATTTTATACTTTCTTTAAAGTTATCAGTATTGAGTTCTTAGGGATAAACCACACTTATTGACGCGGAATTAGCTAGGATCAGCCGGTGGTCGTCGGCATCGGTACGGACGCGTTCGTACGAATCTAAGGTATGAACCGATGCGAAACGCATACAGTCTTTTTCGCTCTCACGTTCATGGACATCAAGCTTTTTCTGATAGGCTTAATGCGATTCCGCGTCGATAAGTTGGTTTGTCCCTTAGGTTTTGTTTGTTGTACGCGATTGTTGTACATGGGCAACAAAACCGTTTTTTGAGTCTAAACCACGTTTTGGTTTAAAAAAAAAACAACGTTTCAAGCTCTTTACCGACCTCATGTTTGTCACGGTTAGTAAGCCCTAACCATAGCACCCTGTAAAGTTCCAAAAATGTTGGTTTACGTCAACATAATTTCGTTTCCAAAGTTATATATAGAATTGTGGGAAAACATAGTTCTCATTTATTGGGTTGGTTCATACTATTGAAGCCTGCCTTCCTACGCATCGTACCTTAATCATCTACAACCACAGCAATGATTAATGGCCTTTTGACGGGGTATCAAGAGGCTATTAGGATCAATAGCCAAAAGGCGTCTACATTGAGTAATTGATACCATAACAAAACTGTAATTGTAGTGCTGATGCACGACTCTAATGGCGTAAACCTTCAGCAATATGAATTGGGACGTCACAGTTGGAATTTGAGACATTTTTTTAATACAATAATAAATAAATTTCGTTTATTTCTCCTTCCACACAAAGTACTAAAACTAAGTACTTATTTACTAAAAAAAACTTACAAAAACAGTACATTTGTGGAAATCTGGAGTCTAAACTACATCTAAAGATTTCTATTTTAGGTGTGTGTGTGTGTGTGTGTGTGTGTGTGTGTGTGTGTGTGTGTGTGTGTGTGTGTGTGTGTGTGTGTGTGTGTGTGTGTGTGTGTGTGTGTGTGTGTGTGTGTGTGTGTGTGTGTGTGCGTGCGTGCGTGCGTGCGTGTAAAAAAGGCAAAAAGAAGCCAATGTTACTATAAGTAGTATAACGCGAACGTTTCAAATGTAGTGTTCCGCACTTTCTAGTCGACCCTACGAGGTACAGCGAAGATGGAAATAAGTAAATTAAAAAGTTCCTGCACACACTCACCGACATGTATCCGATACAAGAATTAATGTAACAAAATTATACCTATTTCGGGCGCCAGACTACTATTATCAACATGACTTTAAATTCATTTTTTTGCTTATCTGCGATCGGTCTTATTTATTTGTTTCCTAACCTTTATTTTTTCTTTAGCCCCGCACTAGAGAAACCCTATATTGCGGGTGCCATGGACACAAACATAGACAACCACAAATTACATCCAAACTCACGAAATTACTTTGATTATACGGCACTACACCCGCTATATATTTTATATAAATTATGGCTGGTATTGGTCGTAACTTAGATACTTATGTAATCATATAATAATATTAACTTTAATCCATGAAAGAGGCGAGAGTCTAAACGAATATCCAAAATAACAATAAGTGCGGTATAATTGAATTAGAAAATATAAACAAAAACCATCTAAAATACCTTAAATGAACCCTATAACGCTTGCTTTAAAGTGACTAATTAAAACTTTTGTTTCGACGAGCACCACTTTCCTAGTTCGTATTTACCTTCCTTGTTAAAGTGCTAAGTACTAAGTTACTCGTTAGTTGGGGTCTATTGAAAATTTAATCCCGGATAACAATATTTATTATTGGAGGGTTATTTACTTACCACAGTTCATTGGATTTGAAATTGACGAATCGTATTTCTGTTAAAACTATTATATACGCTAGTGTTATTTTGTAGTTTGTCTTCAAAACCAGCTCAGTTAAATCAACTAGCATTTAATAGTTAATATTGATTTTTAAATAAATGATATGAAAATAGTTAAAATTCATATTTAATTTCTTTGTTGAAACACAGGTACTATAAAAGCTTAATTACTAGAAACTAAAACTAGTATTAAATTGTTATGAATAAAATTGGGTCCCCGCGACAAGGCGTCCAAGATGCTGGAGAGTCCGTTTCTACTCAGTAAAGCAGTGGTTGCGGGATAGGGCTTTGCTAATTCGACCCCGCACTCGTAAAACCACTGTATGGTTTGGTCTGACAGAGCTATGGTTGATATTTCAGACGTCTATGTGCATCACCGTCGTACCACCGGGCTACATCTGTAGCGTCACCTTCGCTCCGAGCTTACCCTCACCACGGGTCTACCTTCTCCGCGTCACCGCGGTCACGGCAGCCTAGTCGCCTCAGACCAGTGTGTCCCACTGAGCCCGTGACAAGCGTGAGGTGACGTCGTTCGCGAGTGCTTCATCGGGACGCTAAAACCCAAGCGTTTCAGTGGCTTCGTTAATGCGTTGGGCAAGGTAGCTCCAGCTCTTGTGTTTCCCAAACAGTCTATTAAATTTTTGGTTAAAATGTTGTACAGATGAAGGGCACCGTGAACCCACGGGCCAAGGGTTTCGACTCCAAAGGCTGTAAATACGTAGCCGGAACCGAGGTCCTGGTATTCATTACTCTTTATTCTTTTCAATAATACAAAATAAAAAGACATTTATTTATTCATATTATAACTTTTTTATAAAAAAAACGACCTCAAAAGTTCGTGGAATTACATCTATTTGCCAAGTTTTGTTGAAATCGGTTACAAGAAAGTGCGCGAAGCCGGTTTCATCCCCTAGTTTCCCTCTTTTAGAAGAGGAATATATTCTTCAAACTTAAATGAGACCAATACTCAGATACCCTCTTTTCAACAAAAAAGGAATCATCAAAATCAGTTCACAAAAACAAGAGTAGTCGCGTAACATAAAAAAAATACAGTTGAATTGAGAACCTCTTCTTTTTTTTAAGTCGGTTAAAAACAGCAAATTTGCAATGTAAGCGAACCATTATAAAAAAACAGTAACGTCCACGTTATTGCTTTTTTTAAAGTATGACGACTCAGTATAGCTGATTTTCAGGCTACGCCGATAAATGTTTGGTCGCTGCACCAAACGCTACCCGAGTGAGTACTAAACCGTAATTAATTAAATAGAGGCTGTCTGTGCTATTCTTTTTTATAATTTATAATTATTATATATAATTAATTTTAAAATTCGAAATTCAAAATCTAGTGCTGCTAGTAGTTAAAACACCAAAGACCAATTTTTACTCGATTTCTGAACCTGATTTTTCACCGGGAGCAGACCGATCCAACACTTAATCGTTTTGACTATAGTTTTTTTATTATCAAGAAGAGCATAGGGTACAATAACATTTGTTAAGAGAATGTAAAAGATGTAGCAACTCTACGAAGTCATATCGTCATCCTACATCGATTTGAGTTGGGTTTCGGAATTGCAATTAAATTGCTGAAATTAAATTTTCACCACTGTAAACTGTTTTTAGATGTCATCGTGGTCTCATTCTTCGTTGAAGAACGTAAGAAGAAAGCTTTAAATGACACTTTTAGGCCACATCTGCAAAATGACAACTTAGGCTGGAATTGAAACATAACTCTTCTTATGAAATTTGTTCGTAAATTGTTGAGATTTTGTTGCCTAAAAATATGTAATATGCAATATAATATACAGGGCGTCTTTTTCAAGGTTCCTTTATTTAAGATATTATTTTACTTAAAAGTAATCCTTTAATAGTTAACCCTTTCACATTTGGTCACTTCCCAGACGAGACAAGCAACTTTTTTTAAAACTTAAAATTAAATATTTCTCAGTTTAAAAAATAAAATTATGTCCCCATGAAGTAAAATATCCTATCTACGTTAGTTAAAGTACTTTCCCTCCGAGTCGCATAGCCAAAAAAAAACCTGTATACTCTCAAAGTATCATATTTCCCGTCCATTGACGTATAATGTTTCTAAATTTCTAATATTCTCAAAATCTTTCGCATCGACGATGTTGGATTTCAATTAAACACAGGCCGGTATTTAGCCGACTAGAAGAGAAAGGGAAGAGGGTTATTTGCATAAGACGTGATCTACTAAATTATGATTCAAACGTCAAGTATATAATACTCGATGGATTCAAATAACAATTGTTAAGTTCATTAAAAGTTTAGATGCAGCCACAAATACTTAAGTACTTTTAACGTACCAATAAATTCCAGTCCCGAAAATACAGCAACGTTATCATTCATTCACCTATCCATTATTCATTTTAAACTTTGTTCATATTTTAAAAGCATTTGAAGTTTTATCTCGCAACAAACAATGGTGAATTGGAAACACGTGTTACCAGACAGGCTTTGTTGATATTTCAAAATAGTTCAGAATCAAATAAAACTGATATGTGAGTATTACCACTATGCATGAGAATAAGAGAACTTTCCATGTCGGAATCTGCAGAATTATTACCATTCTCTAAATCTTCTTACACTTCCGGTAGCCAGCCGTAATAGCAGTTTATTCTTTAGATTCAAATTAAGTATTTTTTTAATACCAAGTGAAAGGACGAACAAGTCGAGCGCCTGGTGGTAAGCGATACGCCTGTCCATAGCTGTGGGATACTGCCACTGCGCTTATCACCCTCAGATATAAGTTGATAAGTCTCAAGTGCCTGTAATTTCACTAGTACCCTTATAATATAATATTTGAATGGGCGGCCGCGGGGTAACGAGAGACGCGATGCGAGCAGGCCGGCCTTAGCCGCGTCTCTGACGCACAGGTACTTAAGTAAATGTAAACAATCTATCTACAATCAACTAAGGAAAGCAAAGGCAAAATTTTGAACTGCCGTAATCTATGAAAATTTATTAACTACGAAAATACTTTATTTGATTTTATAAAAATGTTCATTATTATTCTTATTTTTAAATATATAAATATATGTATGTAACGTTCCGTTACAACCCTTCAAAACCATAACGCAGTAATGATCACATTACTGACGTAGATAGGGTGACAGCACTTCCCTGGATGAAGTCTTTCACAAGGAGCTCTACTGCTATGTCATAGTGACATTGTTATGATGCCAATCAAAATTAGGTGTTTTTGATAACATGTAGTTAAACACTATGGTAACAATAAAATTTATTTAAAAGCCTCTTGTAAAATATGTGGTATCTAATTCGTTAAAGTTAACAGTACAATGTGCGGCTTATTAATATTGTCTCAACGTTCACGTGAAAATTGTCGTTAGTGCAGCCGGAGCAAAACAAAAAACATCTACCTTAACAAAAAGTGGCGTCTTGGTAGCACTTAAACGAAACTTTTATTAGCACATAAGATGCTAGTACACTTCAATTCACTAGTCAAGTTATTCTACACATAAATACTCGTATAATAATGTAGTGAATTTAAATATTTATGATATTTGATAATGCGTGGCAAATTTTAGACAAGCCGGTAGGAAACAAGTTATATGGACGCCTCACTGGTATGTAGTATAATAAGATAAGTAACTCCCGCCTGTTCGGTGTGATAATGCGGGAAGATGTGCCATGACGCTATCTATGATCGCGTACCGATGTCGCCACTTTTTAGCAAGTGTGCAATTCAATCTACTACCATAAATTAACGATTTATATTGGTTAAGACTCAGAACATGAAAACAACGTAACATAATTTCACTAGCACCCTTCGAAACCAGAACGCAGTAATGCACCAAGTATGTGAGGGCACATTACTGCTTGGCGGCAGAAATAGGTAAGTACATCCCTGGACACTGGAACACTTTCATAAGAAGCTGCTACTATATGATAAACAGAGGTAGATGTAAGCTGAGTATATTTACCTACAGTGCCCATTTCGATCTAGATTACGAAGAAAGATTATGAAGAAAACTGTCTTGTTCTTCGGTAAAAGTTATATAATTCTTACATTACCCGCATTGGGCCAAGATTTACTATTGCCTAAACTAAAAGTCTCCTAAAAGGAGACCCGTACCTTACTGTGTGACGTTTATAGGTATTGATAATGAGTATTAATAACGTGTATTGCTGTAAGAAATAGATAAAGTTTTGCCATTGAAAAAAAATATTTTAATTGGGTAACATTATACTAAGTAGAAAAAATTATTTCGAAGAAATTTGATTTTTCTTATGTTTTTTTTTGAATAATTATACTCGGAGTGTGTTATGCCGCCACATGTAAGCCACGTGCTGACCAAATTCTAGCACCTTATCAATATTGCACACCGTCCTGAATGACGCTGACAATGGTATGGTATGGTATCGTGTGATAAACTGGTGGCCGCAACTCACCGTTAAAAGCAACCTCGGCACTCCAAAGTACTTCGCCCTATTGTTGGACACTTTACGCAGTTGACGCTGAAAGTACAATACTTAGATCTTGCAAAACTGGTGGAAGCTACTGAGCTCGCGCCCATCATCACTCCTCGTGCCAGCTCCACTGTGGCATACATGACTTTACTTCGATACTTAACTACGGTTGGGTCAGTTAGCTCTAGAAATTTATTCCTAAATTTGTAATTTTACTTCATTTTATTAAATTTTCATTCATTATAAGTGTTTTCCGTTTTTTGTGAGTCCAGTCAGAGGACTTACTACTTACTTACGGTAACTTTCGTAATTAGTATAGAATTGTAGATTACTTTATAATATCGTGATAATACAAAAGAAAATATTACGCTCTGTTCTCGCTTAGTAGAGACCGGACTTCGTTAATTTTATACCTCGCTTATTTTTTCGTCGAAAAAGAACCATATTATAGTTAGCTAGTCAAGAGAAGTGCTGTATAACGAACAAACTAATAGGATCCTTGTAAAGCAATAAACTATTTAGAATGAAAATAAATAATAATAATAATAATGCACACACTCAACATAGCCTCGCACTAGGGAAACCCTGAGTCGCGGGTGCCATGGACACACACATAGACAACCACAAATTACACCCAAACTCACGAGAGAAATAAATAATAAAAAATAAAATAAAAAGACTTTATTCTTCAACAGAAAACATACAACAATATTTATGATAAAACAATGCTTAAATCTATGTCGAAGAAAAGGAAAAACCCTCAGCAATTTGCTGGATTTCAGGCTTCATCTGGCAAGTATTGTATTAAATGTAGGCTATACAAATATTTGTCCCGGCCAGGAATGAAACCTGGGACCTCTACGTGGCAGTCCGGCATGGTAACCGTTCGACCACGGAGGTAGTTAATTGTACAAATTACTTACTGGATGCACGTTGTATATACGATCGTTAATTATTTTACCTTTTATTTAAGACGGCGTACGTGGTTGCTTGCATATTGGTTTTCATGGTGTCGCTATCTCTGAGGTCCTCGATCTCCGGCCGAGTCAACGTAGAACTAACTTTTCTATATTATCTCGAGACTGGGTGTTTGTGGTACCGTCGTTGTTTCCGATTTCCATAACACAAGTGCATTAGCTATTTAATTTAGGATCAGAGTGATATATAGGTTGAGAAGTGAAAACCATGGTTTGAGCAAAAAAGGGGACAGATAATAATTATCAGCACTTGAGTTTGACGTTGAATCTATCGTATGTAGCGAGCAAAAATCACAAATCGCTTTTTAATGAAACTAGGAATAAGGTTCATATTAGGTACGAAGCCGTAGAGTTCGTTGTAGTAATTTTTTCTCGTACAATCGTCGCGTTTTCACGTTCGTTCGCGTATTCTATAGACAAAAACTCCTTTAGGTGTTACGGTTTCATTCATTTCATTCGCTTTCGTAGTAGGTACTAACCTTGTAAGGTAAAATGATTAGAGAAGTAATAGAGCGCAGTCATTTAGAATACACCTCTCAAATACGAAATCTCTGCTATAGAATACACGAAACGCGATTTCAAACAATTTAGAAACATTTTTTACGTGTTTTTTTACGTGTTGTGTGTGTGTGTGTGTGTGTGTGTGTGTGTGTGTGTG
>NW_020653850.1:10590905-10631163 GCF_003589595.1 Hyposmocoma kahamanoa
GTGTGTGTGTGTGTGTGTGTGTGTGTGTGTGTGTGTGTGCATGTGTGTGTGTGTGTGTGTATATGCGAATTTACTCAAAATAGCAAATGGCTCGGTCAACTATATTTCTTTTTTTTTATACAAGTTACGGCACGAACAAGTCTTGTGTGTGGCAGTAAGCGACACGCCTGTTCATAGCTATTGCAGCTTTAAATCGCAAAGACCTGAGGGAAACTGCCACCGCGCCCGTAACCCTGCGACATGTGCATCTAATATCACCAGCACCTTTAACTCTTCAAAACCGGAACGCAGCATTACTGCTTGACGACAGAAAAAAGAGGCGGCGCTTCCCTGGACCAAACCCTTTCACACCGAGCTCTACTGCTACTACGACTACTATGTCCTGAGTTCAGTAACATTGGTTTGCGAGTTCCTATGGCTTCACTTCATCATCCTTGCATATTTCATGTTCCTTTCGCAAAAATAAACTATAGGCGGCATTTTCGGCGGCTTCTTCATACAAGCGAGTGAGTACTATAACAGAATAGCGAAGCAGCACTATATTGACTTTTACAATACTTCTACAGAGACCGACTTAAACGACTACTGTGTAATATAGCCTTAGAATAATAACGCATAGAATGATAGTTTCATATCAAACGAACTGTCCCAAGTGAGGCAAAAATCAAATTCATGTAGGCTAGTTTTAGTAGTAGATTAATTTTCGGTTTTAGTGAATATTTCTATAAAAATACAAGTTGAAACGCGTTACTTCCTTGTGGAATGTGATGTTAGTATCTATTTTATGTTTGTCTGACGTATTTTTATACTCATTTGCCGCACATTTCGTAATTTTTAGCTAAAATTCTTGATCTGTTCGCGGTGCAAGTTGACCTTGAGCACTGAAGGCCCGCCCGCACGTGTAGGCCCTTTGGGCGCGCTTCAATTTGCCTCACTTAGCATGTGCGGACTAGGTTTCTATGCGTTATTATTCTAAGGTAATAGCTAATCTAAATAATAATTACTCTTTTTCATTTTTTCTTCAGAGTGTTTGTACGATTCTAGTCTTAATCTGTGGAAATTTGTAATTGACAACCTATTTATGTTTATTAGAAACAGTTTTTGCCTTTTTCGCCCTCTTACCCGCTCACGCGATGCGCTCATCCTACCGCAAAATGCCGGCTATTTGGTTTCGCAAATTAGAAAAGGATTCAGTTTAAATACAAGTGTTTATAAATAAAAATTATTATTCTGCATTGCTAAATAAATACCCTCCGTGCTACAACAAAAACATCTCAAATAAAATGCAGTAATACACCGCAAATCCTGCATTTAAAAAGCACTAATGAAATTTTTGGTCTACTTGGGTAAATATGATAATATTCCGTTTGAGTGGTTCTAACGTTTACCATGAAATTACTCCTTAAAGTATAGTTTATAAACATTTATATTCAGGGTAAACTTAAAAAACGTTACTTACGGTATGTTTTCAATAGATAAACACCGAAATCACCAGCCCAAACAATAATACACACGATTGTCGTGACGTATTTTTGAAGGTGTTTATTTTTTTTAAATGACAGATCAAGGCATTAAAAACTTTATGGTTTGCTAGAGTAGTTATCGAAATAGCAGTTAGTATTAGTTCTTTTACCTGTTATAACTTCGATATCCGATAAATCGGTATAAAATCATCACCGGCACCTCTAGGTGTGGTATGCGTCTACGGCTGCATGTATCGCGTGAGCGGTTACGGGTTCAATGCCGAAATATCCGTTCTTTGTACGCCGTCTACACCAAACAAAAGTAACATACCCTCAAGTTTCCGTGCTTCAAGGGCTTATACTAGTAGTTTTTGCTGTGCGCACATGTATCGGTGAATTGCGTCAGTCCAACTCCTTTATTATACACTTGATGACTTTTTGTCTCTCTTTAATTTAATAATGATTAATAATGATTCATGAGTTGGCTTGCTTTCAAGCCAACTCATGAATGGGACAGACGGAAGAGATGGGAATAATGTCCCATTTCTATAATTTTTCGGCATCTACGTATTTTAAGACTTTGTCTCGTTCATGAAAATGTAAGTGCTTATTCACGTTTTGTTGTATTACTGGACAACAATCTTTTACAGGAATCATATTACAAATGCGAAATAAATCATAACTTATGCACAAAATTTTTGAGACGAGACTCGCTATGAGAAAATCTTGCTTCTCTATGTGTCATTATCATCTCACTTATATATTTTGATAAATTTTAATAAATTTCAAATTAAATAGATTAAAATTTAAGTAAATTTCTCGTAAAATTCCGAGAAACTCAGAAGTGCTGAACCAGATAGTATACAGTTATTGTTCTTGACTGTACAATAACCCATTGTACAGCCAAGAACTCATAAAACATGACACTTTGCACTTCAGATAGTTCTTATGGCAAGTGGCTTAGATTTGAATTTAATTCTTCAATGTGTAGCTTATATACCATTGACCGTACTGTACTTGAACAAAAACAATAGGTAACAAACATTTGACTTGAAAAGTACATTAATAATCTGAAAGTAACAAAAAACAAATAATAAGAACACGAAGATACAAAAAGAAATACAGGAGGTGCTCTTTATAACCAAAATATTTGTTGAATAAACATTACAAACAGCTCTATTCAGAAAGGTTGTTTTCTAAATTTAACCCTTCCTGACTTCATTACATTTGCGTTCCTTCTTGCTTCACTAATTATAAGGATTCCGGATATAATTAATTAACATTAAATGTGACCCTTAATTTAACTGCGGATTTGTATTGCTAATGATGTCGATGAAATCACTTTTCCCAATATTAAAATATGGGAATACTTATTTCTTTTCTATAGTATTTGACTACTTTTTAACGCACACACTCAACATAGCCTACTTTAAAGTCAGTATTTGTTTCATTTATTATTTTTAAGTTAGTAACAAGACTTCTTCTTTCGACCTAAACAAGTCCTTGTTTAGAGCGGTGTAAAATCCGTGTTAACATAATTACACTTTAAGCACTTTGCAATGTAGGTGTTATTAATATTAATAGCGAAGTTGCTCGATTACCAACAATTTACTCGCATACTCTACAACATTTCCTCAAAAATCAGAACGTCGTGAAGGACTTTATTTTCAAATGACGAAAAAATTTTCTGTGTACAAAAACGTTATTACGTATTATTGTGTTATACAACGGACTTCTGTTGAGTTTTTCTTAAAATGTCAAGCAAAATCTTAATACTTTTCCTTTGTCGTTATAACGCTACACAGTCATGCCTCGTGAACTTGAATTATAAACGGTACACTATTATCATATCGTTCGCATGCATCACTATCACCGAGCGACATTTTTGCGAAGCAAGATGGCGACGGAAGCCATTAGCGAGCGAATATACGCGGTCATTTGTCGTTGAGAGTAATGGCCGAATGGAATCCGACTTCAGATCTGTCGAGCTTGGCACATTAACTCGTCGCGACTGATAGTGAGGCAACTGTTGCTTAGAAAGTTCCGAAAACCAAAAGAAGTTATAGGAAATTTTCTGTTATCGTGTTTGTATTTTTTGCTTACTTATTTTCATATAATTAATCGTCACTTTTTTGTCAAAGAATAGAGGCCATTATTTATAAAAGTGAAGCGCAGAAAAGCTGTATTTTATCAAACAATATTAGTATTTCGTTAATTTTACATCCACACGTCACCGTTTAGTCGAAATAACAGAATATTATATGGTCGCAGAAAAACGGCTATAGAGGAGCTGTTTTTCTCCGCATTCGGCGATATTTTGCCTGAGAGATACAATAATTATAAAGACGCTTTAAGTTTCTGTTTCTCGAAGAAACGTCACCGATACTCAGATACTTCCACTTCAGAATAATGAAGCAACGCACTTTGGCAGATTTAATTAAAGTAATGTACGAGTAGTTAGTACATGTCGTAGGGTCTTTGTTACATAATTTATATGAATTAAATGAAACTTATTATATGTATTTTAATATTTACTTTGCCTCAATTAAACCATATATATTTGAAGATATTAAAGCTATTAAACTGACCTTTACAATAATCAACACAAAAGGGACATGGGATATCTTTATGGAGGAAGGAACAATTATACTTCATGACATTATGTATTTTAAATGTTAGAAACCTAATACATAGAGTTAAGGTCAGTTCAGTTGAAAGAACATTGAACTTTACACAGAGTTACATAAAAATTCATTTAATATTCATTTCAATCTCAAAGTTGTTACGTTTTCCCTATTACAAATTTCCAAAAATCTTATAGTTATAAAGTATGTATAACTAGATTTTTATTGTATACTAACACTTCCTTAAAATTTTAATTTTGTTTTACTAACACTTTTGTATGGACCACCTTCAAAAGTGTGAAATAAAGTTATTTTAAATTTTTATTAAATTGATTTTCAATTATTTTTTGTGAAATTACTCCACTAGTTTGTTATAATTATTAATACAAAGATCGAACACTCAGAAAAATATGATATGTTATGAAAAATATGCTTAGTTGGTATAGCGTCTGCCACGGTAAGCTAGAAGACGTCGGTTCGAATCCGGCCGGATCGATGGAATTTTTTCTGAGAGTTCGATCTTAAAAGTTATTTTATTTATTTTATTTTTATTTATTAATTATTTATTTATAACATAGTTATCGGAAAATTACGGTGTCCCAAAATTCTTTTCGCAGAATTTAGCAAAATATTACTGATGTGTTACAATAGGTGTTTGACAACACATAAAAAATTAAATTAGTAGTAAATTTGCTGCGAAAAAATAGTAAAAACACAATTTTTTCGCTGCTACTTTTGAAAGATGTTTGTATACATTCAAATATATTTCTTATTCCGAGGGTAGAAAATTTAAAAATAGTGACTGAGTAAAATTGTTGGTTATATTCATCATATTTCCGCGGGTCATGTCTTTGTTCTTGAAAAGTCGCTTTGTTTGTACACAGCTCTCGCAGACGCCGTGATATTTATATAAACAACTTTGTTTTCCTCGACTCGTAGGCTATAACAATAAACCAGAGGAGTTGAAAACTTTCTCTTTTACTTAATATACATTTAAAAGTGATATTTTATGCTTTAAAGACATTGGAAAATATACAGCAAATAACGAACAGCTGAAACGTGTTCACCGAACGATATGCTTCAATAAATAATCGTTTTTATAAATATTATAAATGGATTTCATTTCCTATCTTGATAAAAGTAAAACAGAGATGAGATTTACAACTGCAAGCTCAATTTTACATATACTTACTTGTGAGCAATTGTGATTTCAGATTACAGAACTATCTATCTATTTCTGGTCGGGAATATCAAGTCGTGCGGGTACAAAGTTAATGCCCCGTAGCTCGTTCCCCTTTCCGGAATTGCTATAATGGACTACGATACGTGTTCACTCCTCTTGCCACAATTTATGCTACTAAAAACTTTATATAAAGATAAAACTGAAGATAGCATCAAAACAATTTGTATGCCACAATTCCAAGCCAAATTGAATTTGTACTCGCTCTCCACAATAGTTACGATACCAGGCTCTGTCCGGCTTTAAAATTAAATGGAATACAAGAATGCAAGTCACTTGTATTTACATAAAATAGCTAAAATTTCGTTAGTTTGAACCAATTTTGGAGAAAGCTTTGATTATAGAACGACTTCTTTTATTCCGAAAGGTGGCAATAGAAATAAACGGTCGTATTTTTCCTTATTTCCCTGCAGGTCATTTTGTCTCTCGCACTTACTTTCTCGGACTAATTGCAAGTTTCTACAGAGCAGCTGCTGTCCTTTAATTAATGATCATGTCCGCGTTCGATGGTGTTCGGAATGGTTCCGATATTCTTTAGTCGCCCCGGGTGAAGTAGGTTTGACATTGACTTCGTTAACGCTGCTATTGTTAGGTAACAGGGTCTTAATGAAGTTGTTTCAATTCTCAATTTCGTCCCTCTGTATTTACAAAACTATTTCTGCGTACTGTGTTATAGATATCAATGCATTATCTTTTATGAGAATGTAAATTATCTGCGTTTTTCAAAAGCAGACGTATTTTAGCAACGCCTTCTGTTTGATACCATACTTTCTGACAAAACAGTGCATTCTGATAGAAAGAATCGTTGATAGATTTAAAAACATATTTAAACTTTATTATTCCAATTTGTATCATGCAACGTCTTACAAATGCATGTGCTTTATCAGCGTTCTCACAGTTACAGTCAGTACAGAATGTAAGTGGTTCATATTTTACTGCATCAAGCTCCGTTCAATCTTCATTACCAAAGGCGCTCGCCTAATTGCCAATACGGCGGCTAAGTGCCTCTATTTAGTCGCGGTGCTTTTCGATTAGAGGATGGTAATTACCTTATCTTTTACCAATTTTAAGATTTGAGACATTAGTGTCTTATATGAAATGATGATGAAAATTAAATTGAGAAAAGTGACCTTTAGTTTTCATTACTCAAGACGGCAGCTTAATAGAGCCTTTTTCCTATAGCAGACTATGGTTTTTCCTTGTCTACTCAATGTTCAACTGTCTAAACAAACAAAAAAATATCTTTTTCAAACGAGAGCAAGTATAAATTCTCGTTTACTGAAACCGGGCCCTGCAAAAAGTTAAAAATCAGCTTTAGTATTTAACTATTTCACGTCTATTTCAATTGGTAGCATTAATCCGTTTTAACTGCATTCGGATTTAGATTTTTATTTTTCCCAGCGGCACCTGGCCTTCAGTTTTAATCCTCGCGCAGCAGTCAAAATGCACATGTCGAATTTAAGCTCGGCCTTTCACCTTACATTTTTATTTTCAGCTTAGTGGGTAAAAACCAAAACAGGAATGCAGCCCGCCTGTAGCAAAAACCCCGCTCTTTACGCTAGACATTTTAATATTCCGTCAGGTATTACTTCGTCGATTGTGATATTCCACTTTTCACAATATTTACCAATTATTTACATTACAATTTTAAAGGTTACTACGGTGTGGTTGGGTTCTAATTTTTTTGTTCTTCTTATTAATAAATTTATTTGAAGTTTACCATCACTGAAAACCATAACACGTGGCACTTTTCGATGGCTCGGCCAGTAAGGTTGGCAGATAGTAGTATGCACTAATCGTACAATGGTTTGTAATAGCACCATAACGATTTGCACCATCGCTTTCTTTTATATTAATAAACGGGAGGAACAAGTCGTGTGTCTGGTGGTAGGCGACACGCCTATCCATAACAGTTGCAGTGCTACTTACAGCTTTTAATCGCAAAAATCTTAGTGGCACTGCCACTGTGCACGTCACCCTGACACATAAGTTGACAAGTCTCATGTGCCTGTAATTTCACCAGCACCCTTACCCTTCCAAACCGGAACGCATTAATTCTCGCATTACTGCTTGGCGGCAAAAATAGGTAAGGTGGCAAGTACTTCCCTGGACGAACTGTTTCACAAGGAGCTTTGCTGTTACTTTTGCTTGTTCTTTACTTATGCGTTCATGTTAGTATAATATTAAAATGTTGTTGTGCAGAAAACTGCACACAGCTTTACGATTTGCTCTGTAAACTGTCCATATAATTGTCATAGAATTGAATTTAAGTCACCGGAAGTTGACTACCGGAATTGTGTAAATAAACAAATATTTTGAGCCAAGTTAATCACTGTTCTTTTACATTTTCTTCATTTACGTTCCATAGACGATCAGATTCTTACGAAAGGGTTTCTTTATTCGCCGCAGGTTCGACTTTGTCATGGAAATAGACTTCTTACAGGACAAGATCCTTTGCTTTGGCTGGGCTTAGAAGAGTAAATTGTTTTTATGCCTTTGGGCGGTTGCCGTCTAGTAACAAGTGCACTGTGGTTCTTTAGCAATACACTGTTGACTTTTGTGTAAGATGATGCGTATTTAACAACTTTTAGAGCTTATTTCACTTGAACGTTTACTATGGCGAACCAGTATGTATATCTGACACACGACTATAAATATATATATATATATATATATATGATTAAACTTCATTCAGGTTTACAAAAATTACATGAATTACTCTAATAACATTCAATCTTAAGCTTTAGTATAATTTTCTTAAAATACAAGTACAAAAGCGCCTCGAAAAATATTCTACGGTCAGAGCAAATTATCAATTCACGTGGCATCAGCTGTACAACATTTTTCTTAATAAAAACGTTATGAAAGGGGAATTGTGCTTTCCTGAAACATTATGGAGTGAATTGTATAATTGTTTTTACCCAGGCTAAAGAATAAGGAACAAGTATTTGAGAAAGTTATTTATGACAATTTGTATCGTTGCTGCGATATTCCAATGAAATTTTCCGGTACAATAGGCTTAAGAAGAAACATTACTGTTGGTTTAGGGATATACAATTTATTAGAGAGAATACTTGTAGAAACGGACAACGGATTACTATTATGGATATGAGAAAAGCTTTTGATTACGGTGAAAAAATATGATAATAATATGAAGGGTAACACACATGAAATGATAAAATTATATTGAAAGATAACACTGATTTATCCAAAGTTGATATAATCAACATTACAAAAGGGAAGTGAAAAAATACAAATCTAATTGAAAATTACACTATATGGTGTACTACAAGGTACTACTTTGGAGCCATTATTTTTCTTCATATACATATATTATCAACAGCTTATGCTTAATAAGCTGTTATGCATAAAAATAAAGTAATAACGAATCTAGAAAGACTTCTACATTTTTGATTGACAAAAGAAACTATTTTAATAAACGTACCGTATAAAAGGACACACACACACACACACACACACACACACACACACACACACACACACACACACATATATATATATATATATATATATATATATATATATATATATATATATATATATGTATGTATGTATATGTATAACAGACAAGAAATATAACAAAGTTAAGTGAAATCCGTAGTGAATCCAAATTTTCTAGATTTGTATAGTCTCGGATTCGGAACGAATACGAAGCAGATGCAGTGCGCAAATGCGCTTATGTACTGACATTTTTGTATATATGCGTTCTAAGGGAAAGACATTAGGATTAACTTCGTTAGAAAATTATATCAGAAAAAAAACTTAGTACACATTATCGAAATTACATGAGTCTGGAGGAAATGCTATAACAACTAAAAAGCGGTTAAACAATTTATTGATAAATGTACTAAACAGTGCCCGCAATTTTAAATCACAATTCCTAACTTCATTAAATTTAAATCTTTCATATTAGCTTTTTAAATATTTTACCGTGTTTAAATTATTTACTAACTTATTAGGTCCATGTTTGCACGCCCGGTTGATATTTTATAGTCTCGTTCAAGAAACAACCTTTACAATTTTTAATGGCTCGATGATTCGTTGTTTTTATACATATAGAGCGCCTTTCATCTGATGATAATTATGTGTACTTTAAAAATTTCTACAGACATAGTTTTTTAACAGATTTTGTTGAATTTCCCTACCATTCACGTCGACTGTCACGTGTATTCTAGCTACCTAAGAAATTCCGGTTCGATTACCAAAACTAACCAAAGAAAACATTCACTGGTTCCCAAAGGATTTGGATGATACTTAAGTCACCGCCGTCCTCGAAAGATATAGAGATTTTTAAAAGGACTCGTACGAAAATCTGAAGAGGCACTTGACGCCTAGGACCATGTTTTTATGTGAAGATTGTTGGAAATGCTTGAAACGCTTTCGTACTTATTTGTTCTTGAAAAAGAATGTCGAAATTTTGCGATTATTCTGTAAGAATTCTTTTAGTAAATGTTTTCTACGTCTAAAGAGTGATATTATATTGCCTGATATACTTATAATACCATATTGTTGCTTTAGTAGATAGTTCAGAAAAAGTTTTCGATTAATGATTAGTTCTACTAGGTTTTGTTCTTAGACAATGTAATAATAAATGTCATCACATCTTTTAATATATATAAAACTAATACTATGTAAGACATAATAGGCTTAGACACAACATAAATATTTACTACAAACAACCATGATGGGAAAAGTTCCTGGAAAGAGAAAAGCCGGTCCTAGGAAAAGTCTTGGTTGCGGAACGTAAGAGGCAGAACTAGAAGTGTCACCGAAATATTTGTCTTTGCCAGTAATAGAGAGTAATATGCAAAATGGACTGTCAACCTTCATTAGCTGGAGTCGAATTTCGTGAATTTACCAATATTGGTACTAAACGATTTTGACATTTAAAACAAGTGGTACAAGTTTTTTTTAGATTAAAATGCAAATAATGAATAAAATTATTCAATTCCACACGTACGTATACGAAATGCGCTATAATATAACTATGCCAGAGCTTATTTAACCTATGCAGGCTATCGTAAGGCGATACACAACACAGCTAATCCAGAGAGTACATTACCGTTCAGTCACTGCCTTACTTAAGACTGGATCTGGTCTTAATGTTGCCTTTTCAGCCCATTGTGTGCGTTCAACGTTCAATTCATACTGGCTTTACCGGCTTTTAACAAACTCAAACTAGAAGCTTTTACTGAGAGGAAGTGAGACGGAATTGTTACTTGGTGATGGAAGATACTGCAATCGCTATTGCGGCAAACATTTATTTATGTTTAGTATGTATACCAGAATCCGACTTGAACCCTCGAATTAAATTTGTCATTAAAGCTCTTAAATATTGACATTTGTCTTACGCAATGTGTGGAACGAATTTAAAACTTTTGCTATTACAATCCGGTTCGGAATAATATGATTGATTTCGTTATCATCATTTAAGTCAATCTTAAGGGAAGGCTTATATCCACTACTAGACATAGATTTACTCATTTATATTGTATTTTTGTTCTACTCGAACAGTGTTTTGGGATACATCAGAAAATTATTTACATTTAAGACATTATATATTGTATGTGTTTATTACTTTTGTCTAGACATAAGACCGACTATATGCTTTTGTAATAAAATTCCGGCTGATATTAAAAATTTGCCATTTAAGAGGTTTATAACTATAGTGAAGAATAATTTTACGTTTATATTGATCATTGATAGTAAAACAAACTTCACACTACGTTAGATAGCCTCTGCATACTTGAATGATGAAAATCCATCATAGTGACCCGTTAAACTGTCGCACTGTTCTTGATCTATCATATTTGAAATAAATATTCTAAATTATAAATGTATACGAACGTTTATTTACAAAGAGTAACTCTACGAGTTTCTTACTCATACTTCTCAAGGGTCTGCCTTACCAAACACTGGAATCACACACACTTCTGCACGATTTCGGAATGTAAAATTTTAAACAATCTCTCGTGGGACGCAAACAGACATTATGGCTCCATCTAGGTAATCGCATCGGCGTGAGATGGGCACATCGTTCCGCCTTTATCTCAGGAAAATTACATTTCGGCTCTGCTCGCTCTCGCCAATCTTTGTTTTGGATTTTCCTCGCTAGTGTAAACATGGACTTAGATGCTAAATGCTATTGTAATACGTTCATCTTTAACATCTTTTCTTTATTATCTAATCAACGGATTTCTTTTTAGCTAAGGGTTCCGTAAAAGGCTTTATAAAAGTCAGGATTTTTATAAATGGAAAAACGATTTCTTTCAGTTGCAAAGATCCATATAACACGATTACCACCGGCCAGCTTGATAAATTGGTTAATTTACGTCTTTAGAACCTAATAAATATTATCATTAATATTTTAATATTATTTATTCATCCTAAATTCAATTACACAGGTAGTTTACAAGACCACTTGCTTTGATAAATAAAACTCTCCAACCCTTTCTCGATGTACTTTATCTCGTCATTTCTCTTTGAGCCCATACAAAATATCACATAATGAGTACCTGTCTTCGTTTTTCATATAAAAATACACCTATATTCTATCCTATTTTCACACGTTGAAAATGATTGCATTACAAATCAAGAAATATAAAGTCTATTATGATTTGGAAAATTTAAAAATGCGAAAGTGTAATTGAGAAAGATTATACATGGTTGACAATCACGTCTAATCATAAAACTGCCCAGTTGGAAAAATAAAATAAAAACCGCCAATATAAAAAAAGTCCGCTAACTAAAACGCGTTACGTTAATGTGTGACATAATAATTCTTTGAGATATCATAAAAAACCATAATCCCGTTTTCAGAATATTGAAAGTGTTTAATGATATTTCAGCTATGCATCGTCAGGGTAAGTTCCGATAAGTTTACACATTAACTAATTTTAACTGTTTTTACTCGTAAAACAGAATTCGCTATCTAATAAAGAACCTCTAAGTTTATTCTTCAGAGTTGATCTTTCATCTCGTAATTATTTACTTGATGTTGTATGTATGTAATATTTAGATACTGTAAAGTATAGGCATTGCAACATAAAGCGGTGAATAGTTTAATTAAAATTAAAGCGCATCGAGTCGAATATGGTTGGTTAGTTTGCGGCTTCGCAGAATTCGGCGTTGTCGTAACGGAAATTTGAGAAATATCTAATACCATTCAAAGGGTTATCAAAATGTCTTGTAAAGAAAAGGCTCGTCTCTTGTTTATTCATTGTGTATATAGATAGTCGTGTCTGCAAACATCTTCGTTAGGCGGATGCAGAGTCACATACGTATCAGTGAAACGACAACAGTCTGGTTTGTTTCGATGGCGTTACTAAATATATTCTATTGGATCCTTTAATAATAAAATAATAGCACTATATAAGTATAATTATGATTATAATAGATGTGATTGCTAATCACATATCTGAACACACGCAATTCAGATGCGAGTGATTTGCGTTAAAACATATTTTTTTGTAATACTGTTTTTTTAATAGCTCCGTACTGGGGAAACCCCAGTCGCAGGTGCCATGGACATATACATAGACAGCCACAAATATACGAGAAAAATAATTCTAGACTATACAAATATTTCTCCTAGTGGCTGTTGAGCATGGTAACCGACACCACAGAGAGATAAAAATAAAAATAACGCTCACACCTAACATTGCCCCGCTCTAGCTAAACCGTGTGTCGCGGGTGACATAGACACACACATAAACAACCACAAATTACACCCAAGCTCACGAGAGAAATAAATGTAGGCCATACAAATATTTCTCCCGGCTCGGGAATCGAACCTGGAACCTCTGCGTGGCAGTCGGTGTTGGTAACCTTTCAGCTGCGGAGGCAGTTGTAGCTAGCCTATATAGTCCTAATAGTAATAGTTAACCTATATAGTCTCAGTGCTGGAAACAAGCTACCTCTCTCAATGTGAAGGCTTTGGTTGTAGTTCCCAAGCGGGCCCAATACGAATTGGGAACTTCACACACAATGTAGAGCTCCTTGTGAAAGAGTTCGTCCAGGGAAGTACTGCCACCTTACCTATTTCTGCCATGCTACAATGTTAGCTTTACTGCGTTCCGGTTTTGGTGGAGAAATTACAGGCACACGGGACTTGTCAACTGGTGTCTCAGGGTGGCGGGCGCAGTGGCAGTTCCCCTCAGGTCGTTGCGATTTAAAGCTCTGAGTGGCGCTGCAACTGTTGTGGACAGGCGTGTAGCTTCCCATCGGGCGAACAACTTGTTCGTTCCGTCACTTAATATTACAATAAATAAAATATAAACCAGCACAGAGTACTAAAAAAACCGACCTCAAAAGTACGTGGAATTACATATAATTACCCAGTTTATTGAAATCGGTTACCGGAAAGTGCGCAAACCCGGATTCATTCCCTAGTTCGCCACTATACGGGACTTGACACAGGAGATAACAAAAATCGATTCTCACTACTCGAAGTATATTGAGAGAGAAAAACGCCTTGAATTGGAGAATAGCAAGATCAACCATTAAAATGATTGCTCCTTATAATAAAATTTAGTCGTTATTTATAAAAATGCATCCTCATGCGTGAGCAGCCACCCTTTGAGTTGGATGATTTTCTTCAAAATTAAATGGAACGACTATGGAGGTACCCTCCTTTCAACAAAAAAAAAACATGAAAATCGGTTCCCAAATATCGGAGTTATCGCGTAACATACATGCAAAAAAAACCATACAGTCGAATTGAGAACCTCCTCCTTTTTTGAAGTCGTTTAAAAAAAAATTAATTGCTTTGCAGCAGGGATGCGTGCAGGTTTCTTTACGATGTGTTCCTTCACTGAAAAGCTCAAGCTAAATTTTAAATTAAATTACGCACATAAATTTCGAAAACACAGAGTACAAGTACCAGTACAAGCCTGGGCAAGCAATGAGGGGCGGTTAGCCAAACCATTAGGCTGCCATGGCCGAAAAAAAGTATATATACACGCTCTCCTTATATTGTTATGTCAAGACGTATTTATATAATAAGCTGAACAAAAATATAGCTTTTTACTTTTGGTTTGATTTTGTGCATTAATATTTAAAAAAATATTTTTAAAACACATATAGGGTCGAAACATAAAAACTATATTATCTTACCAAAAGCAATGTAGAGTGCAACGAACGATATACTTCATTCCTTACCTCTATAAATAACTTTGTCTACGACCGCTGCGAAATCTATGTTTTATGGCGGTCCACGCCTTCCTCTATTCAATAGTAACCTTTAATGGGTAATCGGATATCAGGTCCGTAATTAGTGAATAAACAGTCTCCAGAGTGCTGCCCGGAGCATTTTCTGACCCTCGTAATTAAGACAATTTTGTAGGAAGGCGCATTTAATTCAAAAGTTTCATATTCTACGATTGTATAATAAAATAATAATAATAATACGTTAATTCAAATATTACAATTACTCCGTTTTTCTGTAGTTTATTTAAGGCAAATCACAGGGGGAGAAGCGGGATAAATTGTTTTGCTAGATAAAATTGTTTGGGTATTCACTATTAAATAATGGTCTTACAAAAAATACACGATATACCTAAGAATATTGTTTAAAGAATGAGCTAATTTGTTAAGTAATAGGATGTACTTCACTCGATCATACAAAATCCTGAAAACAGGCTAAAGTAAAAGTCTATAACGAATTATTTAAGAATGAAATATGTAACTTTGCACATATATTTTATATGAAGATATTTCTTTTTAAATACTACAGAGAACCTGCAAAATTTTGGTTTTCAACCGAAGCATTATTGTTATTAAATTCACGTTTATCCCAAAATTTGAAAATTGCCCAGCGGTTTAACGATACGCTACGCCGCCCGTTGCCCCGTCAGGCGCCATCGGGCGCTTGTCGGCGACGGATCTGTGTCCAATTTTTTCCGCCTGTTCCTATTTTATTAATATTAATTGGGATGTTCCCCCACACCTCACCTAAAATGTTGGCTCGCGTTTAAATATCTCGCCTTAAATAGGTTTTAATAATGTCAATGGCCCAGCTGTTAGCACCGTGGACATTAAAGAAAGAACTGCCGGGTTCAATTCCCAATAGTGCGATTCTGGAAACGAACTATTATAAATTGGTCGTGTAGGACTAGCACGACAGGGCGCGGTTTGCGCGAGAGCGACATATATTACTACTCTCTATGCTAGAATGGCAGTTTCTCGCGCTTTATGTCGCTCTCGCGCAAGTCGCACCGTATCGTGGTAGCCGTACTGGGGTGTTCTAGATAGTGCCGGTGCCACGGAATCAATTTCTCTGCTCACAATACAGAGAATTTCCTAGTTTGAGAACAAATAATTGGAGTGGTTGTCTGGAGTAATTATAATGGACTATAACAACATAGCTTAATAAGAAAAGTAGTGCACCTCCTGCTTGTTCAGCGCGTTAATGCCTGCTACATGTCGTTCGGAACGTAGGGTTGTCACGTTATTGTTTTAGTTGTACCTACAGGTTATAAAACATAATTTGAAAAAATTAAGGTATTCATCATAGTATTCTCGTGCTATATTGAAATAACCTTTGTCAAATGCAGTACTTATATATTAATATTTTCATACTAGCATCGCGGATAAGTGCTAACACTATATTAACTTCACAATGTTTTTGCTTTTGATGCACAGCAACGCGAAGGTGATGGCTTGATGGCTGAAAATCAGTGCTTTGCTTTTGGGCATATTTTGCACAGAGCCCAGACTTATTTGGCTTGCTGCAGCACACACAAGCTTTTTTTAATATCAAGTGACGGGTCGAATAAGTCGTGCGCCCGATGGTAAGCTGCACGGCTGTCCATAACAGCTACAGTGCCACTCTGAGACACTGCCACTGCGTCTGTCATCCTGAGACACAAGTTGACAAGTCCCCATGTGCCTGTAATTTCACCGGAACCCTTACCCTTCAAAACCTGAACTCAGCTGACATTACTGCTTGGTGGCAGAAATATGTAAGGTGGCAATACTTCCCTGGACGAACTCTTTCACAAGGAGCTCTACAGCAGTTGATCATTAGGTTAGTATTTTGTTTTTATGTATTTTCTTAAATGTTTATTTCTGTATTTATCTTTTAATCCATTTACTGTATTATATTATTGTGTGTGAGATGTAAGACAATAAAAGTTTTATCTAACTATCTATCTAGTGTCTCGATTATGGAACCTGATGATTCATTTATAAATCAAACAATTATAAATTTGACAAAGAAAATTATTTTAAACACTCTGGGCGAACGCTTCAATTCTATGATTAATGGCGCGTGGAACCCGCGCTGTGCAACTCGAATGCATTGCGTGATTATGCGAATGTGTGCATACGCACACGGTGTGTGTCAAGCGTTCACATACAAGCTTCGCTGCTATGTCTGTATACAGTTACAGTACGGGTTTTATAATACTATGATAACAATCTTGCTTTTTCAGGGAACACCGTGGGCTATATAAGGGTTGATATTGGCTTGCAAATTCTATTTAGGGTATTACAATAAATACACGTAAATAATGAAATATATTTATTAATAATTATTCGGGCATAAGTTCATCATAAGATACCTGCTCCAGAAGCACAGCTAAGTTCTTAACGACAGCGGTACTAAGGGACTTGCAGATAGAAGGACCGACGTCTGCTACGATCTCGCGCCAGAAGTCGTTTAGAATTTTGTTTACTTGGTCACCTGGAAAAGGCGAACAATTTGTTGTAAGTTCTTGTTGTGGCAGTTGTAGGCAGGACATTTTTGTCGGAGAACTGTTAGTAGAAAGTAATTACTATAAACAGACAAACGTGTCCAAGAGTAACTGGATGAGGAAGGCACAATCAAGTGCTATTACGAAACTTGGAAGATATGTACATTCAACAGTGAACGGTGCTTTTGATAATCATCCAGATGATGAAAATCTATTATACCCTATGTCAGTGGACGGCAAATAGTACTTCGTGAGCCACGTGCGGCTCTTTGACTGCTTGAATATCATGACACCGATGAAGTGTACAACGCAAATATGGTTGGGATTGCTGGACGGGATCAATTTCAGCGATCATACCTCAATTAAACTGAGGAAACTTTTAACAAAAGCCTGCTTAGAACTACCCTAATTCATTTAATAACAATGTGTATACTTATATAAACGAATCAAATTTCAATCTCTGAAGTGTTAATACTTTGCTCAGTTAACTAATAAATTATACAAGACAAGTGTGGATGGAAGAGTTGGGAGGAGTCAATCTCAGCGAACGTACCTCAATCAGACTGAGGACGTTTTTAGCAAAAGTCAGCTTAGAAGTATCCTAATTAATTTAATATAAATGTGTACATATAAACAAATAAAATTTCAATCGCAGTTCTGTTGACATTTGGCTTAGTTGACTAATGAGTTTACCGACCACAGCCCTAAGTAGTAAGCATGAAAAGATAACTGCTAAAGGATATTAATTAAAAGTTGCCAGAATTAAACAAAAGTCAAAATATAAACATCATTAGCACGAGTGTCATAAATAATATTAGCTGCTCTCGAAACATTTATTATTCTATTGCTGAATAAACTAAATGATTCTCGAAAATTTGGACTAGTTTGTGTATAAGAGAATAGTTTAGCGAGCGCGATCCAAACAAATTAAATTTAAACCTTAGGGATACTAAGTAATCAAATTTAATAACATTATGTAGATACAATCCAGAAATGAATATTATAGGGCCGTGAAACCACGTTTTGAAGTTACATTATTTAGTTTCAAAACTACACGTTCAAAAACTCATAACATTGGATCAATGAAAGCCAAGCTTCATGTTAAACTTTCAAAACAATTAAACTATTTGCATAAATATTAAAACATACTATATTAAAACTTTTTTTACTAATTCACTTTAACATGTGAATGAGCCTCTAAGTACTAAAATATAAAAATTACGTCTTATAATTTCTGATAAGAGCTGTGCATACACCCGCGTTCGCGTCATGGCAGGTAAAGAAAGCAACAGTATAATCCTGTGGCCTGGCAAAACTATCCACTTAAAGTCGTAAACAAATTTCTACAAGAACCTTTAAGCAGTCTTACAAAGGTCTGTTAAAAAGCTTGCAAAACATGCCAAACCCAGAACTTTGGAACAGATTTACATATTGTATGCACGACCACAAATCATGCATATACATGCGACGTATCGATTATCCCCTTATTATTACCGAACCACAGTTGAAAAGGCGCTAAATGCCAAATGTACATTGTACACATTAAAATGGACTAAATATAATGACGAAATACTTTCATAGATTACTTATAGATGGCGCTACGGTTATAAGTCGTTGAAAAACCAAATACAAAGATACGACAACAAGCACATACAAAAGCTTGTGAGGTCCGCTAGTTCGTTCCGTGGCTTGGTTGGCATAGCGTCTGGCACAGTTTGCTAGAAGACGTCGATTCGAATCCTGTCAGATCGTAGGTTTTTTTTTAAATGCGAACATTTCTTCATCTATGTATTAATAATTGTAACAAACTAGTGGAGTAATTTCACAAAAAAATAATTGAATATCAATTCAATAAAAATTTAAAAATATAGTGACATGATTCAGACCAAAGCAATTGTGCTCCCAATTTTGCGTGAAAAACGCCACTGGGCAAGTATTTTTGGTCATATAGAATATATAGCTAAATTTAAATGGTGTATTAGTATCGTAGTATTAGTAACGTGCAATTCAGTACGCGTTCGGAAACGTATATTAGGCCGTTGCGTGTAAGTGGAAATGGGTTCCCAATAACTCATAGCCAATGAGCTTTTAGCGTTTATCCAACACGCCATCGATACCGTGGACGAGGTCAGCATTGTGCAGATCTGCAAATCCAACTTCAACGAGGATGAGATTTGCAGTGGCAAGATGCTGCTGTTCCAGAGCCTCATAAAGCTGAGAAGATGCCATCTCGCTGGAGGGACGGAGGCGTGAAGAGTTTCCAGGATATTATCACACTCCTGAAGGAGACTGACCCGGACGACGTGCCTACATTTGTGGCGAAGAGGTTGCACAAGCTACCTCCAGTCACGTTCAACCACGTCGATGTCACCAGGCTGCTGAAGGATATTACTTATTTTTAGATTTAGATTTTTAGATTATTATTAGTATGTAGGTCACAAGAAATCTCTAATATTAAAACGCGACGTGGAGCGCAAAATGCATCCATCAGCAGTGTTGAGTCGCCACAAGTGGTTGCGTCGCGCGTGATGCACCGTGCCCTGCTGCCCGCACCTCCGTTCCGGCGGAAACCTCTTGCGTGTACATGTCAGCCCCTGCGCGTGTATACGCCGCTGTAGCCGCTTGTACCAGCCCCTTGCCACTTCGAAACTCGAGCGGCAGCAATCGGCTCAGAGCAAAAACAACTCCCGTGAACCTGTCTCTGAAGTTACGAAACCACAGAGGCAGACGGGCCGGTGCGTTGAGGACGGCTTCACAAAGGTGGTGAACAGGAAGAGGAAGCCCACCAGCCGTAACCAGTGTGGCACAGCACCGACAGAACCGAACTTCCTGCTGCGTCTGGCGATGACACGGCTGTCACGACTGCATTACTCCACGAAGTCTGAGGAGATAGTGGAGTACATCAGCTATAAAGCCAAATACACCCTGAGGGTCGAGCAGTTGAAGTCCCACCACAACGTAAATTTTAATTCGTTTGTAATGAGAGTGCCGATCGAACATCTATCGACCTTCATGAAGGAAGAGTTTTGGCCGAAGGGTGTGATGTATCGGCGATTCCGCGGCCGGTTACCTGACACCAGATTGCGCCACTCGTCGCCGACAAGTGCAATTCGTGTAGATTAGTTAGAATAGTGTATTATTATATTGTATGTATGTTATTCCTAAAGGTATATATTATATGATTGTTTTATTGTATTATTATGTTCGTCTATAATATAAGGTATGTATCTTTGTAACCTGAATACAAATAAATAAATAAATAAAATGCACTGGACATTTATGTGGTCATATGAATATTATTGGCTGGGTCTGAATAAGTTCACATATTATGTACATTTTGATGTACACTGAGTCTTAGGAGATTACTACATCATTGTGTCATATCCTGAATAAATTACATATGAATAAATTACATTGCAGAAATAATGTTGTTACTATATGACTACTGGACTGGACACATAATTTTTTTCTTTTTGTATTGCTCAATGTCAATGTATTTTTGTCTGTGGTTTGCTCGGTTGTTTCTCTATCTTCAAATATAATCTTAAATTCATGGCTTAATTTTTTTTACTGTGAGCTTGGTTGGGGAAAACGCATTATCAAAAATAACATAAATTATTTTCAGGTCACAAAATACGTTATGCAGTTTTGATCCAAACTTAATGAAAGCAAATGGTTCTAAAATTCTACTTAATTTCAACATTTATATTACATACAACATACATATTCTTATGCAGTTACTACTATGAATAATGATATGTAAAATAGTGTTTCTTATGACTATTAAGTTAAATAAAAATATGTAATTAAATTAATATAACATTGAAATGAATATATAATTTCATTATCTCATTATAAATAGTTCAGCTGACTCTAAAAAAAAAGGATACGCGAGGTCCGCCATATTGGTCTGAGTACAATATGATGTTATAACAGAGAAAAAAAAACTATAAGAAATAATAGAAGTCATTTGTTTTTTCACTTATCTTAAAATATACGGGTTGATAAACGACAGTATTTTAAATCGTTCTATCTTTCGTTATCCATTTATTTTATCTGAAAATGAGTCCATCGATAGTAATAGTAATAACTATAATGTTTAACGTACTCGCGGGTTGAACGCCAAAAAGATTTGTTGAATATTTTCACTTTAAATTGACCTCTACGAAAACCATATATTAGCAGAAAATGGACACTCCTAGCAACCCAAATAAAGCAAACTGTAACTGTCGAAGGACACATTTTTACAATTTTTTTACTTTGCATTACATGCATTTTTTATGATACCGAGTGACGGGATGAACAAGTCGTCCACCTGGTGGTAAGCGACGCACCTTTAGTAGCGGTACAGCACCAGTGAAAATGTTCGTCTGAGGAATTACTGGTACTATACTACTGGTACTATTTCTGCCGCCAAGCAGCAATGTGTCCATTACTGTGATGCAGTTTTTAAGAGTAAGGATGGAGAAACTACATGCACGTGAGGCTTGTCAACTTTATGTCTCAGAGTGAGGCGGAGTACCCCTCAGATTTTTGAAAATAAAACTTGGAGACACCTACCCATAATAATTGCAGTGACATGCAATTGTTATGGGTAGGTGTGTCGCTCTTATCACCAGGCCCACGTCTTGTGTGTCCCGTCACTTACTATAATTTTTTTGACGATCTCGGTGGTTTAACGGTTTGCATCGTAGGCGCTAAACGAGGCAGTTCCAATTTCGATTCCCCGTAGGATGAATTTGGAAAACACTTGAACTTTTCTTAATTGGTTCTTGGTTGTGTCACAGAGTAAATTAATTTTTAAGCAAGGAAGCCACATGGAATACATGAACTATAGGCCCATAGCAATCTTATCAGTTATAGACAAAATTGTTGAAAAAATTATAGTGAAACAAATTAGTAGTTTTTTAGAACGTTACAATATAATTTCCAGTTCACAACACGGATTTAGAAAATATAGAAGTACTAGCACAGTACTGATACAATTTTCAGATTTCATCAATGAAAACCTCGATTGTTGTTTTAAACAAGTGGTTGCATTGTTCATTAACTATAGAAAAGCCTTCAACACCTTCGACACCTTAGACTATGAAGTGTTACTGAAATCAATGTCGGAGTATAATATAAGAGGTCCCATCAACACATGTTTCAGAAATTATTTATTCAACAGAACATAGCGCGTCTCATACACAAGAACATAGCGAGGACGCCAAGGTCACGCTGGGCGTTCCGAATGGATCTGTATTTGGTCAGATAAGGTACATTATGAATGTTAATAGCGTAATAAATGATATATCAATAGTTGGATACAAAGTACTTACATAAGAATAAAATTGGATGTACTTGTGATAGTTTAGAATACGTTGATATCTTTAAATATCTATTAATTGGAAGATGCATGTTAGTGAAGTTTCTATGAAATTAAACAGAAACTTGGAAGGGTTTTCATTTAAGTAATATATTAGCTAAAAAATATTATATGAGATGCACCATGCCCTGGCAGAGTCGCTTATCAGCTAGGGATTAAATGTATATGGTCGGACCTTTGCTAGTTATCTAAAAGAAATGAGAAAGTTACAAATTAGGCTGATAATACATTTAGTATGCAAAAAAGTGAAACAAAAATGCAATTGCATAGAATACAATGACTTATTTAGTCACTGTAAGGTCATCCCAATAGAAATTAAGAATAGATATTTGAAAGTGTTGGAAAATTACTATAATGATAATTACAAAGTTAGGCTTAAGAATAGGTACACGACAAAAACAATAAGCTAGGGTAAGTTTAAAGCAAATATTTATTATAGAAAAAGATGTACACTTTATTTAGTTCCAAAAATATATAACGACATTGATTGGCATTAGCCAACCAATATCGTGACTGGCACATTATATAATTAAATTATCATAAAAAAACAAACAACGATATTTTATATGTAAAAAGTTTGTTATTTAGCCAATATACGGCCTTAATTCCTGTCCTTGGGATTTACCAATAACTTATCGAATATTTGTAGAGTGATCTACAGCCAATTAATCAGATTTACAAGCAACAAACATGGTATTTGCGCAAAACGTGAACTTTCAAGCTCATAAATTCCCCAGTTTTATTGTTATCCGCTTTCAAAACGCTCCCGGCGCTACAATACATCATAAGTAACTTTTAGGAGTCAGTAACACATGTTTATATAAAATCAAATCATAGAACTTTTTTGTCTATCATATTTATTTAATCGGTAGTGATGGACAGACTTGTACCTAGTACTGAAAATGATATCATGATTAACGTAAATACTTCTCGTAAGATATGTACAACATACTTTTTTTATATAACTACAATTTAATCGATCAGGATAAATTGTTCACATAGTTGATAATAAACAGTACTTCATTTGCCGCTTATTTAAATAAAAAAATGCTAACGAATTATTTTCAGCATAGATAGACCTTAATTTAGCAAGCATCGTAACTAGTAAGTGGTTATGTTCTTTACTGTATATAAAATAGTCTTTATTACAGTACACTATTTACAGAATGTGCTGAACCCTACAAGTACATTACACACTTATTCCCAGTTTATCATTTTTAGGCTACGCGATATTTATTTATTCGCATAAAATAAAATGTCCAGGTTTTCGTCTCGATCCTTTGTTGACTTGTTTAGTTCCTATCTTTTATATTTTATTTTTCACTTTGAAAACATCAGACCATATTCAAATCATGCAGATGACCAATTTGACCTTTTTTTGTAAAACGCATTTTGTTGACTTATTTACATTAATGGATAACGCTAGGTTTTTGTTCTAATCGATTGATTTTGTCTTATTGTTCGATTGTGACTTAGGACCGTAGGGTACCCAAATAAATTAAAAAATGCGTAAAAGAGTTGATGGAATTTTTTTTAGTGTTAAAATGACAATATTTACAGTAAATTGTTTATAATCTCAGTACAGAATTCTAAAAAAACCGACCTCGAAAATCATTCATTCCCAAGTTTGCAACCCTTAGAAGTGGAATATTTAAAAGTGGAACATGCATACAAAAAAGCATACTGTTAAATTGAGAACCATCTCCTTTTTTTGAAGTCGATTAAAAATAGATGATTATTTTTATAATGCAGTCTCTGTTTGGCATTGCTAAATTATTAGAACCGTTGATAATAAAGTCAAACTCAAAATACCGTTACAATATACCGTTTATGATATACAAAAACTGTAATAACCATTTCATAGGTAAGTAAATTACACTTGATATCATCATATTGATTAAACTTTACTCAGAGAAAAATGTGTAAGAAACTATAGAGGTAGCTCTTTGTAAATAAGAATTTTCACACATTTATCATTAACAATATTTACTTCAAATATTATAGGTAAAGAGCTAAACGGGTCATATGTGTGTACACATAATCATATTTCTGTATATATATTTTATTAATAAAGCGGAATTTCAAGCACAGGACATTTAAGACCTTGCAACTCACAACCTGCAATTCATTTCCAATTTTATGCTTACTTCTATAGAATTGCAAATATATATAGGTGTTTGTTTCTCTCTGTCTAACAGTAGTCTATAATACCTATATAATTTTCTTTATGAAGTTCACTTAAACTTACCAATAGTTTTGTCGTTAAGTAAATTTTCAAGTCTGAAGGTGGCTCTCTCTACATCGTACTTGATGTCATGTTTGGTGATGTTCCAGTGCACTTTCCCATCGGGACCATTTATATGTTCATACCAAAATCGAATATGGAGTTCAGTGTTTTCTAAAATATAGAATTTTTTTAAATTTAATAATATTCAGAGTGTAAGTTGTAATGGCGCAAATGAATACAACAAAATCAACTCTTTATTACACAGAAGAAAATAAACAAAAAAAAAGGAAAGACAGGAGACAATACAATTGGCAACCTTATTACTAGATAGCAATATCTCCCAGACAAGCTCTCGGTGACAGGATAAAGGTAAAAATATTAATTAACTGATGGCGCTATAAATGTCCTCTAAATACATATTTAATATGTATTTTTTATGCAAATAAAGAGGCAAACGAGCAGACGAGCCACTTGATGGGAGGTAGTCATCGTCGCCCATGGACATTTGCAACATCAGATGAGTTACGTATGCATTGCCAGCTTTAGAGAGCCTTGTAAACACGCGTTTCGAAGAACCCTATGTCATAGCGCAAAGGAAATACTTCAGGAAAAGGATTATTCCACATCTTGCAAGTTCGAGGAAGAAACGAACGAGATGCCCGCGCGGTTTTGCAATGCCAAGCATCCAAGATGTGGGGATGGACTCTACTCTTTTGGCGAGAAGTGCGATGGTAGAAACGAGATGGTGGCACCAGTTCGAAAAGTTCTTTAGAGCATTCCCTATTATAAAGACGGTAGAACACACACAGAGAGCCAACGTCTCTCCGTAGGCTAAAGGACGACTTTGGGATCGTCGACAATACTAACAGCCCTACGTTGGATGGAGTTAAATGGGTCAAGCTGGTATTTGGGAGCTCCTTTTTTTCCTGCCCAGAGATGTGAGCAATTCTTAAACTACTTGTGTTTTATATTACAAGTCTAAAAATAATCTAAAAAAAGGAAAAAGGTAAAAAAAATACTCTAAAAATAGTAAAAATTTTATACACACACAAATAAAATGACATGGCATGACATGTAGGTCCCCCTTGAGAATTTAACTTGCGTATAAGACAAGTGTTCTACTATTTAGTATATCAGTACTTCAAGACATAACGTGATTAACTATGTATGGAATATCATTTTGTGTTTAGTTCTTTTTGTTTTTCTCCGTCTAAAAACTACTATTGTTTTTGATGAATGTTATTACACACATTTCTTATACGGGTGTCCGGTAAAGAATGAATACGCCAGAAATGCCTTATGGTAGAGCTTACGACTGTTAAAAAAAATATAAAGAAAAATATATCCCAAGTAGTACGTAAGATATTTTTTGTTTCTTTAAATTAAATTAATTTCACCTTATTTTACGTTTTAGTACACCACGACTATAAGTGAATCAATTCCTTTGGTTTTTGGTGTCATAATATTCTACATTAACTGTGCTAATAATATATCTAACAATTGCACTTTATTGTATATTCTGTCCATCGTGAGTTAATTTCAAAGTATATTCTAGAAAATCTGTTATTGGCCCTATATAGACTTCTTTATCAACCCATATACGTCCCACTGGTCACAGGTCTCCTCTCAGGTGAGGATTTAGGCCATAGCCCGCCACGTTGGCCCAATATGGGTTGGGGACTTCATACGGTTTCCGAGAATTGTGAACCTTCTTCGACGTGCAGCTTTTATCACGATATTTTCCTTCACTGAAAAGCGAATGGTAATTTAAATTCAATTTCGCTTACAATTTCAGAAAAACTCAGAGATCCGAACCCGGAGCAAACGCAAGGCCTCTGCTTGAGAGTTGGTAGGTCTAACCATTAGGCTACCACGGCTTTTAAAAAATACACTTCTTTTTTATATTATAGGCCTTTATAGTATTATCCAAAATAATATTATAAATACGAAAGTAACTCTATTTGTTACGTTTTCACGCCGAAACCGCTGAACCATACTTGATTAATTTTGATATAAAAAGAATCTAGAAGAAGGACATATACATACTTTTTGTCACAAAATAAATAAAGGACGTGAAATAGAGGAAAAGATTGTATGGAAAACCAATCATTTCTTAAGTAAGTCGTGTAGTAGGCTAATCTATGTTTTTATTCCAAGCAGACGAAGAGTAGTAGATTACGTATATTTTAATTGCAATAGGCTTTTGATTTTCATTAATAAATAAATAGTACAGGGGCGTTGCCATGAACTCTTATTACGATTCAGTTTAGGACCTAAAAGGAATCGTTGCGAGACAGCGCTACATTAAGTGTTTATCACCATCTCGAATTTTTGGCATTACGAACCTATACTGAATATATAAGAGTTCTCCATGAATGGGACAAGTTTGAAAACATTGAATCCGATATATTCATTTCGTGAAATATAACAAAATTCCCATAGTAAGCGTCACAAAAATGCAATAGATATATGACTCACTCAATATAATGCTTGCATCTCCGCTCGATTTCACAGGAAGAAGCAAAATTTTTCCACTCAAGTCGTATTTGCTTTTCACGTTCAAGTTAACGAGAGCATCGGCCGATATTAATTTCTTGCTTAGGTCAAATCTATAACAAAAGTGGTTTATAGTTATAGCGGCATATTATTTTGATTATGAAACATGGATAGGTAAACTCGCGGGCACATTTAGCAAAACAAAAAAATTAATGATATTAAGGAATTAACGTTTATGTTTAAACAAATAAGAATTAGACAGAAATTGACAATTAAACTAATATCAACTTGGTACATACAAGCCTTACCATGCTTTTATTGAAAAAAATCGAAATTAAACAAAATGTATTTTTTTTAATTTTGTGACAAAGCAGAAAAATTTAACAGCTTAAAATTGTTTAAATGGAAGTTAAATAAATTAAAAAAAATGTACACGAAATCCACCTCTACCCAGTTGACAAACCTACGTGAGCTAGAATTTAAAGGAATTATAATGAAAAAAATTACAAACGGGACTTTTTTTCGTTTTCAAATTATACCTAAAATAAAAAATAAATAAATAACCCTCCTATCTTTTTTTAACGCACACACTCATAACCCCGCAATAGGGAAACTCTGTATCGCGAGTGCAAAGTACACCCAAATTCGCGAGAAAAATAAATGTAGGCCATACAAATGTTTTTCTGGAATCGAACCCAGGACCTCTGCGTGACAGACCAGCATGATTTGAAAAAAAAATTGCCTTATTTTGGGGCTATTATTGTTGAAAGAATTTAAAATGTTCGCTCTTTGTGAGTCAGGACACTGTTTAAGCTATCTGAAGTACGTAGAAATACATTTTATTTACAGCTAAATAACCAGACATTCAAAAATTAAATAAGGCTTTACTACTAATTACTAAAATTATTTTTACTCCTTCTATTAATTCTTCCATTATGACACTTCTAGTTGTCTCAAAAAATTTTCTTAGTATTTACGCGATTTCTCGTTAAATTCGGGCAGATCACCGAGAGGTTGTTCGCTCCATTACTCCTTTTGTGCTCGATGAATCATCTGCGCCTAATTATTTGGGCCGCTTCGGGCCTAATTATTTGGGCCGCTTTAAGTTAGCGCCATAATATTGTTCGCAATTAAAAGGCCCGAAGCTAATTGTCCGTGACTCATGACGTCGTCGTTAGTCGGGAACATAGTTCATTATAGATTCAAGTACCATTTGCAAAATAATTTTAAATGAAATAAAGCAAATACGTACACACTAGGAGAATAAATGTACATTACAGACTTTTATACATAAACTTGAATAAGTGTATTTATTGTTCTTCCAAAGCAATTGGCCGACTTCCCAAATTTTTAGACATTCTATTCTTTGTTCTGTTTACTTCTTAGGTTACTATACAAAACAGAATTTAAAAACATAAATAATCGTCTTTTGCTCGTATATCCTATCTTTTAATTCAGTAACATCACCGATACGTATTTCTTTGTTGAACGTGAAAGTTATGTCAAAATTCTTATATGCCTTCGTAAAGTTAATATTCCAACCTTCCCTAATTTAATATTCTCAATTGACTCATGAAATTGTACGTACGATGATATTAAAAGGGTGCGAGGCCGTTGCTAATTACTCAAACTACCCGTAAACATCCTTTGATATTGAACACGAACAAAATTTGGGTTTTGGTGTAGAGTAAATGAACTCTTTCAATAACCAAGCTAACAATGAGAAATATTTAAAAAAAAAATTTCTAACATTTTAGATTTAATTTGGGTGCATATTTAACAATTGCGGAAACCTAAGAATTCGATTTAAAAATAGCTTCATAAAACCAATTCTACAGGCAATAACATATTAGTTCAAATCTTAAATTTCGACGTAAAGTAATTAAAGGCAAATTTCAAGTTTCTGGGAAAAACATTCATGTGCAAAAATTTTCGCACGAAAATGTGCATAATCGAAGAAAAAATAAGAAGCACTGCTGTGCTTCGATAACAAATCTACATTCTGTCTAGTCATTCTAACATCCAATAAATACTCGCAATGTATAATGTAATTAAAGAAAACAACAATTGTGTAGTTTATTTGTTCTGTTATGTTTACTATTTGTGGTTATCATAAGGCTTCATTAAGAAATGTTATTTAAATAGTTATTTAATGTCTTATCTTTATATATCCAAATGCCCTTAGCATTTGAATTTACTTTAAAATGCCTTTTTTATTGCATTAATATAGGCAAACTGTATTTTATAATTTGCATAGTAACGGTGTAAGTATATTAGGGACCTAATTAAAATTATTTAAAGATATTATACAGTATTTGTCAACAATATTTGAATTTCATTTAATAATAAATAAGAAAGCTTCGTTTGACTGAAAGTAAAACTTAATTCTTTTTTTTTTATAACATCAAGTGACGGGACGAACTAGTCGTGCACCTGATGATAAGCTACACGCCTGTCCATAACAGTTATCGTGCCACTCAGAGCTTTCAATTGCAATGATCTGAGGGACACTGCACTGCGGCCGTCACCCTGGGACATAAGTTGACAAGTCCCAAAACTGCTTTACCAAATGGTAAAGAATTTTTCAACAAGAACTTTGTTTTGCATATCGAAATAAGAGAATAACTTAGACGACAATGATAAAAAATTAAAAATTTGATAAATAAAGATTTTATTGTATTAAAAAAAGGTTTGGTCATTATGAATGAAAAATGATATCTGATAAATGTCTTCTACTACCACAGTTACAGAAGTTGATTCTTTCGTTTTTAATCACTTTTTGACAAAAATGGAGGGTCTATTTCGTTAATCACTTCACGAATTTTGTGTTTTAAGGCTGCAATCGATTCGATTAGCTCCGTATAGACTTTGCCTGTGCCTTTGCCGTAATATAGAATTGCTAACATAACCCCATAAAGAATAATCTAGCGGTGTTAAATCAAAAGATCGAGCTGGCCATTACCGACTGAATTTCGTGAAATTATGCGATCGAGAAATTTGATTTGCAATAAATTCATTGTTTCGGTGGTTGTGTGACAAATATAACAAATATTTTAGCGAAAGTGAGTTGTTAACATTATCTGTGTTCGAAACGAGATCTACAACCCCGTCTAATCACTATTTTTTAATGTCTTACTTAGTTTCTGTGTTTTTGTTACTCAAAATTATAGTAATTATCACTTTTATTAGCAAAAACAAACTTTAGGTGCCAATATCTCAAAAATTACCGAAATGCAATTGCGTTAGTTATGACAAGAAGTGCAGCCAAGTGTGTAGGAAACGTACAACGTCACAAATGCATTTCCATGTGTAAATTAAGCTATCAATATACGAGTATATGTACTTACTTTAAATTCTTCATTTCCAAAGCAGAAAGTCCAGAAAAAATATTGTCCTTATAAACCAACTTCAGACCATTTTCATTTGGTACAAACACCGTCATCACTTCAACGTATAAAGGATCTAAAGCAGGGAGACCCCTGCTTGTGTCTCCTAAGGAAAATTGATGGAGAGATTCTTTGGCTGACTTTAGTGCGCATTCGTTGAGGTTTGGGTCATTTCTTGAACATGGTTTTATATAGACCGCTGTAAATTTTAATATTCATTATAACACAGTAATACAGCAATATCTCAGACCTTCTTAGTCAGGTCCTGACCCCAGATGAGCCCGTTTGCATGGACTTCATATGGTTTTCAAAAGACTCGTGTCTTGGGTGAGCTGCCCCGGTTGCGCGGACAGCACCCTCCTATTTTCCAGATAGGTAGCGGAGTGGACTAGGCACGCTCGTGCTGATACTAGTAGCAGTATTGCTCCTTGTAATAGTAGCAATAAAGATCCTTATGAAGGAGTTCGTCCAGGGAAATACTCCCACCTTACCTATTTCTGCCGCCAAGCAGTAATGTAAGCATTACTGCGTTCCGGTTTTGAAAGGTAAGACTTCTAGTGAAATTACAGATACATGATTGATTTTTTCAACAGCAATGACGGGATCAGTGGCAGTGCCTCTCAGATCTTTGCGATTTAACGCTCTGAGTGGCAATGGAAATGCTATGGACAGGCGTGTCGCTTAAAATCAGGAGCACTACCTGTTCGTCCCGTCAATTGGTATCAAAAAAAATTAAAAAAACTTTTTTGTAATTTTGTTGTAACATTTTTAGTATCTTTGATTGTTTCCGAAAATCTTATATACAAAAGGATTTATATTTCTGTATTTTATAGGTAAGTGTCTTTTCAAGGTAAAATAATACACTAGCATAATAATAACCAATTGAGGTATGTACAAATACATAAGTAAGCGCTCATGTTAAATTATAACCGTCGCGTAGTTAAAAATGCAGGTGGCATTTTATTGCACTGAAAATGAGATAAAAGATTTTTTCGTTTTAAATTCACACTGAATTTTTAATTTTACTCTTCGTTAAATGAGAATCTCAAATTCTCAGTTATTCGAAATTAATTACCTTCAATGTTTTGTTATATATTATACTGTTAGTTAAAAAATGTAAACTGTTTGTCTTCTGTATCAGCTTGTTAACCCGATGCGTGTTCTTAACATTTTTAGTACTTTTTATTTTTTAACCTACTTCAGAAAGGAGGAGCATTGCTTGTGTATCTACCGTGATTACTTCGACATTTGTGAACTGATTTCGATGATTCTTTTTTGTTGAAATAGCGGATGAATCCAGTTTGTTGAATTTCGCATTCTTTCCGTTATTGATTTCAAAAAACTTCGCACATAATAATTTCCAGTGAAAGTAAAATATTATGGTGACCTGGAGCTGATTGATGATGAAAATGGCAGACAGATGAGAGGAACTCTTCAATAGTGTACAGCAGCTACCTTGTATTTGAGCTCATATTATTAGTTTTGACGAGTACTTCCATATTAAGCGTTTCCATTATATAGTCAGGAGACCATAGTAACGAACACAACAGCAACTAACTTTTGAGGTCGGTTTTTTAAATAAAAACAATAATTATTTGTTGAGATTTTTTGTTATATGTTTTTGTTATAATATAGTACAAAGATCTATAACAAAAACACAGGAGAATTTCGACGACTCGGTAACTGGACCCGTGGCTCAGATGGTTAGAGCAATGCTACGATACAGGGCGTGGGTTCGAGTCCCACCAGGTCGACAAAATTTTTCCTTGTGTTCGATCTTCGTATTGATAATGAGTTATAATTATTTTATGTATTTTTATTGTTGATAAAAACACTGCTGTACGTTAGAGACACTTGTGGCTTTAGGACGCCACAGAAGCAAAATAGTTACGGACATCGTGTGCCTCTGAGAGATGTGACGAGTTAGTGTTCGTCCAGGTTAGTACTGCCACCTTATCTATTTCTGCCGCCAAGCAGTAATGTCAGCATTACTGTGTTCCAGTTTTGGAGGGTAAGGGTGCTGGTGAAATTACAGGCACGTGGAACTTGCCAATTTATGTCTTAGGGTGACGGGCGCAGTGGCAGTGCCCCTCAGATCTTGCAATTTGAAGCTCTGAGTGGCACTGTAGTTGTCATGGCCAGGCGTGTAGCTTACCATCATGCGCACTTCTTGTTCGTCCCGTCACTAGATATTATAAAAAAAAAATCCTATCCAAAACCGTAACAATGTATAACAATTTCATACTCACGTAACCCCATGGACATAACACCACTAAAAAGTATTATTTCAACTAAAAATACCGTCTGAAACATCATTTCTGTTTTATCTACTAACTGATCCTATAAGTCAACCAGTAAATGAGATATAGGGCTCGTTACCAGCTTTATAAAACAAACGTTAAATAATTATATGTTTTCCACACTTATTAGGGAGTGTCTCTGCATACGCCCTAATAGTGTAGGCACACGTGAATGTTACTGAAAGCACGTGGTTATACGATATTCATATGTAATTACACCGTTACTTGTTTAATTTCAAGTACATTGAATCTTACAATGTAAGTTCTGTAGTTAAGGATGTTACGAGACGTTAATGGAAATCATTCTAACGATTGAGCCTGAATTTTGAATGAAATGTAGTAACACGACGTCTTTTCTAGAATCATCAGCAAAATTAAAGACATTATTCAATTAAGATCCTAACTGCCTTGAATTATGGATGAAATTTAAATTACTTCGAGAATCGGATAAAATTTCGTGTGACGTAAATTAAATTTATAATTTTCTGCAGCTACGGCTAGGCATATGTTTTTTCATAAAGGTATGTAATATTTGTCATTGTATTACGATTCATCTGTGTAACATGTCGTTCATTTAGCAACTTTCCTTACGAATGAGAAATTTTTTACACTCATAGGCAATGAATGAATTTACAAAATTTGAATAACTTAAGTAATTTCGCGGAGATAGTTAAATTAATATACTTTGTTCAGAATTTATAAAGGATCATAAAACGACAATCGTAGTTATTATATTGTTAATTTTCAAAAAATACATATAAGTATAATATATTATACGTAAGTATATTTTTATTTTTGTTAAAATCTACAAATTATCTTCTGCACAAAAAAATTGTTGTAAATGTTGTAAAGAATTTATTTTTAACACATAAATTTTACTTTTTAAAATGCTTTTAGCTTTAATGAAAATGTTGGAAATGCTGTAAATTGAATCTCTGTTGTGTATTGTATGTTTTTAAAATTTTCTTTTTTTTGTTATTCTGACGAATTCTATTTCGTATATTATTATTATTAAATAGCTACACTCATCAAAAGTGTATTTTTTTAATATTTGGTTATCCTATAAATATTAAATTACAACATAAATATAAATTTATATAAAAAAAATAATTACGAAATTGACCCAAAAAATCATTGGTGTAATTGCAAAAACGCGCTTGATACCTAGATACTTTTGATGTGTGTGTATTGAATATATCCTGATCGCTGCACTAAAATCAAACAATGCAAGTTCGTCAAAAACGAAAAGTCAGTAATTATATTGCTCATTTTTATTGTAAGACACCGTATTACACGTGAAAATTTAAAATTGAAGAAAATTTAAAATGGCATCCCATTTGCAATTTTTGTTTAAAAGATTTTTCTCCTGAAAGGACGCTAATAAGACAAGTGATGTGAACAATTAATAGGCACTCCATTATGGAAATCGTTTAACACATTAAATTTCCAAGTTACTTCAAAACCTCAGATCACAATTCTGGTAAAGTTACCTTAATTTGAGTACTTTTATTATTGATAGTTTAAGTCTAAAACCTGAAAAAGTTAGATACTGTACATATCTCATTAAAATTCTGCATCTTAACTGCAGGTATTCTACAGATTTAAATTAAGATAACGTTTTTTGATGCAGTCTTTAAGTGTACGGGAGATTAGCAATTTATATTTATAACCTGTAATTATATATAATATAAAAATGTTATGAAACATATATATACTTGTTTCCAGTACCCAACTTAATCATAATTTAGAATCAGTAGAGATCATGATGATGATGAGCTCTTCGTTCTCTACTACTCTAGTGTTGCCACTACACTTCTGTTGCCAAGCAATAATGTGAACATTACTGCGTTCCGGTTTGGAAGCGATAGGGGCGCTAGTGAAACTACAAGCACAAGTATCACGGCCTCCGTGGTCGAGTGGCTTGCACACCGGTTTTCATGTTGTCCCCGTCTCTGAGGTCTCAGGATCGATCCCTGGCCGGATCAGTGTAGAAAACTAACTTTTCTATATTGTCTCGTGTCTGGGTATTTGTGGTACCGTCGTTGTTTCCGATTTCCATAACACAAGTGCTTTAGCTACTTACTTTGGAATCAGAGCAACGCATGTGATGTTGTCTAATATATATATTAGACAACATCATGCCATGCCGTGGGATTTGCCAACCTTACGTCAAGGTCGAGGTAAGACTGCCCCTTAGATATTCTTGTGATTAAAGGCTCTGAGCTGAAAGAACTGTTAAGAGTAAGCGTGTCGCATACCATACGATTATTATAAAAGAATAATAGATCTATTTTCAACGTCAACAAATAAAACGGTAATGCCGAGTTATTTCATGTTTGGAAAGTAAAATAGTAAAATAATAATAACGCACAAACTCAACACTGCCTCGCAGAAGGGAAACGCTGTGTTGCGGGTGCCATGGACGCACACATAGACGACACAAATTACACCCAAACTCACGATAGAAATAAATGTAATCCCTACAAACATTTCTCCCGACCCGGGAATCGAACCTGTGAGTAATCTGTCTGTAACTTAAAAAGGGAAATTGAAATAATATGTAAAATAATTAAGGCATTAATAGTAAACACTTTATTAAAAATAAACACTTCCAGGAATCAAGAAAAGCAAGGTTAATGAGAGATATGAAGATGGTAAAGGGTTCGTGGTTTCACATTACACCGTAATATGTCAAAGTGATATTTGATAATGTTAGAATTTATAATTATTATTACAAAGATCGAACACTTAGAAAAAAATCCTTCGATCCCCTTCGATGATTAGTGACATAGAGTCTAGAAGACGTGGGCTCGATTCCGGCCGGATAAAGGATTTTTTTGTAAGTGTTCTTTATATTAATAATTATAACAAACTAGTGGAGTAATTTCACATAAAATAATTGAATATATTATGATGTCACTTTCTTAGTACAAAACTAATATGTCAAGCTCAGTACCCAACCTGAAGACTTGACCTAGTTATAACAAATTTCCAATAGTCTTACGACATGACAAACACGAATAAAAATAGCCATTGATGATATGGTTCAATTATAAAGATACCCAGTTGTTTGTGAGCAATACGCTCTGTCGAGACTAATTAGTGTGTTATATTGTGTATGATTCGTAAATTACCTAAGTCATTAAGCACACTTGACTTAAAATGACTGTCTTATAACAATATGTGCCTTTCTTGCCTCATAAATGCAAACTATTTAGTTTTTTTTTTGTTTGATGCCAAGTATTCATTCTATTAGATTTGAAACTAAAATTAAATTGAATGAGTTTGCGGTTTAGTGAAAACGTAATCATTTTAGTTTGTAACAAAACAAAATCAGGAAGTTTAATACACCTAAAGTACCGGCACGCCTTTTTGACGTTTGTCCGCTCATCAAGTATTAATTTCATATCTACGTTGAAGCAGTTAATTGATGTTGTCAATCAATAGTGACGTGCAGTAAAATTTATGGATGCATAATTTTTCGACACAACTCGGCATTTGTTTTTCGAAATTCAAAATTATTAAAAATGAAATCTAATACGATCGTCACTTATAGGATCGCCGTCCAGCACAACTTCTAGAACCGGCACTCTCGTCAAAGCTCAATGCAAAACAAAGCAGTTATGAATTGACGATAAATTAAGTAAACATTTGCGTCTGGAAGTGGCGTCCAAGAGGGAATCTGGCCACTGGCTACACGCTTTCCCCTCTGCCAATACCTTCCTAAGCGCCGAGACCATTCGCATTGCTGCAGGCCTCCGCCTTGGTGTCCCAGTTTGCTCCCCTCATCGGTGTCCTTGCGGCAAATACGTAAGTGCTCTGGGTCACTACGGTCTTTCTTGCCAGCTGAGCGCCGGCCGTATCTCCCGGCATGCAGCCCTCAAAGACATCATCCGCCAGGACTTAGCCACTATTAACGTGCCCGCTATTCTCGAGGCAAGCGGCATGTCGCGAACAGATAGCAATCGCCCGGACGGAATGACTCTCATCCCTTGGAGTATGGGCCGGGCACTGGTGTGGGACGCCACATGTGCCGACACACTTGGCCCATCCCATCTCCAGCACACCAGCAAGAGGGCTGGTTCCATACCTGAGCTGGCGGAAAGAATACAAAGTAATAAGTACCAGGATCTCGGCTCTGACTACCTATTTACAGCCTTTGGAGTCGAAACCCTTGGCCCGTAGGGTCCCAGTGCCCTTCATCTGTACAAAATTTTATCGAAAAAATTAATTGACTGTCTGGGAAACCCAAGGGCAGCTACTTTGCCCAGCGCATTAGCATAGCAATACAAAGGGGGAACGCTGCCAGCATCTTGGGCACCTTGCTGCGGGGACCCAATTTTATTCCTATAATTTAAAAATCCTAGTTTAACTTTCTAGTAGTTAAGCTTTTATTGTCTTTTTTATCTTACCTGTATATTATCTTAATTAAATACTACATCAGTAAACATTTTTATTTTCGTTTTATTAAAACTTGTTAATCAGTTACCTCTTGCAATACTAGTTATAAATCTAAAAACTCTAATCAATTATAATAATATTATATTTTTTCAATAATGAATTGAGATTTGACCTCACTATTGTAATCTGTCAAAACGGCCATCTTAGCGTGCCGGTACTGTAATGTCAATTAATATGAATACTTCGTTTGTGTTTCATTTAATATCTCAACATGCAAAACATTTTATACAATAAAAGATCCCTTAGATAGGCTTATACCATGGCATAACATTTATTATTATTAGTTTTTAATAGGGCGAGCTCACGCGTGGATGTCAGTTTGAAGTGGTAGTTGTCTCATTTCACGTCCCACTTTACCAAGAGACAACTCAAGCTCGATGTCGGCTTTACTCTGCGTACGCTCGTAAGGTTGGACGACAAACCTACCTACAATGCGTCACGTCAAAGACAAATAACTTGTTGTTTATTTTTATGTAGATTACGTCCATAATATGCCTTAAAAGCATGACGTAATATTCGCTTCGACTATAAAATTATTTAAAGAACTTAATGGAATGCCGATATGTTTTCACGTCATCAAAGGCGCCCCTATTGTAAAAGCTGTTCATGTTGGTAAATACTATAATCCCATAAAGTACGCGCAATGAATTTAAATTCATAAAGCGAAGAAAAGTCGCAGTGAAATGTATACATAACAAATTTATAATTCGATTTTAATACAAAGTAGTGTTGACTTAAATCCCTCCTCAGAGCACACCATTGTAATCCGGTCGCAGCATCGAAGAACGCAAGGAAAAATGTACGGATTTGGTAACAAGTATATATGACATATATGCAGCAAGATGTTGTGAGCGAATTCGCATGATACTACCCACACGACGAAGGTCGACAAAGCACTGAATTACACTTACCGCGTCATAACGGGATGCTTGAAACCCATTCCTCGCTCATTATTATACCTACAAACAGATATCTCCTCCGTCCTCTTACGTCGCGAATAAAATGTTGTGTAGATAAATTAAAGCAGGAAGTTGATAATCAGCACCCTTATTCGGTCACATGCTCGCATCCGCACGACTATCAAACTATAAAAGCTTCCTTCGACAAACCACATCAAAGAAACTAGCGTAAGCTGCCTGTTACACGAAGCGAAGGTTTTCGCGCGGTCGCCGCGCGGCGACCGCCCAGTTATAGCGCTTTCTCGTTTATTAATGGCGAATCTGAATTCTATTTACTAGGCAACAACATATAAATTCCGCGTGGCCGCCGGGTAGACCATAGACAAGCCAGTCTCGCTCGCGCGCCCGGGTAGCTCATTTAAGTTAAAGCGTAGAAGCTAAATAAATAGAGTGTATTTTGCCATGATGTAAACTACGAGTTATAGCAGCTATAATAATATAATTTATCTAGCCTGCGCTACTGTACTATCTAGCACTCTCTGTCCAAGAGAAGAAACCCTCTTTCTGTTGCTTTTGCTGTGCATAACGTACTAACAAAAACATTTTAGATGCACTACAGTATTTTGGCAATTGGAACATAGCTCTAAATACATCATTATACTGGATGCGGATGGTATTGTACGCTTGTTTGATACAGACTACACATACTTAGTGTTTGACAGTACGGTTTAAAGAACGTTACTTTAACATGATCTGAACAGAGTGCAAATCTCCTGGCCAACATATTACTACTCATTGCCTATCCTCCCTCCTTTCTCCCACGATATCATCATTATTACAAAGACTTTCAATGACGATATGACCAAGGTAAGGGATGGAAATTTGTTTAATCAACCTGCTAATTGATTAATTGACCTAGATTATTAACACTTTTTCCTCCAATATGACAGCTAATATGATTGCTGCTCAGTTCTTCAATGAGTCCGTTAATATAGAGGTTAAACAAGCAGAGAGAGCTTAAACTACCTTGTCTAACTCCACAACTTAGTACATAATCATCTGAACATTCATTTGAACATTTTACGGAGTTACTTTAATTGTCATACTCCCTAGACATCCGTGATACTTTTTGTCCACAACAGATAATAGTCCATGTTAATTGAATAAAATGTAACAACTCAACACATGGTCAAGGAGGAAATTATGCCATACCGCGCAGATCTAACGGCATATTGTCCGCTAAATAATATGATAGACGGTGCTTGAAATTACCTACTCAGCGTTCAAGGGCCAGTGACGTTTATGCAGTAATTTATATTAAGTGTGTATTGCTGAACAATTTACATACAAATGTAGTATTTGTCCAACGTTTTCATAAATATAATTTCGCTCCTCCGTCACGCATATTACGTAACTTCGAGAGGCAATAATATTTACCTAAGGTTTGTTTCCCAAAAAGAATGTTCTATAGTGTACAAAAATTTCACACAAGACGTTCAAGTGTTAAAATAACTTTTTTTGGGACACAAAAAAATACAGTCGAGTAGCGAACCTCCTTTTTGTTTTTTTTTTGACGGGGGGGAAATCTTTATGGATACGTGGTATGGTTATGTGGGGACTCTCCCTCCAGACTGTAGGGCCTGCCCTACTAAAATCCCCCCGGGTTTCCCTCTCGCCGGTTGAGTCGGCGCCGTGGGATCAGTGAACATTCACGCGTACTAGCGTACGCCAGGGCTCCCGCGCCAACGGAGGGGTGAGTCGGTTGTCCTCCGACCCGCTCCCCAGACGAGTGAGGCCGTGCAATGCAGGTTCCGGAGTCCCTGTGCAGAGCCCGCTGGCCTCACTAGGGGATCAGGCGAGCAGCGAACTGCCTTCGCCTTCTCCCCGTACATCTGCGCCGAAGCGGGTGCGCGTCCGCCGCGTCCTCACGCACCCGCTCCGCGGCCTCCTTTTGCGACATAACCTCTGCGCAAAAGGAGGCCACCGCCTCCCAGGACTCCTCGCTACTGTAATAGGGGCTGTAGCTCGTATGCATTGCGAGAGGTACTTTTAATAATATAAACCGGGATTAACTTCAAAC
>NW_020653850.1:10631173-10744447 GCF_003589595.1 Hyposmocoma kahamanoa
ACTCATTCAGCCAGAGATTCTACTCATAGAGTACAGCCTAGTCTACACTACCGAGCATGGCGGCAACCACGCTCGGCAGCGAGAGGTCCTGCCCTACAGTCCCCGTCAGAGTGCGGCGCTGCTCATCCCACCGGCTACACACCTCTAGGGTGTGCTGCGCGGTGTCATCCGCAGCGCCGCACTCGTAGCACGACGAGGACGGTTCCCTCCTCGCCACCTTGTGCAGGTAGTGACCGAAGCAGCCGTGCCCGGTCAGCACCTGCACAAGGTGGTACGACAGTGGCCCGTGGAACTGGTTTACCCACTCTATGAGGTCAGGGCGGATCGCCTCTATGGTACGAGCGCCATAGGGGGGATCCGCCAAGCCCTCTTTCCACCGGTCCCGCATGCGCTGATGAAAAATCAAATACAAAGACATGACAACAAGCATATAGAAAAATTCGTGAGGTCCGCTGGTTCGTTCCGTGGCTTAGTTGGTATAGCATCTGCCACGGTATGCTAGAAGACGTCGGTTCGAATCGGACCAGATCATAGGAATCTTTGTATTAATAATTATAACAAACTAGTGGAGTCATTTCACATAAAAAATAATTGAACATCAACTCAATAAAAATTTAAAAATTAGCACATTGTTTAGATAACATCTGTAAAACCGTTATTCAATAGTAAATACCTAAACCATTTGATCTAGCAAAACAGTTTTCCCGCTTCTCAGAATTATTATGTCCTATTTGCGTGAATTATAACGTGTATTATTAAGAAATTAGACGTTGATCTTTCGTTTACATCATAACAAATGGCGGAAATAATTGCCATAATTATAATGACTTGTCTATGCACTCATAAAGTTAAAGTATAGTCTGATAAGGCATTGAATACAAGAAGCAATTTAATTGTAAATAATTAAATAATCATATTATTATAAATAATATGTAAGTAGTATTGTGCGTCATAATTATAATTTTAAGAGCTTTTTTTAATAATATTAAGTGACGGAACGAACAAGCCTTGCGCCTGATGGCAAGCTACACGCCTGCCCATAACCGTTGTAGTGCCACTCAGAACTTTAGATCGCAAAGATCTGAGGGGCACTGCCACTGCACCCGTCACCCTGAGCCATAAGTGGACAAACCCATGTGCCTGTAATTTCACAAGCACTCTTACCCTTCTAAACCGACACGCAGTCATGCTAACATTACTGCTTGGCGGCAGAAATAGGTAAGGTGGCAGTACGTCTCTGGACGAACTCTTTCGCAAGGAGCTCTACTGCTGCTAAAATTTTATAAAAATATAAAAGTTACAGATATGTAAGAATCTTCATCAAATCGTAATGTTTTTTCAACTAAGATGTAGTGGGGTAGGTATTCTATTTATCTCAGCGAGCTCCTTTAGATGTTTCGCATATATGAATGCGGAATTTAGGATATTGGAAGCAACGTCTATTAAATTCCATCGTTCTGTGACCGTCAAACCACCTACCAATCTTTCTAAGATTCCGAGGCCAAGCCCTGCCTCCATAGCCCTGATCAGTATTAGCGTTTTAACTACGATTGAAACTTCACTGAAATCAGTAATGGTTAAGTCAGTAAGGTCAAGTCAGTAATTAAAGTAGAAATTGTTAGAAATGTAAAAAAAAATATTTATCATATCACAGAATTATGTATCATAATTATTTATAAACTTTGATCATATCTGTTTTTAATTATGGGTGTGTGTAGAAAAATAAACAAAAAAATGTCATGTTATGCACCCCTGTCAAATTATTATGAACCCAGTTCTCCAGTTGGCTGGTAGAAAATGCCCAATGGTATTATGTCCGCCATTTGTACTATTTTATGTGCAATAGAGTCTAAATAAATAAATACATTTATAACATGATTACTTTTTTATTTAGTTGCTAATTTATAACTGATTCCAAAAAGGAGGAGGTTCTCAATTCAATTGTATTTATGTTTTTGTCGCGACTACTTCGGCATTTGTGAACCGATTTTAATAATTCTTTTTTGTTGGAAAGAGGGTACCTTTGTGTTGGTCGCATTTAAATTTTAAGAAATGTTCCGCCTCTACGGGAAGCAAATTAAGGGATAAATCAGGTTATTCTTATTTGTTAAACTTGGCAAATAGATGTTTTGTTTATTTTTTTTATAAACAAGGTACAATTATGAACTAAATTGCAGCACTATTATAAAAAACGTTAATAAATAATTAAGTAATTTACAGCTACAAAAATCATCAATAAACTCGTATGTACAGGGTCAAGAGCAAGTCAAGCTTTACATTTAAGACTTAAATCTAACTCTATGCCGCTTACGATAAGAACTGTTCAAAGTACAAAGTGTCAAGCTTGATGTGCTCTTAACTGTACCTTACGACTTACGTAGACCATCTGGTTTAGGCACCAGTCTCCCACAGTATAATCACCCTCGTTATGTATTGTTCTCGATATCTTGATTTTTCCCACTCGGAGTTCTCTGGTTTACCAAAAAGCACGGGCCAAAGCCAGGTGGGGCTGTTAGTGCAGAAATATCCCACATTTCTCGTTTCATGGCGTTACTCTCCAAGAACTTCCTAATAAGGTGACAAGTATTGGGGATGGCTGCTTTCTGTATGAGGTGATACTATAGCTATCGAAGTCTGTGTCGGAATTATTGCTATAATCCGTTATTTGTTATATGCGTCACGGCCATAGCAACGAAAATTGCAGTTTAGTTTTCATGTAACATAGCACCATCTATATCATTTATTATGCAAAGCAGACACAACCCAAGAATAACATTACAGCCTTAGACCTCTCTAGCTCTTAGACCTCTTGTGCGGTAAATGGGTGTAAAAATAGATCAGACAAACATAAAATAGACACTAACATCACATTCCACAAGGAAGTAACGCATTTCAACTTGTATTTTTATATAAATGTTCACTAAAAACGAAAATTAATTTCGTTGCAACAAGACACGAAAATGTTGCAAAGTAACGGATTTCTTTCTCCCAATTTTGCTATTCTGTTTCAAAATAACTATATTACGTAATTTTTTGAGAATAGGCAATATCGCGATGGCTGCAGATTTTTTAAAATTCTAATGCAAGTGTGCATTTGACCTCCATTTCTGCAAGTTAAATGCGTACAAATGTTGTTTACAAAGAGCAAGACCTAGAGTTTCTTGCTCATACTTCTCGGGGGAATCTGCCTTACGAATGAGCGGTACAGTTTAACCAATGTGACTATTTCTAGTGTAATAATGCTTACCTATGAAATAAAGATTATTTTGATTTTGATTCTGGGTATTGCTTACGGGGTATATGGGGGTGCTCATTACGTATTTAGTTCTTATTTCTAAATCCAAGATGACGGACACAATTTAAAAAAAAATGCAATATGGGTATCCTTTTCGAGGTATTTGGGGATGCTCATTACGAATATGGCACTCATTTCTAAATCCAAGATGGCGGGCGCGATTTTTCGAATAATGGAAAGTTGGGTATCGTTTTCGAGATATTTGGGGGTGCTCATTACGAATATAGCACTTTTACTTTATGATACCAGAGTCATTAAACTTGTTTACACCGCTCTAGTTAGGAGTAAGCTTGACGCAGCTTCAGTTGTTTGGAATCCACATGAGGCCACTTCGTCTACTACGTCTTGCTTCTGGAGAAAATCCAAAAGACGTTCTTGAGATTTCTGTGTAAGAAAATTTATGGGTACTACCCATTTTTATACCCGACTAAATTCCTCCTTGACGTCTTGGGATTTAATTCTCTAGAGGTAAGGCGTAATTATACGCTACTGACTACTGCTGCCAGCGCCTTGCGTGGAAATTCAGACTGTCCAGAAGTGGTGGCGCAACTGGTGCGCTTGTTCATCCCTTTAGAAAACAAGTTTAATTTACGGCCTCGCAGTTACCGCCTGCTGGCAGTGCAGGCGACCCGCACTGTACCCCGTAGAAAGTCCCCGCTTATTCGCGCTTTGCTCTACGTAAACGAGCTTCTCGTATCGGCACCTGACTGCGATGTTTTTGCTAGTAGATGGGCGGTTGTGTGTGATGAATGTTTGAGGTTTTGTGAGAGGATGGATGAACGTCTGTCTTCTGTGAACTAATAAAAAATATGTCTGTTTTCAATTTTATGGATTTCACAGTGCCTCGGTAAAATAACTGTAATGCGGTGAAATTGTATATATAAATAAATAAATAAATAAAAATAAATAGCACTTATTTGTAAATCCAAGATGGCCGACACTATTTTTCAAAAAATGCTATGTGGGTATCCTTTTTAAGGTATTTGGGGATGCTCAATACGAATATGGCACTCATTTCTAAATGCAAGATGACAGGCACGATTTTTCGAATAATTGCAAGTTAGGTATCGTTTTCGAGACAATTGGGGATATTCAATACGAATATGGCGCTCATTTCTAAATCCAAGATGGCAGACACGACAGTTCAAACAAAAGCAATATTCGTAATGAGCACCCCCAAATACCTCGACAACGATACCCAACTTGCCATTATTTGAAAAATCGTGCCCGCCATCTTGGATTTACAAATAGTGCCATATTCACATTGAGCATCCCCAAATATCTCGAAAATGATACCCATAAAGCATTTTTTTGAAAAATCGTGCCCGCCATCTTGGATTTAGAAATGAGTGCCATTTTTGTAATGAGCACCCCCAAATACCTCGAAAATAATACCCATATTGCATTTATTTGAAAACTCGTGTCCGCCATCTTGGATTTAGAAACAAATGCTATATTTGTAATGAGCACCCCCAAATACCTTGAAAACGATACCCAACTTGCCATTATTCGAAAAATCGTGCCGAAAATTCGAAAATTCGTAATGAGCACCTCGAATTCCTCGAAAATGATTCCCATACTGCATTTATTTGAAAAATCGTATCCGTCATCGTGTATTCAGATATAAACGCCATTTCCATAAGGATTACCAAAAATAAATTTTTGAAAATTCTTGTCACTTAACATTGTGGATCGACAATAACGATCGAGAAAATCGAGCACATCTGTAGGCACCTTTAACTTAATGATGAGTTAAGCAAGATACAATTTCCCCACTTTTGAGGGAATCGGCATCATTATTTGTATATCTGTGTGCGTGCCGACGAGCGTAGATACAAGTTGCTTACGCCTACATGAATTTGATTTTTGCCTCAATTGTGACAGTTCGTTTGATATGAAACTATCATTCTATGCGTTATTTTCTAAGATTACAGCATACAAAGATACAAGCATGTTAGGAGCATTTTTTTATTCAAAACAGACGCACCGCAAAATATGACACCTTAGCTGTCTGAAAAACTTATCTGAATTTTTGGATCTGGCCCTTTTGCCTAACAGCCACGTGCGCTTGCGATAATTGCCGGGAATAATCACAAAAGGGCTGTTTAGCTCTAAAGTAAGGCACGAAAGTGCAAAATGTCAAACTGGCATTACCGTAATTCCTTTTTTTATAATGCCAAATCGCTAGGTATCTTCGTGTAGTATTAAAATTTGACCGCTTTTAAACACATATTTGCAATAAAAACATTTTTTAATATTTTGTGATGTGGCCGTTTAGCATTTAAGCGACGATATGTTTGGTGGTAGGTTGAGGGAATACAATGACTGGTGTAACTGTTTCGGAATAACGCCGAACTACACAGTTATAACTTTCTTCATTATTTTTATTAGGTATGTACTTCTTTATTTTAGATTCTCGCCTCTCTCAAAAATATTAATTTTGGACTCGAGTTCAAGAACCCAAAAACTAAGTAAAATGTTGTTATTATATACATACTTAAAAATTAAAAAGTTTTAACTGTTAATGAATTCTGACAAATTTTCAGTAATGTAATAACTTGACAGCCACTTTGTTCAAGAATTTGTGAGTTTCCATGACGATGAATTAATTCGATCACAATCATCATCAGCTTACACGAATGCATCGCTGGATATAAGCCTCCCCTAGAGCACGCAAACTCTCCCTATCCTGTGCCGCCCACATCCATGCCTACCTTTCTCAAGTCGTCCGTCCATCTTGTCGCAGGGCATCCTACACGACTGAATTCGTTGACTTTGTTGATTTTCATAAAATTCAAGTTTGCTGTTAAATAATTTATGTATTTACAAGAAACTGCATAGATATGTTTTTTTTTACAAATTGCGAGAAGAGCAAGCTCACTGCGTGTTTAGGGCTTTGATTAGCAAGTTGTGAAACTTTCACGCTAAACAGCAGCGCAGAAAAATGGTAAATTTGTGGACGATGAGGCACAAGTCTAACACCAATATTAAAAAAAAATATATTTAAAATTAATAGACACGAAATTCGTATTGGCCTTTTTTTAATGCCAGGTCATCAATTTATGTGCGAAATTTAATTTATAATATAATAATTAAAATTTAAAAGAAATAAAATTAATGAATAATATAATATACAGAAATAGTAATCTTATATAATTTCTGTAAACATTTATGTTTATTAAATGTTGGTAATCAAGCGCAAATGTAACAGCTGACGCCTTGTAATTAAACCTTCAATTAGAATAAAATATTGTCCCGAAATAGGTCGCTTATACGTTATCTCCTTAATCAAAACTGTTAAATGCAGGAAACAATTCACTAGACCTAACTTTTTGCCATTGAAAGTTGAATAGAACCTACTTATACAAGGTATTAAATTAATAGCGTTACACCGGAAGGGGATGATTCAACCCATTAATACTAACAACTTTTGCTATTGCGACCCCTTTGAAATGGCGAAAAGAACATTAACTATACCATATTGTTGTATACACGCATTCAACAAAAATATATGGAACGACAGGACTTTTTTCACAGCTTTAGAATAATCTCGTATTATTAATTTTCAATCGAGAAGTATGAGGTGTCGCTAATTTATCCCTATCTGTAAAACGTGACAAAACAGGTTTGATTGCGAAGAATAAACAGTCAAAATATGAATACTTCTTTACTCGACCTAAATGTATCTAACAGTCGTTTTCTTTTGCTATTTTTACGTATTAATGGGTGGAAATCATCTTACATGTAAGGCAATTAAATTAACAACCTGTATGACAAATTTTTTTACTGTTTTTTTTTTCGAATGTAACCCAAGAAAAGTGTGAAAGCCTTTGACTGGAGCATCTTAATGGGTTTGAGAAAGAGTGGTAGAAAAAAATCGCTAAAGACAGGGAGCAGTGGAGGATTTTGGGGGAGACCTTTGCCCTGCAGTGGGACACAATAAGTAAAAATAAATGTTATTATTACTATTTATTCCATAAATATCTCTCAGTTTTCAAAATAAATTAAAAATCATTTTATATTACACTAACATATCTCCTCATTTTCAAGAAGAAAAATAATAAAAACAAGCTGCGTCTTGATTGTCACGTTGTGAATTCGGAATTAATCTAGTGTCACTGTCATAATTTTCCAAAACCTCATCGGTGAAAGCGCTGGAAGTCATGAAATAAACATCGCGTCTTTTTATTTAACGAGAAATTATTTCTCATGTACTATTAAATACAAAATAAATAAAATATAGACGATGTTTATGTAAATAAATAAGTTAAACTTCACTTTAAATCTTCACCAATCAATATTTAGACAATAAATTGGAAAGTAATATTGTTTCCACTGCGTACGAGTAACTATTTTAAGATAGCTGAATTTAACATAACAACAAAATTACTTTAATGTCAAAGTCGCGTCATTGTACAAAGCTGCCAATAAAACATCATAGTTATTACATTACATCGAAAGAAACTCCTCTCTTTATTCCTTTTAGATGATGATAAACAGCCGTACACTGCACAATTCACAAACATTATAAATAGTAACGTAAAATTATGTTATATATGAACATACAAGTTTCGTAATGAATAAATGAAAACCATATTCAAATCCGTCTGAGCGCGAAAACGGCTCGCCGACAACCTTGTTGTCGTTCAGTCAATGTGACCGTCAATGTGCGGAGCGTGGTGTGGTATCTAAAGCTAGGGAGGGGCGGTGAGTGTCCATTCTCTCTACTTTTTCATTCTCTGGTATCAGTATAGAGTGATGGGATAATTATAATAAACTGTGTAAAGTCTTACTAGTTGGAACTATTAATCATTTCTTCACAGAAATAAATTTGATTTGTTCTGGATGTTTAATATTAGTACATTTTATTACTAGTACGTTTCAAGAACAACAAAATTAGTATTTTTAATTAAATAATAGATGGACCATGTAGTAAATGAGCTGTTTCTGCACTGTGTACTAAAAAAACAAACATCTTTTTTAAAAACAACACGCAAGAAATCAGGTATTTACATTACTACCAAAGCGCGTTAAGTCAAGCTGATTAAATTAGAAAAATAAAATAAAAAACAAAAACAAAATTAAGAAAAATGAAATTACAAAATTATATCGAACTATACTGAGCAAAAAGTTTTTGCTCAGTATAGTTCGCCTAATAGACTTTAATAATATGCTGGAAGTCTTTCTAAAAACCAAGTAACTGTTTTTATAAGAATTTACACTAAAAACATACAACATACAAATAAATATAGGTTTTTTTTTATTATTAAAAAAATAAGTGCGCGTTTGACCTCTATCTATCTCTCTATCATGCATACCTACTTAAATAATGCCTATTCACTCTTGCCATGAAAAGACCCAAGTTTTAGCGTTCAGGGAGCAAGTCTGCAATTAGGGATTTCCACTCCATAGCCTTTCACCATATGAATGTTTAAGCGAAACGCTTCGTACGAATCCTTGGCATATCCACAATATGTAGGTGTGAAATCCCAGCCTACGTCTAGTCTCCCGATGATGGAAAGGGGAAGGCGGAAATAAATCGTGCAATTCCCCCGCACACTCTCTGTGATGTATCCTGTAGAATATCGATAAGCGGGCAACTTTACGGCGGCATTCAAGGCGTAAGACGACGATGAAAGAGATGCATCGTCACCTTCCATCACCGTCATCACCTTTCATCACCGTCACCTTTTACCACCGTTTTCTCTGGTTTCTGGCCATCTACTTTGAAATTTTGAATCGGTTTTTTAATTTCTTTTTCTTCTTCGTCGTTTACTTTTCTTCTTTCCATCGCCACTCTCGACTAAATTTCCGGAGCAAGCACACGTTCTCGACTTGAACTAAAATTCTGACCAGTTAAATCATGTAACCTGTGACTGATTGCAAAGTATTATATTTTTAGTATCATTAAAAATTATGTAACCGAACTGCTTATAAACCATAGTTTTTCTAGAAATTACACGCCCTTTTGGGGTAAGTACCTTAAATATAAGTTAAGTTTGTTTAACCAGTAAGTATAAGCGCCAAACTAACAATTTGATAATTTTCACTTTTTGTGGGAAATGCTTCATTTCATTATAATGTATAAGGTAGCGTTAAAACAAAATCAAACATATTCAAGGAAATCTCGAAATACAAGGATATCTTGAAAATATACCAGGTAGAAAGTTTGGAAGCCTCTCCTGTAAAATTGTAATTTTGCGCATTGGACCTTATACATAGGACCCATAGATATAATTTAAGTTGGGAGTGCTTTATATCATTGTACCTGTTTTATATCATTGTTTCGTTACAGCTTTTACGCTTTTACTTTACTGTTATCTTCCCTTTCTGTACTCTATCTTTTTCTTCTACAATAAAATTCATGTGGTCCCAGTACTTGTATTTATTTACGCGAAGCCCGCGTGACACATTACTCCACTCACGACCGGACTTGTGCTCGGTACAGCTGAAGCATCGGTTCCGCTGTGAAATAACGACTCACCTTGGAAAGAATGATCATGGAACCTGTAAAGGGCCCGAAACGTTGGTTTGTTTGACAAAACAAATATACGCGATTTAAATCCGGAAAAAAGTTCGATTTCCTTTGCGTAACAATCGCGAAAACCAAAGAACTCGATATAAAGACTATTATCTATATGTAACATTAATGTCGTTCATATTATCTCTTGATATTGTATCTATAGATATATTCAATGATAATTAAAAATAAATATGATTCTATTTTATTCTACAAAAATAGAATTTTAATTTCTCTATAGCTACATATTTTACTGCAAACAAATGTACGCCAATTAACAATGATTTCTCTATCTCAGATTTGAGAGCTACGCTCTTGATTTAAGAGCTTGAAAACGCCATTCAGCCCTTTGCAAAGCTTTTTCTTTGACCTCCATATACGTAGCGGCTCTTCTTTTCTTTTGATTGGTGAAAGTAACTTATTATCTGTCATCCCTGTCTACGCTTGCGTTTCCTTTTTCCACTTTTAAAAAGCAATTTTCTTGCGTGTGTATAACAATAAAAGAGAACAACAACATAATCATGGATTGATGTTGATGTTGCTGCCATTATATCAGTGCCTCAAAATCGAATAACTCAAAATCGACACTTTTCAGGAGAGGCAAATAATCATACTTTTATTGATTAATGGTTGTTCGCATATATTATTAGTATATTTTATGATTTCTAGCTTTAGGTATACATCTAAGCTTTCGTTTAACTGGTATTGGTTAAACATTCAGTCATATTTTATACATTTTTTTTAAATTCTTTTCGAGTTGCGTCTTGTTTATGGTTCTTAACGATAATAACACCTTTTCCCTTAACTGCGACTGTTCTATGGCTATAACAATACTTATGATACTAACCACATTGATAAAAGACATAAAATCGTTAAAAGAATAAAACGACAAGTTTCTGATGCGAACTATTAAGCTGTAGTAGCACGGTATAGTCGCAGGTATGACTAATCGTGTCCCGTGGAATAAACGGAATGTTCAGTTATACCTTTATGTACACTATAGAATAAGGGAATAGTCGCTTTTAGTGATACTTTTCTTCCCCATCATTATGGAGCAATACGAAAAGTGCTCTTTATGTAAAAATATAACTGTAGTTATTCGTATAACTTCCATGTATTTTTTTAGTTGAAAGCACTTACTAATAAAAAATTTCCGATAACTAAAATTATGCGTTTAGAAACAGTGAGTTATGCCCTTAGCGCAATAAAGAAAACGACACGTTAGGAGACTGCTACATTGATATCCTTTTGATATGTTATGTAATCGGACACGCTGAAGCCAATGGTGCAATGAAAACAAAAGGGCATAACTCGTCTTATTCCGTTATTCACTGGAGGCACTGATATGTTCCTCGACCGGGCACGGATCTCATCTAAGAAATGTAAGGTGAAATAAAAAGCCACTTTTAACACATTAATTGAGATAGGTATAGGTGGTGCACACTCCGTTCATCAACTTCGTCTTGTTATCATATCGATGGCATACACTACAATGCTTGCCGTCGTGGTGAAAGGATTCGTCGCAATGTACTCGCCGATTGTAACCTAGGGTGCGCCAGATTCGCAGAAAAGGAATGGCAAATCATTCGGGGAGGGTGTTTCGTGCGCCCCAGGAACAAGGGGTTAAAGACAGAAAATCAGCAATGCTGAATATTTTGCCTTTTTATTTTACTTAATTTGTTAAACATTACTTAATTGTATTTTATACTAGTCTGCCATTATTTTGTTTCGTGGAGAAATAAATGTCTAAATATCTTTTTACACGTTCTTTTTTGCACGTTCATCGCCGTGATGATGATGATGAATGAGCGGCATGTCATCTACCTTTAAGTAGCGGTAGAGATTCTTGTGAAAGAATTCGTCCAGAGAAGTACTGCCACTTTACCTATTTCTGCTGCTAAGCAATAATGTTAGCATTACTGCGTTCCGATTTTTGAAGGGTAAGAGTGCTGGTGAAATTACAGGCACATGGGACTTTTGAACTTATGTCTCAGGGTGACGAGCGCAGTGGCAGTGTACCTCAGATATTTAAGTTTTGAAGCTCTGAGTGGCACTGCAATTGTTATGGACAAGCATGTCATTTACCATCAGGCGCATGTCTTGTTCGTCTCGTCTGCTTTTCATAAAAAAAAGACACAGTTACATACACAAAGGCTTCAAACTTCTAACGTCCCTCTTTTTGCGTCGGGGTTTAAAAAATATATATTTCGAATTAAAAAATTCGATTTTAATTTCAAATTCGAATAGCTCCGAAAGCACTAGTGTCCTGTGTTCGAAAATGTGCTGATTAGATTAAGGTCCGCTGCATACGCAGTCCGCAGAATACGTGAGCTTACCTATGTTAGTACTGCTAGACTAGTTTACTTTAGTTACTTCCATAGTATAATGTCCTACGGGATTCTCATGTGGGGTAAAGCGGCAGATATTCAAACGATATTTGTATTGCAAAAACGAGCGATTCGTTCTGTGTACCGTCTAGGCTCTCGGGTTTCTCTCAGAGAAAAGTTTAAGGAGACTGGTATCATGACTGTGGCATCGTAGTACATTTACTCAAATATTTTATATGTCCGTAAAAATATACATAATTTCAATAAGAAAGAAGGTATCCATAATATTAACCTTAGAGCTAAGTCCAAACTCATGGTACCACGATTTCGTTTAACCAAGGTAAACAACTCTTTTATGGGGAACTGTATACGTTTTTACACTAAGATTTCGGAGCATATATTAAGTTTATCATTTTCTAAGTTTAAAAACTATATTAAAAATATTTTGATCGAAAAATCATATTACAAAATTGAAGACTACGTGTTAGATAAAGATGTATGGAAAGACGACATGGCTCCAGAATCCGCACAAATTTGATTCAAAGTGTATTCCATAGCATTTAAGTTTATTGAAAAGAACAATCCCTAGAGTTTCTTGCTCGTTCTTCTCAGGGAGGTCAGCGTAATAATTTTTGACTTTGACTTTGACTTTGGCTGAACAGCGTAGTCAGGATGAGCAAAATTTAAATTAAAATTCTGTCAAACAAAATTTCACAAAACGACTAAGATATACTTATATGATTATATAAGATTTACATATAGACTTTAATGTCAATAGCGCTTTAGGGAATAGTAGAAGATTTCAGCATAACGGAATACAAGCATTTCAGCCAGCCATTATCATTAATCATCTAATGATGTCAAGAAAACTTACCTAATTTTTGGAAGTAATAAACAAAATAACTAAAAACTAAAACATGTGCCATCCTAAAATAGTATTCAATGTTGATATAATAGTAAAAATGTAGAATTTTAAATTATACTTATATACCTTAGATTACAAAACATAGGCAGATGGAGCATTCGTAACAAACTATGTGAAGCTGCTCGTCTTCTATTGTGTGCGTGACAACTAGGAGGGGCGCTGTAGGGACATGCGCATTTGTGTGCGTGTAAGATTGCCAGATGCAGCGAAAAAACTCCCGCATTTTTTCTGATGCTTTCTATAATACTAATGTTACAAACTGGAAATGTTATTTTACAATATGGTACCTACTTAAGTGGTATTAGGATATCAAACAAATTATATGCAATATAAGTTAATATGTAATTGTTATTATTTGATATACATCACACAAAGGAAAAAATATTTTATTAAGATATTTTAAAATCGAAATTTTTTGATAATTCAAAATATTTATTACAATCACAGTTACACAATATCTTAATAACCTTTATTTTGTACACGTTTTTATAATACTACTGTTTCGCGTCTATACATTGAGCATTCGTTTCTGATTTTGATATGTAGAGCAATCGCACCACCAAATACTATTATTATTTTTTATTATATTGACTTTGTAATCAATTCCATGGCATTGACAATCATCTTCTAGTTAGACAAAAATTGTTTGGTTCCCAATGAAACTTTTTAGAACCTGTGAAGTTATGTAATACATTATAATCTTTTACACCTGTAGCCTATGGGTTAACTACAACCAGAAAGCTCTCAGCTCCCTACGAGTTGTATATAATAATATATTCAGGACGCTGTTGCGGCTGCCCCGATTCTGCAGCGCCTCAGGAATGTTCGCGTATGCACAAATAGATGGGTTCGCTGCCATCATACGAAAAAGAGTAGCCTCCTTGATGCGCAGAATCCGTGGTAGCGGCAGCGGCCTCCTGAGTATGATTGCTGGAAGGGTCCAAGGTTCATTCCTTGAGCGCTGGACCAAAATTCACACGTACCCTAAACAGAGTCAATATTTGTAATTTACTAACATTAGTGTATAAGTTTTACTAACCAATATGGATGTATAACATTCGAAATAAATAATTTGAATTGGAATTCGAAAATATTTTATTTTATTTTATTGACACGTTTTCTTTCAAAATCATTCTCTTTATGACATGTGCACAGAACATTGAAAGTTCTATTTTTTCCATCCTCTAAGGAAAATTCTCTGTGTCTATCGGACTACATTTTCTTTTGTGCACATAATGGCTATTAGACATTGGTTTGAGAATAATTTAGGTAAATCTGAGTTACGGTAAAGTTGCAGTACTTGTCTGGACGAACTCTTTCATAAAGAGCTCTACTGTTAATGTCAATCGTAATTATAAATACATAAGGACTCACCTACACTAAGACCTGTGAATTAAGTACCGGTTAAAGAATTAGTTCTTATTATTGGTTGCCGCAGTACAGTTCCAATAAACAGTGATAAAAATTACATCATCAAGGTATTTTAGTATTCAATTTATACCATATAATTAAATTTCACTCAGTGATCTTTTTATTTTACATTCCTTATGAGTATTTAAATATATACTTACTATATCAATCCGAGATATCAATTAAATAACTAATAAATAGCCCAGCACTGGGGAAATCCTATATCGCGGGTGCCATGGTGCCACACATACACAACCACAAATCACACCCAAACTCACGAGATAAATAAATGCCATACAAATATTTCGCCCGGTCGGGAATAGAACCCATGACCTCTGCGTGGCAGACCGGCATAACAACCGTTCGGCCACGGAAACAGTTAATAGGATATCCGTTGGATTAAAAAATATCCATAGGGTTCAAATAACTTCAAGTGAACTTCTCACCGTTGATGTAACAATGGCACATATGCAAAATGATAAATGTTCATATTCTACGAAACTGGTAGATAACTTTTTGTTTATGATACACCGACGATTTTATGGATTATTACAACTAGTAAATTTTCCATTACTCAAAAATAAAATCTTTTTTTATAACGTCAAGTGAGAGACGAACAAATCGTGCGCCTGATGGTAAGCAACACGCCTGTCCATAACAGTTACAGTGTCACTCAGAGCTTTAAATTGTAAAGTTCTGATGGGCACTACCACTGCGCCCGTCACCCTGAGATATAAGTTGACAAGTTCCATGTGCCTGTAATTTTACCAGCACCCTTACCCTTCAAAACCGGAACACAGCAATGCTGACATTACTGATTGGCGGCAGAAATAGGTAAGGCACTACATTGGACGAACTCCTTCACAAGGAGCTCTACTGCTACTAAATCTGTTAGCACAATTCCCACTACTATATACTAAGTGCAAGTCTTTGCGTAAGTCATTTTATTTTCGCATGTCATACGAATTCGTACCAAAAGAAAGAATTTTCAATCCATCCACAATTGGTGGAGAAATTGGTGAGTTCACTGACATGCCTATAAAATTTGAGAATTTTTCTCGATTTTCATGGGATCCCCTCATCGGATTCTGATTTGGTGACAGTAGGACCACCACGAGAGTGCACCCTTTAAAAAGTGAATTTTCAAAATCGGTCCACAATTGATGGAGAAATCGGTATTGTACACTGTCACAGCTATAAAATTTGTGGATTTTCCTCGGTTTAAATGGATTCCCTAATCAGATTCTGACTTGGCGATAATGGAACCACCACGAGATTGCTCTCTTTCAAACAAGAAAAGAATTTTCAAAATCTGAAAACATATATAAAACATACATGCAGTTGAACGCATAACCTCCTGCTTTTTTTTAAAGTCGGTTAATAAAATATCATCTATTCTCTACGAAATACTTAAATCTCAACTAAAATGTTGTTATATCAATTTGTTTTGTACTTTGAGAGGAAAATAGGTCGTATTAAAGCTTTTACTTACTCAAACTTATCAATAACACAACCCTCAATAATCCATCAATCATGGTAATATCTACTGACTGACTGCACTGTGAGATAATACTGTCACATATGTAACAACATACGTGTCAGACGTAGTTGGTAAGAACCTGGAAAATGGATTGACGAAGATCTCTTCAGAATCGCTTTGATTGATAAAAACGATTTCTTAGCAAAAAGCTTTTGGTGGCGCGATTACATAAATATAAAAACATGAATAGAGAAAAATTGTTACTCAAAAAATTTCGTTTTGTCGTATCATTCTTCTTCTTATCGTATCGATTGCATACACTATAATGCTTGTCATCGTGATAAAAAGAATTGCCAATCAGCCAAAGGTATATATATACTCACTGATTGTTGCCCAGGGTTCATCAGACGTATAGGACAGGAATAGCACGTCGTGCGGGGACGGTGCAGTCCAATCCTAACCAAAAGTCTTTTCATTTTTAAACCTCGACGCAAAAAGAGGGACGTTACAAGTTTGAAGCCTTTGTGTATGTATCTGCGTCTTTTTTTTTATGAAAACCAGACGGGACAATCAAGACGTGCGCCTGATGGTAAAGACACACCTGTCCATAACAATTGAAGTGCTTCAAAACTTAAATATCTGAGGTACTGCCACTGCGCTCGTCACCCTGAGACATAAGTTGATAAGTCTCATGTACCTGTAATTTCACCAGCACCCTTACCCTTCAAAACCGGAACGCAGTAATGCTCACTTTACTGCTTGGCGGCAGAAATAGGTAAGGTGGCAGTACTACCCTGGATGAACTCTTTCACAAGGAGCTCTACTGCTACTACAGCCTTGATGGTTAATTGTACACTGTGTTGTATTTTTGCTTACATCGCATGTTGAAATCGATAACGTCACTAAAAAAAAAGTGGCCGTTAAAATTTCTGAAATTAAGTTTGAATTTGAAAAAACGAAAGTTTCGTTTAGCGTGCGATGTTATTGCCTTATCTTACTTCTATTATAAATAAGATTACAAGTTTTTGCCTTTTTGCCTGCAGAATTACACTACATTAAATTATATTCCTTATCACTGACGTTCTTGTCATTGTCGTTTAAATCTTTTATACAAATTCTTTAGCCGTCTATTCTTGGTTAAAACTTTTTCCTTGCTCCACTTATTTACATTGTGGTATTTGGGCCCTTTTACCTTCTTTCAATAGTTGTGTTCTTGGCGTGTAAGTTATTTAACTTGTTATTGATATTGTACAAACTCTTGTACCGTTTTTACAAATACACATTGTACCTTTTTTGCCTTTTTTATTTCGTTCGGGTAACATGTCTCTTTGTTTTGAACTTATTTCCCACTAATAATTTCGCTTGTACAGACATTATAAGGTAGACTAATCAACTCTATTCTTAACTTTATACATTTACAATTGTTATTTGGACAACATCGTTTTTGTACCTATAATATATGATAATATTTCAACTTTCCGACATAGATAAGAGCCAGTACTCGGCAATTCCTGAAAATGTTGAAATTAAAAAAATATATTGGAAAAAATAAATGGAAAAATATAGTATAAGCTTAGAAAATAGTATTATTGCAGAGGCCGGGAAGTAAGGGATTGCTGGACGAGTATGAGTTACAAGGAAAAGCGAGATCTTATATTAATACGAGTTAAAAAATCCCTTTCCCACCGAAACACGTATAGTATTTTACTCAAACAATGTAAGGAAATAATAAGAGACTAAAGAGAGGAAGATATATAAACTCGTATAAAAAGTAAAAAATATTAATTAATGTGAAAAGTAATATTTGACGTGTTAGGACAATTACTAAAAGAAAATGTTATTATTTTTCCAGACACATTAATAGTAGTCTGCTGAACTTCTGATGATGTGTTTGAATGTGTATCTATTACTGTATTTTTATTATTTAGCTCTTCAAACTGGCACTTATTTTCGCCACCAAAATCAAGTACTAAAAAGACGAAAAAACAAAAGTATACCAAAACACTTTAGTTTAAATGTTACCGCCATTTTCTTTTATTTTCTTTTTTTAAGTAAGCGATACAGGTAGGTACTTTTAATTCTCACAACTTTGAACGCTGGGCAGTTGGCTGTACGAGTTTTTCTTTTGCCTGTTTACATAGTTCATTAATTAGCAGGTAGATTTAAAAGTTTAGCGAAGTAGACAATAATGGATTTTCATACGTACTTTGTAGGCCTTGTTCAGAAAGAAGCCCCAAGGTCCATAAATGACAAACTTTCCGTGTTCGTTTTTTTAATAATATATAATACAAACATTTCCGAGCATGTTTGAGAAAAAATATTTTTTGTCTGAGATACAGATTTTTGCAAGTAGTAAATTTTCGATTACTCAACACCAATTACAATACTTTTTTTTCTTTTTTGGTAATTTTTAACTGTTCTTAAAAGCGGACTTTACACTTTTGTGTAATGAAATGAGTTAAAATTTGATTTTGTGAGTACTCGTATATTATAATTTCGCGAAATAAAATCTGTTAGCACAATTCCAACTACTACATATACTAGACGTAAGTCTTTGCATAATTCGTTTTATTTTCGCTTGTGATACGAATTCGTATCATAATTTAATGATTGATGACAGATATTTTCATATTAACAAGTGATGAAAGATGAAAACAAGTGCTCAACAAGTCTCTCGAAGGCTGCCAACGCATAGGCAGCTCATCTGACGTCGACGATGTTCATGGGCGACGCTGACTACCTCCCATCAAGTAGCTCGTCTTTTCGTTTGCCTCCTACTTTGCATTAAAAATACCAATAATCTAATCCCTACTTACCTATGCTTCGAACTTACTTTTTCATTCTAAATCTAATTTTAATATGTTGATTAAACCTTTTTAGAGGTCTTCAATGTTCAAGCTAAATGACATGTGAATACTAAACTATAAAACTTTAGCAAACATATGTCATTTAGTCGTTTTACTTTCTTTTGATAAAGAAAATATTTTGTCCGTTTACTTATACTGAAATTTGGCAAAAATATCCTTAAAACGTTTTTCCTTATTCGGCAATGATGAATTGTTCTTAATTCCGAAAGGAATTGGAAGGTAAAAGCCTTGCTTCATAAAGAAGCCAAATTCACTTTTGTTGTATTTTATTGAGGTTTACTGTTTAAGGTAAAGTAACGTACCTTCATAGCATTTATTTTTAAAATAGTACACGACAACACCAAAAATATTGCTTAGTCCGTTCTGTCATTCAATGCGCAATTTTTTCTTAATTACCACGTGACGGGACGAACAAGTCGTGCGCGTAGTAACCGACACGTCTGTCCTTAACAGCTGCAGTGATGCTCAGAGCTTTAAACCGCAACGATCTGAAGAGCACTGCACTGCGTCCTCCACCCTGAGACATAAGTTAACAAGTAGAATAAATAAACTGTACAATCAAGAGGGGTTACCAGGAGATCTAAGGCACAGGTTATCCTTTTTTAGGCTCCTGTCTCTCACAAAATTGAATACTGAAACTCTATACAACAGCAGTAGTAACAACTCTGTACCTCTCTGATGTGAGAGAAAATAAAAAAAAAAATATTATATTTAAGAACAATATTTTTTTAGTGTATAAAAGTTATATTTGCTCTTACAGCGTGATCTCATGGCGTTTGAGTTTGTTGATTGAAACGGTTTTAAAGTCTTGTTAAAAAAAATTTACTCTTTAATGCAAAAAGAAGTGGAAAATTAATTGGGAAAAGGAACTGAAAACGAATAAGCTCTAGAGAATGCTGTCTGGATAATGGTAAAGGCATCATTAAATATTTTTTATTTTAGTATTCAACTTAAAACGGTGGTCATTACGTAAAACAATTTTGCTATCAGATTTTATACGTTGCTTTTTTACCAAAATGCCCCGGTAGGTAGTGTTTTGGAACATCTTCATTCAACAATTATATTATTTCTTGTCATTGTTATTGTTGTCATTGTTGTTATACAGTGTTATTTTAAATAATGGGATGGCCAAAACATCCGTTTTTCTTCTTATATAACATTTCAAAAGATCTTTTTGAAATGTTATATTTTCTATGGTCATTGTGAAAATAACATTTGAGCGCGCATTTTAGGAATAGGCGGGGAAAGTTTTAAATTCTTAAGAACGCGCGGAACTGATAAATCGTTAAGATGTCTTATTTCATCATGATATAGTCAGGTTACACACATATTTCAAAACATGTGCTAATGTGTTACACGATGGATATATTTTATTCGATCATATAAAATCCTGAAAACAGGCTAAAATTAAAGTCTAAAACGAATTATTTAAGAATAAAATATGTAATTTTTATGTGGAGATGTTTATTTGTAAGTACGTAATGTACGTTTAGTACTTGAAAATGTAGCACTCTGGGTAGGTAATCGATTACCTACGTTAAAAAATTAGCTGGTAAATAATATACATTTATTGCATTAAAAGTTAACTTTTGGAATTAAACAGTTACTATATAACTTTAATTATTATGCAGCTTATGTTGATAGAAAAAGAAAACGTACCTTATTTTAACGCCTGTTAAAGGCGATGCCAACTTTAAAAAAATTATATAACGCGTTTTTGCTCAGTCTTATAACAAAGGCGTTATCTATGTGATAATTTGTATGCTGCGATTTTTTAATTTAACTTTCTACTTACCGGTATTAAGAGAGGAAATAAGATTTTTCTTATTACTATTTAAAAAAATCGATTTAAATTCTCTGATGTTGGGCACTATACTGTTATTACGAAATAAATTGAGATGTTTATCGCCAAATATCTACGAAAATTTATTCGTATGGAGAGAAACACATTCAAATAACGTGAGAGAATTAATGATAAAATTAAAATTTTTATACATAATATCAATTCTATTTTATCTCCTTTACTATAGTAAACTGCAGCCCTACGCTACTGAGCAAGTGCCAATCGTCGACTTTATTTTTATTAGTATTGGTCATGAAAATAGGGCGTTTGATAAGTAACAGCATTAATATGCATATACATATTTAGTCAATTAAGATCTTGACACTTGCCTTGTCTAGTACAATCCTTTACTTGGCATTAACTACTTTAGTTAATGGTTTACGATTTGTAATTTGATGTTTTAGTATTTGGTGTTTGTGACAGTTTTTATTTAATATTGATGAATTTTGAAGTCTTCCTTTCCGTATCGATGGTATGCCATCTATATAGTGTATGCACTATAATGTTTGCCATCGTGGTGAACGGATTTGCGAATCGGCGTAAGGTACTCGCCGATTATTGACCAGGGTGCGCAGGTGTGAAGGAAAGGAGTGGTACGTCGTGCGGGGAAGCTTTCTTTTAATAATATCAAGTAACGGAACGAACAAGTCGTGCGCCTGATGGTAAGCTAGTTAAGCCTGATGGTTAGGGGTGTCATTAAAGCACGCACAGCGTCGACACGATGTCGCGGCACTGAGCGTCTGCGGCATAGTGCCGGACGTTGGGTATTTGCTGGCGTAGCATTGGAAAAACGCTGACGCTAGAAAGACGCTAGTGTGGAGAGTCTCTAAGCGAGCTATTCGCAGCGCTCGCTCAGTTCGCTACGCGTCCAATACAACAATGCCTTTAGGGTGCTGCTGTTAGAGCTGCCACGTTTCTGCAGTGCGTCCACCATGTTTGCTGAAGCGCGAGTGAATGGCTTTAATGCTATGATGCGGAATAAATTGAAATCGCTTTGGACCAGTGTACGTGGCAGCACTAACAGCCTGCTGCTGACGGTAGCCGTAAGAAGTGAGTGCTCAATAATGCAACATTTAAGTAATAATACTTTGTTCTGTATAAAATACGTGTACTAACGTAGTCATAAGTGCATTTTTTATGATACCAAGTAACGGGACGAACAAGTCGTGCACCTGGTGGTAAGCGACACGCCTGTCCATAACAGTTGCTGAGCCATCCGGAGCTTTAAATCGCAAAGATCTAAGGGGCCCTGTCACTGTGCCCGTCACCCTGGGACATCAAGTTGACAAGACCCACATGCCTATAATTTCACCAGCACCCTTATCCTTCAAAACCGGAACGCCGCCGTAACGCTGCATTACTGCTTCGCGGCAGAAATAGTCAAGGTCGCAGTACTTCTCGGGATGAACCCTTTCATGAGCTCTACTGCAACTCCTTTCGTGCGCTTCCTTTGAAGTAAGTAGTAGATACATAATGTCTGGTAGGTATGTGCTATATTATTTACAAGGACTATTTACATGAATAGGTAGCTATATCAAATGGCAACACTGTATCATTCTTAGCCTTCACCTAATCGCTGTACCTCTGTTTTTAAAATTACCAATTAATTCAGAATGTACAAGAGCACCAGCTTAAAAGCCAGCAGAAAATATGCAAGCAAAAAAACTTTAATTCCTAATATTTAAAAAAGGGGACCTTAAAACGTACAAATTACAATATACAAAAGCGTATAACTGCAGCCATTAGTTTTATGTCTGCCTACGGTACTTCCTAGTCGTGTACATGGACACACACAAAACAATAAAACGGTTAATAACTTATTTTCTAAAAGTCGAGTTGTCCCCTGTAGGACTAGCATGACATGGTGCAACTTGCGCAAGAGCGACATAGCAGTATCGCGCCTTAGGGCGTGTGTACACGCTAATAATTTCCACTTGTCTGCTACAAAAAAGCTGAGAATGGTCTTGTACACGACAAGAACTTGGTCGGATCTAGCCACGAAAACATATCGTGTCTGTTGCAGACGAGAAAATGTTCCTTACCCCGATAAGATTTCTTTCTTGTCTGGCGCCGAGGCAGTGTACACAGTTTGTGTGTAGAATAAACACGAATTCTTGCATAGACCCGGCGACTTATCTTAGCGTGGTCACGCGCCCTTACGTCGCTGTCATGCTAGTAGCGCCATGTTGTGCTGGCCTTACTGGTCATGTTAACCATGTACAGCGCGCGAAGGTCGCTATGTAGTGCTATATAGCGTACACAGCCTCTATAAGCGAGTTTCCCTAACTTCATGGTTTTACCGCCACATACAGGAAATTAATTATTTGGATAGTTGTTAAACACCAGGTCAATACGTTACTTTGTATCTTACGTTATGGAAAAGTAAAGAATATTTTGTTGAAAATAATGTTCAGGAATAACCAGTGACAACATTAAAATAGCTCTCCATAGCGCTTATTATTATGATATGTGTATGTAGCTCTTAAACTCCAGAAGATTTCAGAATGCATGCATAACTACGGAGCTTTAAAATATAAGCTTATGTATCTAGCCATTAATAAATTTAACATTACACTTGTGTTCAATTTTATTTAGAAAATTATTATTAATTAAATAATAATTAAATTTATTTTACTGTCTCCGTGGCCGGTTACCATGACTGCCACGCAGAGGTCTCAGGTTCGATTCCCGGGTCGGGAGAAATATTTGTATGGCCTACATTTATTTCACTCGTGAGTTTGGGTGTAATTTGTGGTTGTTTAAGTATGTGTCCATGGCACCCGCGATACAGGGCTTCCCTGTATGTTGAGTGTGTACGTTATTATTAAAAAAAAGTTAATTGTATTAAATAATATCTGAAATCCATAAATATCTCACTATTAGCATTGTTTTTTGCTAATAAAACGGAAAATGTCGATATCCGTTTTCCGAAATAAATGAGACACCGTTCGGAAACTTGTTTGAAACACAGATGTTGCAATTGAGAAAAAAAGTAATAACAATTTTCAGCAGAGTGAAACAACAAACAACAGTCATTTTCGTATAACAACATTGTTGGATTATTCATTCTCACTCTCACTATTTACTCTAACTTTGCATGTTTCACTTAAATTCACATACATATATTCAGGAAGAACCCTCTTCAAGCTAAAAATAGCTGTATACCAGACGTCAGTGAGATTAAGAGAGATTACTTGTTTTTTACACATGTGTATCCCTTACCTTTGAACGTCAGCCAACATTATTCTATGGTCACTTAAATATCACAACACCTCATAAAATAAACCCAGAGACTGGGTTTCAGTGACGAATAAGAATTTGAAAGTTTTGTTTTATTTACAATACTGAGTGACTGGACGAACTAGTCGTGCTTCTGATGGTAAGCGGCGGTGGTTAGAAAAAGAGTACCTCAATATTGGGTAAAATATTCTACTTCTATTGGTGATAAATTTATCCGGTTTATTGAATTTCACCCAATTCACGTTAATCCAGTTATTTTTTATGAGACCGAGGGATGAAACGACTAAGGCGTGCGCCTGGTACGCCTGTCTATAGCAATTGTATTGCCACTCACAGCTTTAAATTGCAAAGATCAGGCAGTGCCACTGCACCCGTCACCCTGAGACATAAGTTAACAAGTCTCTTGTGCCTGTAATTTCACCAGCACCTCACAGCAAATGCTCATATTACTGCTTGGCAGCAAAAATGGGTAACGTGGTAGTACTTCCCTGGACGAACTCTTTCACAGGGAGCAAGGTGTATTTCAATTTAAAAGTAAATCCATATGTAGTAAAAAGTTTACAACAAGTGTTGGAACACGAAGTGAAGTAACTAAGTTGTAACATTCGTCGGTATATTTTCTTTGTAACCATGATGTCTACATAAGTTGAAGTAGTTTACATAGGTCCACATTGTTGCCCTTGCAACATAATAAATATGTTTTCCGGTTTTTGCTTTACAACCTGGTACTTTTCCTCTCGTTTAGAAAAGAAATTTACGCGATATGAGCAACGTACCAGCACCATTATACCCAAATCAAAATCAAAATCGTAACGAAGTTCACATTTCTCCTTGGCGGCAGAAATAGATAAAGTAAATAAAGTAAGTTCAGAGCATCGAATATAATATATAACCAGAAATAGAGACGAAATGTCATTTAATTTGTTTGAAAACTATTCTGCCGTATCATTACTGTGACAACTGCACTGCGATTGGCTAGCCCGAGTTCGAAACAATTGACGGGTGTCGTCAATGGGTGTCGTCAACTGTTTCACTTCAAATCGACCTCTTAACTTGAGCTTTGATATAATGGACGAAAATTGCAAAATTACATATTTAGTATTCAATTTCCGATGAAATGTGATTCCGTTTGTTTTGTAATTAGATGTTTTGCTGTTTTTCCTACACCACCGAATAGAACAGCACGGCATTGTTAGAGATATTATCTTTATTACAATAAATACAGAATATTTTTTGGAATATACGGAGACGTACACACAGGTCAATAGTTGGCCTGTCTATATTTCAGTGCAAACGAGGGTTGATATTTATAAGAGCTATGTCGCTAATGTGTAATTACAAATGGTCAACTTGGGGCCATATTCGATGTCAATTAAAATTTATAACGCACTCTTTCACTTTTTAAAACTGACAAATAGCGTAAAAATGTTTAACAATCAACTTAGTAAACATCTGTCTCAAAAATGCTACTATTCATTGCAAGATTTTTTTAATGACAAGGAAAATTGTTCATAACGTCTTGAAAAAGGAATTTTGATATGTTAACTATATTTAAAAAATATATGACATAATTATGTAATTTAATAAAATGACAAATGTTATGACTATTATTATATAATTCTAGAATAATTTGACGATTAATTTTTTTTTTTTTTAAATACTTTGGACTTCAATTTGACATTTATTTTCCAATTAATTCATTGACTTTTCAGAAAATATTTTGTTTAGATTTAATTATCATTATAATGATATTTTAATTAATGGTAATCAAAATGTGTATTTAAAAAATTGACATTGCTACGCCCTTGCAGGGTACATGTTTGATACTGTAAACTACTATAAGAACTATTATGTAACAACATGTTTCTCAATAAACGTTATTATTATTATTATTATAATGCATTACCAGGAATATATGGCCCTTATTTCGACTCTATTTCTGGTTATATACTCGATGGTTTAGAGTAACTGTTAAATCCATTTATAATTATCTGGCTTTAAAGTTCCATGTTTAAGAGTTATTGTAGGCACAAACGTATTTCAGAAACAATTGCAAAGTTAATTTTTATAACCAGACAATCAGGAAGCAATTCATTATAGCAATGTATTTATTATTATAGTAGCAAAACTCAATGTTGCTATAAGGAAATAAGACAAAACATAATCCTGTACAAAAACAATTCAGTGAAAAAAGTTAAGAAACGCAAAATATTGAAGAAAATTAAGAAATTCATACCGTCGGCAAAATTTTAACAACGTAATTCCTTTTTTGACAAAATCCCGTTTCTACTCTTCATGCGCAATATCGGGCAATTTGTGCAACCGTTTTTACTTAGAAAATAAAACTATAATAATAGATAATAGATTGTAATAATAGATTTTTGTGCCTACTCACATATTGAAGGTTACGAGATTTACTAATTTAGACGACGTTATATCTTTACGTAATATGTATAATAAAAAATTATTACTTTTTACTAATGACGTAAAATATTCACGGTATCTTCCGTAATCTTATTTTGACACGTCAACATTTCTTGAAACAAGATGTTGATTTATGTTTTTTGACTGTTCGCTTTGATCACGCGTACAAGAGAACACACGCAAATATATTTTAGATATAATTCAAAAGTCAATGAACTCATTCGCATACGTTATATTTACAGAAGTTAATGCGCCAATTTCGCACTTTTCCGTATTTCAATTTCAACTGACTTTGACGACTTCCGTGATCGAATGGCTTGCACAACGGTTGTCACGCGGCGTCAGCATCTCTACGGTCCCGGGATCGAGTATTTTTTTAATGATACCAAGTGACAGGACGAACAAGTCGTGCGCATGGTGTTAAGCGACACGCCTGTCCATAGCAGTTACAGTGCCACCCAGAGCTTTAAATCGCAAAGATCTGAGGGACACTGCCACTACGCCTGTCACCTTAAGACATAAGTTTACAAGTGTCATGCGCCTGTAATTTCACCTACCAATCAAAACAGAACCACAGTAGTACTTACGTTACTGCTTGGCGGTAGAAATAGGTAAGGTGGCAGCACTTCCCTGGACCAACTATTTCACAAGGAGCTCTACAGTTACTACTACTATGTAGAAAAACTAACTTTAACCATAACTTGTGCCTTAATTACTTACTTTGGGATCATTACAACGTATGTGATGTTGTATTGGCGTCTAATATTTAATTTAAAACAGTAACGACTTTATTTTTGCTGTTGTTGTGCCACTCAGATGTTAGAATCGCAAAGATCTGAGAGGGCGCTCCTACTGCACCCGTCACTATTGAAACTTAAACACGACTAATCCCATGATGTGCCTGTATTTCACCAGCACCATTACAATTACTATTCAAAACCTAATCTCAGTAACGCTCACATTATTGCGTGGCGGCAGGAATTGTTATGATATTTTACTATAGAGAAACCAATTAATGGTTTCACTTAATGCCTCTAAAGTAGAGGGTCGTGGGTTTGAATCCGGGCTTGCACATTTGAGTTTTTCGGAATCTATGTGCGAAATTTAATTTCAAGTTTCATCATCATCATTACAGCCTGACTTGACCCAATGCTGGGTATAGGCCTCCAAGTTTCTGTGCCACTCCTCACGATCCCGTGCTAATCTCATCCATGTTCGCCCTTGTCTTCTTCGTTTAGTCCTTGGACGCTCCACTTTGCAGTGTCAACAGAATCCCGATTGATATTAAACATTTTAATGGTAATCAATCCAAGGCGCATTTAAAGAATTGACAAATTGATTTTCTATAATTTAAGTGAATTTTTCACCGACTTCAAAAACGGATGAGGTTCTCAATTCGACCGTATGTTTTTTTTTTGTATGTATGTTACGCGATAACTCCGGTATTTGTGAATCGATTTTCATTATTCTTTTTTTGTTGAAAAGAGAGTATCTCCATAGTGGTTCCATTTAATTTTGAAGAAAATCATCCACCTCTAAGGGTGGTTGTTCACGCATGAAGATTTATTTTTATAAACAGCGCCTAAATATTGTTATAAGCAGCAATTATTTTAATTGTTAATTTTGCTATTCTCCAATTCAAGGCGTTTTTCTCTCTCGATATACTTTGAGAAGTGAGAACCGATTTTTATTATATTTTAATGGCGAACTAGGGGATGAATCCGGGTTTGCGAACTACCCGATAACCGATTTCAATAAAACATGGTAATTATATGTAATTCCACGTACTTTTGAGGTCGGTTTTTTAAGTACTCTGTAATGAGATTATATAAAGTGATGTCTAATGTATTTTTTTTTGTTTTTTGGACATTTAAATTTATAGTATATCTTAATTTAATTTTAATGACTGTAATTTTAAGACGTATACGCCCAATTTGGGCACGAACTGCGAAACAAATGTATGCATACATATGTAACGTCTTAATCTACCAGTTCATACAATAAATGTTTCTGATTCCTGATTTCGAGCTTCGTAATGCGGTTCCTCACGTCCTTTACCTTTGTTCAAATTTATCAAGGGCTTTTTCGGTGAAGGAAAACATCGTGTGGATTTCTGCACACATCTGCAAAGCAATTTTATTATATGTGTGAAGTTGTCAATCCACATTGGGACCGCGTGGGAACTGCAGCCCAAGACTCTTATCGTGAGAGGAGGCCTATGCTCAGCAGTGGAACTATTATATAGGCCATGTAATTATAATATTTATAATATGTTTTTGAAAAAGTCCTTCTTAGTTTAAAATAAGCACAGTAATGATTTATAAAGTAACCGACTGTACTTTAACATTTGTAATTTTGTACATTGCTTTTTATGATGTATTTCACAATGAAAACATTATAACTCACTTTTTACTGAGTGTCTTTGAATGCCTTCTTATTGGCATAAGGAACGAAACAACTGTTAAATTATTATTACGCGGTAATGTTATTATTATTCACTGTAAAAATAACAAGAACTCGTGTCTTGCACGAGCGAGTGAGAGTTTCGTAGTATACATATAAATTTTAGAAGCCATCATTTTGGTGGCGCAATGTTTTTGCGTTAATCAAATTGTCCATAAGGCAGCTATTAATAGGCAATACTTTAGTAAAAAAAAGTTACTTTGACCAAATTTTGCCACTAAAATTAATACGACGCCACAGTAATGTCGACAGACACTTTTAATAATCTCAGTATAGAGTACTAAAAAAATCGCCCTCTAAAGTCATTCATCTCCTAGTTTGCCACTCTTAGAGGTGAAACATTTTATTCAAATTGAAATGGGACCATTTCTGAGGTACCCTCTTTTCAACAAAATAAGAATCACCAAAATCGGTTCTCAAATTATCGCGTAACATACATATTAAAAAAAACAAACAGGCGAATCGGGAACCTCCTCCTTTTTTGAAGTCGGTTAAAAAGTTGTGTGCTGTTTCTGTAAAAAGTTTTCGGAAAAAGTACTTTCCTTCACAATTTCCCGTTAAGGCGAGTGACTGGAGGAAATGCGAAGAAAAATGTTTTGTTAGATCAAATGTTAAAAAATAAAAGTTTAAGGGAATGACGTTTAGTATACCAGTTTCAAAGTAGCGTAATAGCTTTAGGTCAATCAAGCATTGTTTAAGCTAAGCATTTAATATTAAAAATGCAAGGTGGCTCGAATTATGTGTCCGTGAGTATATTTTGCTATGGACCTCTATTCTTCGAAAAGCTGCAACATATTGTAATATGCTAGGCGTACAGGGAACGAAAAAGGTAACCATTATTAGCGCTTCAGTGTGTGCGAAACTGAACATAATTTACATTCCCATAAGGTAGAATTTACAATGTACTTGTAAAAGGTAACAAAAAGAAATTGTAAATCTGTTTACTCCTTAAGTCAGAAATTCCCTTAACATAAATTGGTTCTATAGGCAATCAAAACGACAATAAACGTCTTATATACCTGAATCACCGAAATCAAACATGAAGATGTAAAATTTTATTTAGTTTTATATAATATGTTTTTTATATTATATTCAATTATCTTTTGTAAAATTACTCCACTACTTTGTTATAATCATACAAAATCGAACGCTAAAAAAAATTCCTTCAGCTACATTTGAACCAACGCCTTCAGTATGCCGCGCCTGACGCTCTCCCAACTGAGCTACGAAACGTATCAGCAGATCTGACGAATCTTTCTGTACTGTTGATGATTTTTGTTTTTGGTTTTTAACAACTTTTTTGCCATAGCGCCATCTGTGTGAAATCTATGAAAGTTTTTCTTCACACAGTCAGGTATCTTTACAGCTACCAGCGGCTGATAGAGATGTCGCATTAAGAATTGTAATATTAAGTTCATTGAATGTCACGAGTTTTACTACCTATATTATTTAAGATATTCAATTAGTATTAGTTTGTTATAATTTTTACTATAGCCAGACTGCCAGACTACATTGACGTCAGATGTTGGCCAAGATCGAGAGCATTGGGAAAAGAGGGGGGAGGTTTTTGCCAGTGTTAGGACAAAACGGATTTATAAAAAATAATATAATATATAAAAACATTAATAAATAGATTTAACATTAAGAAAAACTCAGTCTATCCGGCTGCATTCGAATTAGTGCCTTCAGCATACCGTGCCTGTTTTATATATTTTAAAGATTGTTATTTCAACGATGCTTCTCGTCATTCATTACATTATCAAACATTGTCCAGCCAGAAAGTATAATACCATCACACTAAGGAAATCCCTGTATAATAATATAAACACAAAACCACTTACTATTTTATTGTTCGTTAAAAAATGTCAACGTGTACAACATGACAAGTATCATGTTGTGCACATGACATCATTGTCATAATATGCATTTACGTACTAAATAGTTCGACCAACGATTATTACCTGATTTCTCACCACGAATTGACTTTTGTGTAATCTATCTATGTACTTATATTAGTGCAAAACTAGCCAATATCTTATTGTTCCCTAAAATATGTCAATACTCTGGACGAACTCTTTCACAAGGAGCTCTATTGCTGCTTAATATCTATCGGCGGGGAACTGTTTGCTTACCAATGTTATTTTAATTTATATTATGTTGTAGTATAAGCTGTTTGTGTCTATTATAAAATAAATAAATAAATAAAATAAATACATAGAAATCAAAAAGAAAACCGACCTCAAAAGTTCGTGGAATTACATCTATTTGCCAAGTTGTATTGAAATCGGTTACCGGAAAGCGAGTGAAACCGATTTCATCCCCTAGTTGGACACCCTTATATGTGAAATATCTTCTTCAAATTTAAATGGGACCAATACTGGGATACTCTCATTCCAAAAAAAACAAACATCAAAATACATGTAATCGCGTCACATACACAAATACAACACAGTCGAATTGAGAAACTCCTCCTTTTTTGAAGTCGGTTAAAAAGAGAAAGATCGCTTTTTAACCAGCTGAACGGATGTTCATCAAACATAGATGAAATTAACCTCCAATAAACAAAAACTACTTTGAAATTCGTCCATCCGTTTAGGAGCTACGATGCCACAGCAGACAGACATACATACATACATATAATAAAAAATAAACACTTATTAGTTGTAATCCCCTAAAACCCATAAAAATATACATCTTTTCAGGAAAGCAACGTTTGCTCTTTTTATTTAACAACCGCACCAATATCTTTTAGTGTTGCCATATTATTTATTTTTTTATTGATTATACCCAAATCGCATCGGTAACTTATTTTTTGAGTCTGATAGTTATTGCAAGCAACAACAAGCATTTCAAATCAAATAACCGATTACACATCTTTTGCTAACACATACACATACAGAGATATACAGGCAACGGTTTCAAACTTCTGTCTTTTTTACGTTGGGTTTTAAACATTCGTTTGCGGTAATTTTATAATTAATTGAACAAATGTGTTGCTCCGACTGCGGCATGGGTTGCTTTTGAGGAGAAAGTTCAGTTTTCCATGGGTTGTTTCATCACGATGTTTTCCTAACCGTATTTCCACTAAATTTTCACAATTTAAATAGTAAAATCATGTAGGTACATACATGCCCACCACACGGATTCAAACCGTCGACCTCTAAATTGAGAAACCACCTTACTCCCACTACGCTACCAACGCTCTTAAACGTAAATAATTTGTTATTTTACGATTGGAATGATGGGAAATAAACAACTTACAAATTTCAATAACAAACTTTTATTTTATTGTTTATTCAATATTGTAACACAAAATTCAGCTAACTAAAGTTTACAATAGATATATCTACTTTTGTAATTTAAATTGGACTTCATCTGACATTATACAAGAGACACCAGTCATGCATTATTTCAAGGGAATAACATTGCATTGTAAGTCATGTATACCGTGTAGGTATTGAGCGTCGATGGAAGTACAAATTTACGCATCGTTTACCCTACTGCAGTATGGCCTTAACATTCCGGATTTTACAAATTACGAAATAATTTAAACTTCATGCAGTGGGCTCCGTAGATATTCTCATAAAATCGTTAGTCCGAACCTTCGCAGTTGATCACGTCCTAGTTTTAAAGTGGCTGCTTCTAAAGTAGTGCGTGGACGAGTGCACCGCCATAGAGCGCGTTTTGTAGAACGGATTAGCAGAGCTCAGCGTTGCGTGAAAAGCAGGCTTCACATTGGCACAGACCTATCCGAATTTATGCAACCAAAAATGAGAAAGAACTCGTTTCATTTTACATAAGCGCCGCGTGTAGCCACAGGGGTCAGCGGCAGTATGTCTCTGGGTTTCGATACGGCTGCCGCCTTTGTTTTCGTAACTATTTATCGAGCAGTCGTACAGACAGTGCGTGTGGGTAGCGCAATGTGTGAAAGACATGTTATGGTTTTCGCGTTTGTGGCGATAGCTGCGTTCTTCCTGACAGCAGAGGCGAAACTTGCGCGTGAGTTTTCTTGATATTACTTTTTTTTTTTTCAAATAATTATAGTTGTAAACTAACAAAGTTTTAAATTCGTATTTTATTTTAAATGTAATTAATACTTAAATTATAATATCCACATTTGCTAAAACATGTTCAATGTTTTTAGCAATACCTTAATTTACGTAAGCAATTGAATGTTGCCAAATAATTAACGCAGTTAACTTCGTCCGAATCGTTTCGAGTAATATCATATCGATTGATTTTTGCAATACAAAATATTTCGTATGCGAAAATTTTGCATAAAAAGTAGGAGGTGATGATTAAATGAAGGAGAAATCGTGACAATCAATCATTAAGTAGCAAATTAGTACCACCTTCGTAATAGGTAATACCGGGCTGCTCATCCGGGAACATCAGCTGATGTCCGGTCCACTTCGCAGGTTCATTCGTGAGTCACAAACTCAACGATTTAGCACAACGAATTATAGATATTACATACATCCTCGTGATTTCATGTTCATTATTTTATAATGATCCAAATTAGAATCTAAATGCTAGGATAAATAAACGCGCCAAATGGAGTAACTGACTTTAAAATACGTAAGAAGTTTAGTTTAAATATCGTAATTAACCCGAAATAAAGATGCCGATTAGCGAAGATATTCCTTTTTTATTTTATTTTTTCATAATACCAAGTGACGGAACCTACAAGTCGCGCGCCTGGTGGAAAGCGATACGCCTATCCATAACATTGCAGTGCCGCTCAGAGCTTTAAATCGCAAACATCCGAGGGACACTACCACTGCGCCCGTTACCCAGATACATAAGTTGTTAAGTCCCATGTGCTTGTAATTTCACCAGCAACCCTCACCATTCAAAACCAGAACACAGTAATGCTCACAAAATTGCCTGGCGGAAGAAATATATAAGGTGACAGCATTTCCCAGGACGAACTCTTTCACAAAGAGTTCTACTGCTACTAAATCCTATAATACAAATCTCACATAGGTTTTTATACGATACCAAGTGAAGGGCCGAACAACAAATGTTTAAATCGCAAAGAACTGACAGGCATTGCCACTCCAGCCTGACTGACTCCAACTTTATAGTTGACGAGTCTCGTAGACCCTATAGTTTGAATCACATGAATCAGAACTATAAACGTGATGCAAATAAATTTAACGAGATCGTGATTACGAAAAAAATGAACCAATTACTTAAATTCTTAATAAACATCGCCACAAATCTTCACAGCCTGAAGAAAATTGAAACTTATAATCGGGTTCGTTGATTTGCACTAGACTGCACGAGTACTGATAAAGCTTTTCTTGTATAATATTTGTTTCATCCGCTACCCTGAGGTTGTCTAATAGTAATTAATGGAAGCATTCAATCCAGTTGAACATGTTCTTAATTTGTTTTCATGTATTCATTGTTCTATTTCCTGTAATATGCAATAATACCTATTTGTTATGCAAGGCTGTAAAGTTGTTGTTTGAGGCGAGTGCTTATTGAAACCTGAGCAAGCAAAGGAGTTTAAGATTGAACGACGAGTGAAGCGAGTGGTTCAAAAATAGAATCCTGAGCGAAGCGAGGGTTTCAAGGCACGAGACGCGAAACAACTTCTCACCTCACTATAGGGAGGAAAAAGGCAGATGAAAGAAAAACAGTTGAAATATAACAAATCAGTTTTATTATACAAAATTGGTCATCGTTGTCAATTTAATGTCATATATACTACATAAGTAATGTTCGACAAATCGCGTAAGTGAACGTGTCATTATGATGTTTTTTTTCACCGAAAGAAAAAGTTAGGTGCACCACAGTCCATTGTCAAGTTCGAATTTCAAAAACGCTTTTGCACGCAGATTTCTAATGAGAAAGAAAGCCTTTCCGAGCTAGTGAGGTGAAAATTATAATTTTTCACTCAGCACCGATACGCTTTTTAAAGTCCAGTCTGATCGTTGGATTTTTTTTTTTGTGTTTGTTTGATCGATGAATTTGGTTTGGGTGTTATGGGAAGTGCCCATGGGGCAAAGTTTAGTTGTAACTCCAACATGCGTTTTATTCTTCTTTGTAGTTTAACTACATCTATAAAGCCTTGTGGTGAGTATATGTCTTGTAATACTTAATTTTCCAATTAACGACTTTCTTCTAACTTCTATTCACTTTTCACTTCTCATTTTGATTCGATTTGATTTTTTCTATCGCACAGTTAATTCCGCTGAAATCTGCTGTCTAGTTTTATCTGCGATAATTCGGCGGATTTTATTACAGTCATAATGGCACATTATTTTGACGTAACAGATAGTTTACTTCTGCTGCAAAGCAACTATTCTTTCTTTTGGTGTACGGCCATTAGCAAAATCCCGTTCTCGTTTATCTGTTCTTGACTTGCATATGAAATTTCGTCAAAAAGTGCTCTCTTTCTTTAACTGGACATTGACGTCGTTCGCCATAATGATTATATTATTTTTGTAAAACTACACACAAAACTGCATACTCATTTTTAAACTTGGCATTGGCAGAATCATTGTAGAAGTCGATGGAGTCATTGTAAAGAAATTGGAATTTTAATTAACAAAGCGCCCAAAGATTAAGTTCTTCCCCAGTCTCTCGTCTAGAAGCCAAAATATATAAAAATAAAAATCTACTCTTTTAGTCTGAGATTTATAAATCGAACTTATAGTTCGGCTAACTAAAACTTTTTCCAACTCTTAAATTTCTATCCTAAGGTTGCCTGCAAAAAATTGCAACTTAGCAATAACGCGGCCTGTTGTACGTTAGCTTACTCTGTGATACTTACATTATTGTTCTGTGTTGTCACTTCACATTCACATTCATTCATTCATTCAAAAATGACGAGCTAAGCGAGTGTTTAATTTTGATTAATCAAAGTCAAACTTCGTTTTAAAATCTCAGCCTTAAAATCTCAAAGCCAATAACTTGATATAAGCCCTTAGGTACGCGTTGATTTACCCTGAGGAAGTCCTAAAAGTTGTTGCATATCAGTTGATACGTACTCATACGAGTTGTCACGCACTAGTTTATGGGTACCAACCTACCTTGGCTTTCGAATAGCTCTGCGTACGGACTACGTATATACGTAGGTACTGCGTATCATCATCACAGTGACAGAGAGATCATCGACCATATGGTCGCTCGTCTCTGTCACTCACTACTTGAAATCCTGAGTCACCTTATTACGGTGTATGCCGGCACTAGCTGCATCTCTTGTTCAACTTCGAGTTACAACTTGAGCAAGTGGCCTCTATTCGTACACTCTTATTTGCTCTTCTTCCCTTCTACCCTGTTACTCAGGTTAGCCTTCATCATCATCATCTCAGCCCGTTAACACCCCCTGCTGGGTATAGGCCTCCTCTTTTGCACGCCAGCTCAATCGACCCCGACAATATCGTCCGACCATCTAGCAGGTGGTCTGCCTCGTAAAAAAGAAGGCTCGATCCACATAAATTTATTACAAGAGGAAAAGAAACGCTGTAACAAATAATACAGTGATATTAAAAAGGTACAACAATATAAAACAATCCCTACAAGCACTAAGCAGTCGAAAGTCCAAGTGCTTACCCCAAGGGGGTCTATATGCGTATATATATCTAATGCTTTATAAACAGTTTAAGTAGAATTAAAGTTATGCATGATGATAAAGAAGCACGCGCTCTCGCTTCGAGGTTTTGATGAGAATGGTGACGAACAAACCAAAGTAAAAATAATGAAGGAAAAGGAATTCGAGAACGATTCAAAATTATCTTAGTAAGGGCCAGTAACCTGTAAAGAGGGTGATAAAAATGTGGGATGATGATGAAGGAGATCGTTATTCGTCGAGACGAATATTACCTATTTAGTTTTAAAGCGACTGTGTTGTCCAGTCACTTTGAAATTAAATCGTATATGAATGACACATAAATATAGCGAAATTTTGGAGATAAATTATTAATATAACGCAATTTTGAGATAAAATAGAACATTACACAATATTTGAGATAATACTATGTTAGTTGTCATGTGCGATGTATTCCCTTTATTGCTTGACGGCCTCAGTGGTCGAGTGGCTTGCACACCGGTTTTCATGATGTCGCCATCTTTAAGGTCCCGGGTTCGATCCCCGGCCGATTCAGTGTAGAAAACTAACTTTTCTATATTGTCTCGAGTCTGGGTGTTTGTAGTTTCGTCGTTGTTTCCGATTTCCATAACACAAGTGCTTTAGCTACTTACTTTGGAATCAAAGCAACGTATGTGATGTTGTCTATTATTTATTATTATTTATTATTATTATTATTGCTTTATTTTATGATACTTCTGAACTTAGATTCCTCTTGATCAGAGTCGCATGACATACTACTGTAGGCTTGTAGGTTAATTTAAGTTTATAAGTTTGTCATTGAATAACAGTCTGATAACTAGTTTTGTTCTGTATAAATATTTTTAATTTAATATTTGGTGTTTCTTGATTTAATGCCATGTAATTATAATATAAACCAATTAAAAAAACATGAAATGTACTTTGTAGTTGCAATTCATTGATGTCTCAGGGGCACTACCTAGAATGCCCAAACCAGTACTGAGAACCGAATCCGAAACATCCTCGTATAGCGCCCAAAGTACTAATCGGCTTCCGAGGTCGTCTTTTAAATTTAACAAATCACAATGCAGCCTTTCATATTAGTTAATAAATATTTCTTCCTAAAGACTCCAAAACACCGGCAAGATATTTTTTATATGATGCCAAGTGACAGAACGAACAAGTCGTTAACCTGGAGGTAAGCGACACGCCTGTCAATAAGAGTTGCAGTGCCACTCAGAGCTTTAAAACACAAAGGTTTATGAGCCACTGAGCTCGTCACCTTGAGAAATCGTAAGTTCACAAGTCCGATGTGCCTGTAATTTCAGAGGAACCAAACCGGATCGCATTAATGCTCAAAATACTGCTTGGTGGCAGACATAGGTAAGGTAGTATATAAGTTCTTCCCTGGGCTAACTCTTTCACAAGGAGCTCTACAGCTAATAAAGATATACCGTCAAGAATCAAAAAGTTTACTGTAAAAAATGCAGAGCACGAGTACGGTATTAATCTGTCTAACGTTCAAACTAAATTTTAAAGTACTTTGCAATTTAAAGGCCAATTCGCAAAAGTAGTGCCATTAGAAAGAGCTTGTTTAATTGTCTACAATCAACTTACACGTATTTGCTTTTAAGATCATAATTCGTGACGTCAAATATTAAAAAAAAATCAATTTGGTAAGTCCAGTGATGACGAAGTCTTGAATTAATTAATTAGGCTATGAATGAATTAGTCAGTCCCATTGAATATTAACGTTGTTACTAAGTACTGTAAATATTTATTATATTAAAGTAAGTGACAGTGAAACGACAGTTAATTTTATAATATGAATTAAGTATAATAAATAAATAATCATTTTCCTCTTCACGGAAAGCCTTAACTGCCGACCCCTAACTCCGTGGATACTTAAGACGTCGTTAACCCATTATTCATCCCACTACTGGACACGCATTTCCTCTAAAAAGACGGTTATGGACTTCACACGTTTTCCAAAGGTTTCAAATCTTCCTCGACGTTGATGTTTTATTGCGATTTTCCCTTCGTCACTGTCGAAAAATGTTTCTGCTATGCGTTTTTAAATTTAAGTAACCTAAACATTAATTTAAGAATTCCAAATTAAAATTTACTTCGATTTAGGCTTTTGCGAGGTTTAGGATCCCATTCTGTCGTAACGTTTTGCGTTGGACGACTGTCGCGTCTAACTTGTTCCCATATCACGACTATCTGTCGTGACTGAGTCGTGGACGTTTTTTTATCGCTGAACGACTTTCGTGTCTAGCAGTTCCCACTAGATCGTGACGACAATTTATCGGTTCACAGCAGCTGCCTTATCGTTTGCACGTCAGAATCGTATGAAGCTGCGATTATCTTTCGTCACATTTTTATCGTGACGTTTTGTTTGTCGTCAGACGACTGTCGCTCTAGCTCTTCCCATTGTCACGACAGTCTATCGTCGTCACGTCAAATAAGTCGTGAATGACAGTTAATCGTGTTGTTCCATATGTGAACAACTCCATTTAAATATACAAGCTACGACATTTTAAACTGCACGACATAATGGGAACGCGTCTTCACTCTGTCGCGCGTTGTCAGGAGCGTACAGAATTGCGCGCGGGAAAGCCTGCACGCGCAATCATACGCGATTACCTGTTTGAATTTTTTTAAACTAGCGTAATTTCGCGCGCGATTGCTCGTTTTCGCTTTTGTTACAGCGGAAAGAGCGTCCATGTAAAGGCTAAATACCGCGTGAAAGGGGCGCGTGTTGGAGCGCGCGAATGCTCACCCGACTAATGAGCGTAATCGCGCGGTCTTTCCCTTTTCGTTCCAACGTTTTTACACGCGCGCTCAATCGCGCACGATTTCTGTATCAGGCTCGATAATGTCTGTGTAAAGCCTATTAGCTATTGCTACAGACTGGCAATCAAACTATTATTTAGGACCTGAGAGAAGAAGAAATAGCCTGAAACGTCGGTTTGTTGCAAAAACCAAATACACGCGACTTAGATCCAAACAATGCTTTAATTTCTAATGCTCCTTGTATTAGTGAAGAAGAAACTGCCTTGTACCATATAACAAATAGATTTTCGTCTAAACAACAAAATTAAACTATCTCAGAAAACTATTTCATAAAGCCGTATAAAACTTCTTTTCCTTTATTATAACTCACTCAATTCAAATGAAGGGCGTTGTCAGCATTTTATGTCCTCGGCCCGCCGCAAGGAACTCAATCTTATTTATTTTTTCTTGCAGAAGTTTCGATTAGCGTCTTCAATTTCTGTTCTATCCAAGTTTAAGTGCTGCGCAAATAAATTCGTATGAATATAAGAGAAATTCAGGCAATACGTGACGGAGCACAAAAGATAAAACTATTACGCGACATCATTTGGGGTCCCTTTTTCGACACGCGTCTCCGAGTAAGTACGCTTGAATGAAAAGTCGAGGTCAGAAAAATTTTACCTACGTACATATTAATAATGTTTATCTTTTTTGTAACTTTGATTTTTCTATCTTTCTCTACATCTTAGAGTAGAGAAAGATAGAAATCTTAGAGGATTTAAAATTAAGATTTCGGAACTTTTAAATATACTTATATAGGTTGTGTAAGGAAAACCACTAGTATGAATGAATCAATTGAACAAATCGATTCATTCCATTAATTAATCGATTTGTAGTTGGCATTACAATTAGTCATCACTAAACCGTCTCTGGTCGGGTCATTGATTTGTTTGTTTACATTTTGTTAAAAATGGATTGAAACTAAGTATAATTAATATTTACGAATGTCTACGTCCAAAATGTCAAAATTGTTTAATGGACTTATTTTTATAAAAAACTTATTCTTTAACAGAATTAAGAACCGAGTACCTCGTTGATGGCCGCGTCACTAAAAAGACCTTCAACAATTCCTTTTAATTTATATTTAATACAAGGTTTCATTCAGCGTGGTTGAACGCCTTAAAGGTCATATACTGCAAAGTACAGAACACAAGATATTTGACCGTATAACAACTAGAGCTAGAGGGACATCATAGGAACAACTTTAGTAAACAAAAAAATATTTCAAATTCGTAAAAAAAATATTTTATGTTTCTCATACGAGTCGTGGACGATCAATCAAAAATTTCGGAAAAATATGGTCGGACCTTTTTGTTACACCCTATAACAATAACTTTATTGTTCGAAAAGGTTTGCAGTTTGATTTATAGCAATGTCCTACGTAGTCCCAATACCGATGCTATCACGTCGGTTTAAAGCTCTATTTACATTCTCAAATCGACCCATGGATATTATGATATTCTACATCAGCCAGAAAGTAAATGTTGCTTTGTTTTTGTTATATGTTTTATTGCTAGTGATTTTTACTTTTTTTAATTTATCATGCCCACTCACAGAAACGGATGTTATGTTATTTTAACTGTACGACGGCAAGACAGGGACTCTGCAAATTTTCTTGAAAGTCTGGCCATTATAATTCCATGAGACTCCACTGAGATTATATTGCGTTTTTGACTATATTTGTTCTACTAAGATCCAGTTGCAATGGCAGTTGAATCTCAATAGAGAATCAGTGGAGTGGCAGTGATAGCATTCATTCATTCTATCACAAGCGATCGATGTTGCCTTACTAAAAGTAACATCTTCCTTCATTTACCGTTCCACCAACATGTATAATAAAATTTTTTCTAATATTGATTTCTTTGACACCACTCTTAGTAAATTAAAAAAAAAATTGATGTTACAAATTGTAAATGACATTTAATGATTTTGTAATCGCTTATTAAACTCTGTCTTATATATTTAATCAATGATATTATACTTTGTTAGTCATGCTCACTTAATTTAGAAAGATTAATTAATGATATTAATGTAAAACTCTAGTAACGCATAAAACAAGAATGTTGTCATTACAAATAACTCTATAAGATATGTTACAGCCGTTCTTATTATAATCTATTTATAATCTGCTGGCACTATAGGTCTATTTTAAGAGGAATATATGTAAATAATTACTATTTCATGTATGACTGTTTGTTGCCACAAATAAATGAAAAAAAAAAAACATTGAAACTTAATTTTTATCTCGTTTAAGCAACAATTTAGTCTTTTTTTATATAATACCAAGTGGCAGGACGAACTAGTCGTGCGCTTGGTGGTAAGCGACCCGCCTATCCATAACAGTTACAGTACTACTCGGAGCTTCAAATCGCAAAGATCTTATGGGCACTGCCACTGCACCCGTCAACCTATGACATAAGTTGACAAGTCCCGTGTGTTTAAAATAAATGTATTTTTAATGTCAAATAATGACTACGTCATCAATGCGCCATTGACTAGCCATTGAAGAGCAGAATACCAAAAAATTGCAATGGCAGTTGAATAATAACTCGATGGGTAGCCACTAACAAGCCTCTCTCTCAGCACTCTTAACTTTTAGCAAAACACCAAAGTACAAAATCCTGCCACTGAGACTCTATCGACAAGCATTAGAAGCTGAAGCCACAGAACGCTACTCTACTCTATCCTGACACACCTCTCGAGCATTACGTATATCAACTACCCTTTTCATACAACTTCTTTTATTCTTGTCCCTTGAAATCGCAACCTTTTTGATGACATCACTGATTCGGCCAATTTAAGTCCTTCTGGGACCTCCTCTTAAAACTCTTTTTATTACACGCAACTGAGACGATTTAAAATGTACAGACTTAATGCCCAGGTCTTCATCGTTCCACATCAATAGACAGTGGGACTTATTTCACTTATCTGATTCTGAATAAATCCTGTTCTTTAAAGTGTATTAACTTATACACAACCGCACGCTTATTCTTCGAGTCTAGTACCGTCCGCTTTCATTCACTACCGGCTACCTCTCTCAGGTCGTTCGTCCACCTTGCCTCACAGGAACCTGCACTACGTTTGTTTTGAAGTTGCCTTCACTCCAGAACTTATCTGATCCATCGGCCATCAGCCCTCTTTCATACACAGCCGGCCCACTGCCACTTCAGCTTATTGATTTAGCGAGTTGGGTTAATTTAGCACTGCTGGCTGCATCGCACATTGAGCAACTTTAAATCTATCATTGAGACACGATGTTAGTGTACACGGCTGGACTACGTGTAGGTTGTAACGCATGCTTGGTGTAAGAAAGCCACATCTGCAAAATGACAACTCTTCAGGAGAGAGGCTTAAAGATTCTATGAACGAAATTAGTGGGTAACTTTGTATATTAATAGAGCTTCTTGTGAAAGAGTTCGTGCAGGGAAGTACCGCCGCACTGCAACTGTCATGGATTAACGTGTCGGTAATCACCAGGCGTACGACTTGTTCGTCATGTGGCTTGATACCGTAAAAAAAAGAAGTATCACAAAATTTTACATACTATGTATACATATTATGCATTAAATTTTATTTTGATGTTATATAGCAGATAAAGATACTCATGATTATAATATGTATTGGTTTTTATTTTATTTATTTTTAGTTTATTTCAGATTATAACATCGTACTAAAGAGTGTACTTTTTGTTGTCTGTTATGTAATTACTTTCTATCCAAAGATTGACTTTACAATAAAGAGTTTTTGTATTGTAAATATATCTATCATCTATATTTTTGCATTCATATTAAACTAATACATCGCTACAACTACAATTAACAACACACGAACGGTTTCCGCGCAATACACGACTGTGTTACTGTTAAGGGAATGTTGTTTACTTTTGGCATATAAAGAATTACTTGAAAATTGTATTACCCACACTATGTGATTTGAAATAAAATAATTAAAACTTTTGAAATAATATTAAGTTTATTGAATATCACGGTCTTTTACTTTTTTTTGTGAAATTATTCCAATAGTTTGTTATAATTATTAAAACAAAAATCGAACTTTACGAAAAATTCCATCGGTCCGACTGGATTTGTACCAGCGCCTTCAGCATACCGTGGCTGACGCTTTGCCAACTAAGCTACGGAACAAATCAGCAGACATTACCAATTTTTCTGTGTGTTGTAAATTGTTTTGCAGCGCCATCTGTGAGGAATCTATCAATGTAAGGCATTGGTCTTCTATATTTGATACGGAGTGATTCATAAAATTTTGAAAATAAGAAAATAAAGTGGCCAGTACAAATTTTTTTTTATCATGATAATGGGACGAACAAATCGTGTGTCTGGTGGTAAGCGACACGCCTGTCCATAACAGTTGCAGTGCCACTCTGAACTTTAAATCGCAAAGATCCGAGAGGCCTTGCCACTGCGTTCTTCACTCTGAGACATATGTTGACAAGTCCCAAGTGCCTGTAATATCACGAAGTAAAAATCTGCTTCAAAGGACTAAAACTTCTCAAACTTTCTTTCATTATGATAGGATAGACATTAACAAAATGTTGTAAAGTAAGTTTGTTCTATATTCATCAAAAGGTAACTAATTTTGAAACAGTTAAGAACTTATACCGCCTTAACACATTGCGTGCACTAATCGCGAAATAGCACTGCCACTCTTGCCCAACCGCGTTGTGGGTAGATCCAGTTACTTAATTTATGATACTGCGAATATGTTGTGTCACATGTTGTATGTAAATTACTGCTTAATATGGTTCAACCTATACAAATTGACTATAATAATGTATCCATCAGATAAATCGTTCGTGTGTTGTTACTTATACTTACACATTTATTCCGGAAGCATCTATGACTTTTACCACACGACATCATTCACCGGCGACACGCGATTTTATGACTTTTGAATAGCGTTGCTTTGTTTATATGAAAACCGCATCACACACACCTGTCGCGGCTCGAATCGATACCTCCAATGAATGAATGTTATTTTTGTGAACAGCCATATTTATATACTAATATTGTACTCCCAAAATTTTGTGAAGACAAAATAAAGAAACAAAAACAAAATTCGAATTTTTTATGAAAAAAAAAACAAAATAAAAACAGAGCAGGTCGAAAAATGAAGTTGGAGGTGTCGAGAAGAGCGCGTAAATGCGTAGTATACAGTTTTCTCCTTGCACATTCCTCCATACATTGCTCTCATGGACTTATGACAGGTGTCTCTTGGTCGCTTAGGTCTTGATATATTTGATTGTGCTAAGGGTCTCAATATCTAATCGGTTTTTATACAGAACGAAAAAGTGTCACGTACATTTTACGCCTCTGTTGTACATTTCCTGTATTAAAATGATTATAGTAATAATTATATGTAATATTTTAAATAATACTCTATAGAAAACAATGCTGTTATTTTGCTTTTTAACCGGCTTCAGAAACTTCGCAAAGCATATTTTTTGTGTGTGTGTGTGTATATGACGTGATTATTCTGACATTTGAGAACCGATTTCGATTATTCTTCTTTTGTTGGAAAACGGTACCTTAGTAGTGCTCCCTCAAATTTGAAGAAAATATTCCGCCTCTAAAGATGGCAAGTTATGGGATAAATCCCGTTTATTGGGTTTGTCCCACTGCGTTAACCAATTTTAACAAAACTTAGCAAATAGATGTAATTCCACAAACTATTGAGATCGGTTTTCTTATATAAAAAAGATATTATTAATAATTATCAATTTAATTGTAAGTAACCTGATAATCATTTTTTTGTGTCCATCCATGTTTCTTCATCATTCTAATACTCACTCTAACACAATCTACCCTAGTAGAGAGCGAGAGAAAAACGACCCATTAAACATTGTAAACTATTTCACTACACTTTTTACTATCTCGCAACTAACAATCGCATGAAGTTAGCTATGCATGTCGCATTGCAGTAAGAACATCATGGAGTCAACAATCTTTGCGGTAGAAACCTTGACTTACATTTTCATAGACGTCTTTTTTATTAGCACCTTAGCCAAGAGCTGTTTGAAGTAACCTTATTTAGGTTTATGATACATTTAAACTATTATTGGCATTTCTAAATTGCTACGCTTGGTTTCTCTACTTCTATCTAATTTTTAGGTTTTGAAGTTTAAGAAATTGTAAGTAATTTAAATAATCAAGTACACATAGTCTTCCAAATAACAATATAACATAATTTAGTACAGAGGTACGAAGTGTTCGTAAATATTGAATTACTTGATATAGCATATGATATATTATTCTTAGATGATAAAATTTAGATTTTTATTTAGTGTACACTGTTTAGTGTACAAGGTGTTGAAGTAAAAACTTTATATACAAAGAGAGTAAGTGCAAGTTATTACATTACGCACAATTTATATTGCCGTGGAATGGCAACGAAGTTTTGTAACCATAGCAATACATTTTATATTAATTGTGTAACGTACAAACTAGATACAAGTCAAAAACAGGTTGGGCGTATTCCTGAGAATCCCACAGCTATCGTGTCGTATCTTATTTGTAAACTTACACGTAAGTAAAAATATTGCTTCCATTCCGTTCCGTTGCAATGTAAATTGAGTATTAATGGGTGGAATTAGCGCAATGAAGTAAATAAACAGTATAAATACTACATAAGTCTCACTGCTAGGCATGGATCTCCTCTCATAGTCCGCCACGTTGGCCCAATGCGGATTAGGGATATTACAAGTTTGCCGAGGGTTGTGAACGTCTTCGACGCACAGGTTTCGTCAGGTTTAGTAGCAGTAGAGCTCCTTGTGAAAGAGTTCGTCCAGGGTAGTACTGCCACTTTACATATTTCTGCCGCCAAGCAGTAATATCAGCGTTACTGTGTTCCGGATTTGAAGGGTAAGGGTGCTGGTGAAATTGTAGGCACATGGGACTTGTCAACTTTTGATGTCTCAAGGTGACTGGCGCAGTGGCAGTGCCCCGCAGATCATTGCAATTTAAAGCTCTGAGTGGCACTGTAACTGTTATGGACAGGCGTGTCGCTTACCACCAAGCACACTACTTGTTCGTTCCGTCATTTTATATCATAAAAAAATCACGATTTTTTTCTTTCACCAAAAAACTCATGATAAATTCGCACATAAACTCCGAGAAACTCAAAGATACGAGCCTGAAATCTAACCCACGACCTTTACTTGAGAGGTGGTAGGTCAAACCGTTAGGCTGCCACGGCTTATACTAAATAAATACTAAAACTAAATCAAACATGAGCAGAAAGGATTGTAATATAGACTAGATTATAGACACATGGGTCACTGTAAATGAATTATTCGTCTCGTCACTTGATATAATATAAAAAAATACCCCGGAAACATTTAATATTATTTAATTAACATAATATACAGGTAAGGTAAAAAAGACAACAAAAGCTTAACTACTAGAAAGTAAAACTAGGATTTTTAAAATATATGAATAAAATTTGGTCCCCGCGGCAAGGTGCCCAAGATGCTGGCAGCGTTCCCCCTTTGTATTGCTATGCTAATGCGTTGGGCAAGGTAGCCTTTGGGTTTCCCAGACAGTCTATTAATTTTTCGATAAAATTTTGTATAGATGAAGGGCACTGGGGCAAATGAAACCAGATTCCTAAATTAAAAACCTTCACCTGACATAATAGTCCATCTCGAGAATTCGTATTTTTGAACTCTCTCAAGCCCGGATTCAATCTTTCTGGCGACTGAGTGAAGACCAGCGTTCAAATGCCTTACAATATCTGTTAATATTGGCACCGTTTGTAGACAAATTGTCTATGGCTATGGACAGGCGTGTCGCTTACCACCAAGCGCACTACTTGTTCGTCCCATCACTTGGTATTATAAAAAAAATAAGTGTACGAAAATCGCACCTAATGTGAAAACTACATAACTATAATATTATATATAATAATATTATTCTATTATACGTATAATAATAATAGTATTTTTATTTACAACCATTTTTAAAGCTACAAAATAAAAGAGTAGAGTCCGGAGCAAATTATTGGAAACTGTGCACACAGCGAAAACTAGAAACATGAATACTAGAGGATATGTTACTTTTATTTAGTGTAGGCGTACTAAGAACGGATTTTTCGAAATTCAACCGCCGAGAGGGTAAAAATGTTCGTATGAAAAATAGTATTCCTTGAACTTACAAAGCTGAAACTTAGTACAAATGTTCTATATATTGCACCTGGTAAATGATTGACACGATATTTTTCAAAAGTACTTAGTAGTACTTAATAAGGGTGCATGGGTTCCCATACAAATTAAAGTTTGTATGGGCACTTTCTAACGCTTGGTGCCATTAGCTTCAAACTTAGTTTTGGATATGTACTTTAAATATAATTATATCTTGTTTTTTTAAATAAGCCAAATTCAAAAATTTTTGGATTTACATCTATTTGCCAGGTTTTATTGAAAATAGTTAAGGAAAAGTGGTAAAAATCATAAACCTGATTTATCCGCTAATTTGCTGCCATTAGAAGCCGAATATTTTCTTAAAATTTAAATAGACCCGGGAACCCTATTAAATAATAAAAATTAAAGTCGAATTGAAAACGTCCTCCTTTGTTTGAAGTCGGTTAAAAAATAAATAAACACGTGTTTCACGGTTTTTCAAAACAACCCCTAAAAATAGGTAAGCCATATTTTTTAAAAACCTTTTCTAAAAAAATCGTATTCCTTACATTTGCAAAATGAAATATGTTTTTGTTCGTATTTTAGTAGTTTATAACACATATAAAAATATTACGCAGACGAAATAGCGGGCAACAGCTAGTTACTTCATAAGATGATGAAAGAAACCATAACATATAGGAAGCGTAAACACCTATTATTAATATACGCTACCACACATACTTATTACCATGTTGTATCATTCTAACAATAAACATCTAGTGCTCCCTTCTCGTGCCTATTTTGTACTAGAGACTTATTTGTTTTACGTAATGAAACTTCTGAGGCGTTAGTCGTAATACAATTTCCTCGTTGAACTATCTCGTTTAAAAGATAAACATTTGTTTGGATCAGTACCCCTGTTTCCGGTTGCACTGCTTTTGAACCGTAAAGCAAATCCTTGTTTAGGCTGGCTGAGTGCGATGTTCATCAGTACTTTATTGCCTGTCTTAAAAGTGAATGGATGCAGTATTACCGAAACATCTCTATAACATTGTAAGCATTGGAAAACTTAGAACATTGTAAATTGTTGTGAAAATATACTTTATCGATAGGAAGTTGCTTAACTTGAATAATATAAGATTGGTACACCTGCAACTCGGTCTGTAATATCTTCAATGTTTTTGTTTTTCCATAAGTCACGAGTACCTTCGGCGAAATATTTTTTGTCGTAATACAAATATCTAATACCTTTTTACTAATACCATTTTCCATTTAGTTTGATACTGCCAGAAACCCTTGTTCTCTAGCATTTGTTGTTTTCTAATATTACTTTTTTACAGTTACTTACTTTTTTAAAACTTTATATTTATGTTCATTTACGTTATTTTTGCAAGTTGTGTTCACTCATAATTAGTTGTGCAATTAAATGAAATCTTAACCGTACTTAATTTATTTTATGTCGTATAGCAATAACTGTAAGTGAAATAAATAAAAAAAGTACTACAAATCCTGAATAAAGAAAATCTCTCATAGACTTCTCACAGATGGCGTTACGGCAAAAAGTCGTTACAAGCAAAGATTTATAACAGACACATAAAAAAATTCGTAACGTCTGCTGGCTCGTTCCGTAGTCAATTGGAAGTGCTTCAGGCACGGTATGCTGAAGGCGCTGGTTCGAATCCAGCCGGATCGATCGTGTTCGGTCTTTGTATTAATAATAATCTTACTCAAGCTCTTCTTTCTAAAATTTCCAGCGGACTACATCCATCCCTGCAACACCACAGAACGAGCCTGTTTAATACAAGCCACCAAAGATGCAATTCCACACTTTGCCCAGGGTATCCCAGAACTGGGAGTACCATCGCTGGACCCATTTATCATCGATGAGCTACCCATACAGCTGCCAGGAGTCAAGGTCACTTTTATTGACGGAAAAGTAACGGGTCTCAAGAAATGTCAGGTGTTAAATGTCGAGTAAGTAGTTTTTAATTACAGCGATAATATTTAATGTAATAGAAAAAAAAATTGTGCTTCTTCCGGTGCAATTTTTGTTTGCAATTTGCAATATTATAAAATGACAAAAAAATCGAAATTAAAGCGCAGTTGTGTTTCCAATGACTATTTAAAAAATTTAATGTAAGTACAAAAAATTATAAAAATTGTCAAAATCTTGTGTTTCTAGGATGCGTAAAAAACATAATAAATTTTAAAATATTAGATATATTTTGTGTCGACCTATTTGACCTATTGAATTTAAGAGTAAATGTAATGAATATTTCAAATGTGTAGACTTAGGTGAAATAATTCGGTTTAAATATTGTATACACATTTAATTTATCCAGTAAACAAATTTGCCAGTAATGTAAAATCGTACTTGGACAACGAACGTTCTTAAAAAAACTGGTTTATTCGACAAAGAAAATCAACTGATTGCTAACAAATAAAAAAAAACTCGAAATTCTCGAAGACTGTCAAAACAGTGAACATCGACATTGAGAACTATTTGGATAATTCACTGACACAAAACAGCGAAACTCGTTGGTCACATAACCAAAGTCAGAACTTACACTAACCAACGCGTCTCAAGGCCACAGAAAGTAGTTAATGCCATGTCAAGGTGCCATTATGACCGAGCAGACGTACATATTTATGAGGTAGGTTTTATTAACATAACCTTTATTGAAGTTAACTCGTTTTTAAGCTTTGAGGCTGTATAGCATGGAAAACAATAGAGGTAGTATAACTGCTTTTTAACCGAGTTCAAAAAAGGAGGAGGTTCTCAATTCGACTGTATGTTTTTTTTTTTCTTTTTTTTGTATGTATGTTACGCGATAACTCCGGTATTTGTGAACCGATTTTCATGATTCTTTTTTTGTTGGAAAGGGGGTACTTCCATAGTGGTCCCATTTCATTTTGAAGAAAATCATCCTCCTCGAAGGGTGGCTGTTCACGCATGAAGATTCATTTTTATAAATAGCACCTAACTTTAATTTAGGAGCAATTACTTTAATGGTTGATTTTGCTATTTCTCCAATTCAAGGCGTTTTTCTCTCAATATACTTTGAGTAGTGTCGTAGTGAGAACCTATTTTTATTGTCTCCATTGTCAAGTTCTGTATAATGCCGAACTAGGGGATATTTCAATGAAACTTGGCAAATAGACGTAATTCGACGTACTTTTGAGGTGGGTTTTTTTTATTACTCTGTACTGAGATTATGTTTATAAATAGCACTAATGGATGTAACTTAGAATTTCGATGAAAATTAATCGTTGTCATTTATAATTATTTAATATTTTGATATTATAGGTGTACCACAATCTCATGGCATTAAATATTAGGAAAATCCAACGCCTTTCTCTTGGCAATGTTCACTTGTTACATGACAATTCAAAATATTACTTGTGGCTGTCTGCTAAACTTTTTTCACCTGAAAATAACGATTTTGTAGCAATAATCACTGAGAATCCACTTCAATCTCAAGCAAAAAACATTGTAATTATGTTTACCATTTTTAATGTTTATGAATTAGGTGCATCTAAGTCACAATTCACGATTTAGAAGCGGGTCTTAAATCTAGCCGATTAGTAGGAGTAAATAAATTTGATCTTTGAAATTTTAACGAAGCCAAATCAATGTATATGGTAGATATGTAATTTTTGTTGGTGTTTGTCGGCAAGACTACAGTGTGTAGACTATGATTGGTAAAAAATAACGATAAATGTAATTGATATATTTTTGCTTCATCTTAAAATGTGTCAGAAAAAAATGTTAATTTCCTAAGTACACATTTAACGATATTGTAATGAAATCATTTTCAGTTACATTATTTTTTATATTTTATTTCATTACATATTTATTAATGATAACATAAGGGTTTAAAAGACATAAAGTTGAAATATACAGGTAAGGTACAGTAAAAGCTTAAATACTAGAAACTAAAACTATGATTAAATTATGAAGAAAATTGGGACCCCCCCAGGCAAGGTGCACAAGATGCTGGCAGCGTTCCCCTTTGTATGGATATGCTAATGCGTTGGGCAAGGTGGGGCTGCCGGCCCTTGGGTTTCCCAGACAGTCTATAAACTTTTTAATTATGAATTAGTTTAATATTATGTATTTATGATATTTATTTATGTTTAATCAAACTCTCAAATCTCTGAGCAAATTTCTTTGCTTCAAATATCACTTTGATTGCAAAAATGCATGACGAAATTTCTATATTACCTAGGAACATATTATGTATAGGATATTCGTTATTGTTATGTATCATATGCCCGCGACTTCACCTGGCTAGAATAAGTACTTCGAATAGTCTACTGCACTATGCTAATTATAATAGTTTTATTAGTTCTCCATACAAATTTTCGTCTCCTATCTTACCCCTTTTAAAACTTATTTCTGTGACAAAAAGTAGTCTATGTCCTTTTCCTAGATCCCTTCGATCTTATTCCCAAAATTCATCAAAATTGGTTTATCTGGGAAACGTAACAGACAGAATTACTTTCACATTTATAACATTACTTTAGATAAGTAATTCCTGAAAAGGATACAAACACTTTAATACTAATTTTAATATTAACTACAGGATTTTGTATCTATGCAACCCTGGCTCCAACCTTCGGATAGTGAATTAGAAACTATTCCCACGAATGAAGCAACACATGTTGAACTATAGTGTAATCATCATAATCAGAGTTGAATCTAAATGAAATTAAAAGCGCTGTTGCAAATTATGATACAATCTACGTTCATCGTATTTTGATTAAAACTTCGTAATGTCAAAATTTCGGTACCTCCAATGAACACTACGCCAACTTAATTTTGGATGTTCTGTTTTGTTTCTTCATTTTTTTCACAAAAATCGTTTTTTTTTTTTTAAATTTTGTTTTTTGTTTCTTCATTTTTTTAATATTCATATATTTTTTGGTGAAAATGCTCCACTAGTTTGTTGTTATATATTGACACAAAGATCGAATAAACACAAGCAAAAAGTTCGGATCAAGTGACGGTACGAATATGTCGTGCGCTTGGCATTAAGCGATACGCCTGTCCAATGTCCATAGCCATTGTAATGCCACCCAGAGCTTTAAAATCGCAAAGATCTCAGCGACACTGCTACTGGTCCCGTCACCTTCAAATATAACTACGTCTGTGGCCGAACGGTTACCAAGCTGGTTCGCCACGGAGAGATTATTTCCGGGCCTGGACAAATATTTGTATGGCCTACATTTACTTCTCTCGTGAGTTTGGGTGTATTTTATGGTTGTCTATAGTGTGTCCATGGCACCAGGGATACAGGTTTTCTCTAGTGCGGGACTATGAGTATGTGTGTTATTATATTATTATAAGTTATTATTTGTACAGCTGAATGATGAAGTTAACAAGTCCCATTCGCCAGGACCCTTATCTTTCAAAACCATAATGTGAACATTACTGCTTGGCGGTAGGAATAAGACCCATTTCCACCAGATATGTTTCACAGTGTCAACTTCAACACAAACATAAAAACGTCATTTGTGCCTGCAACTAAGTTGCAATGACATAGTACTTATGTAGGTAACCAAAAGTCATTAAATACATTGAGACCAACGATCTTGACACCGAACGCACAATCAAAGCATTATTAAAGATCTTTCGTGTATTAAATTCTGTGGTCATAACTATGTCTAATTATTTCCAGTACCAAACTCAGTAGAACCTTGCCTACCCCATTATATACTACATTCTCACGCATAATAGGCCTTACAACATCTTTTGTTAGTGTTATTTCGTCGAAAAGCATACTAGCAACTATGCATTGCATTTCAAGAGTGTATTTATATTTGTTGTATGTCATTTGAATTTGTCGTTGGTAATGAATATTAGCAATAATAATATCAACAATAATAATGATAATCACTCTACCTCGTTCGTCGTTCGGCATTCAGTATCGCAAATGTGAAATTGGGTCACTTATATTTATTTATATATTAAAAGCACTTGAAAGCTTACAATATTTACATTACGAAACTACAGACTTTACAGGACACCAGTACTCGAAAGGTAGTTCAAGAACAGAAGTATCCTGCGCCGGATAATATACTGTTTGTCAAAGAATATTAAATTCTGATAATGGGTGAGCAAGAGCACTTACAGGAAAGACAAAAAACTGATTATTTTATAATATATGCCTTATCGAGTTCTTAGGTTTTCGCGATTGTTACACATAGGAAATGAAACTATTTTTCCGGATTTAAATCGCGTATATTTGTTTTTTTCAAACAAACCGACGTTTCGGACCCTTTGCAGGTCCCATGGCCGTGACTATTAACCATGACCTGTAAAGGGCCCGAAACGTCGGTTTGTTTGAAAAAACAAATATACGCAATGTAAATCCGGAAAAATAGTTTCATTTCCTATGTATGCCTTACTTTACAGTATCATAATTGTTGTTACCATAAATATTATTACTTTTTGTTGCCAATACCGTAAAATGTAAAACGTACGTTTATATTTTATAGTAATGCACATTAGCGGTATTTATCTAACAGTTTTGGTCAAGAGAGGAATATTCGCATTCTGGATTCGGATTCTGTAAAGGATATTAGGTCGTTTTGTAGTTACATTGGTCGTTTTGTAGGAACAAAACTAAATATTGATGTGTAATCTAATTATTTCTCAGTTATCTTTTTGGTGCCTTTACCCATGAACTTCGAAAAGGAACATATCATACTGATTTTGATCTTAAAAATTACTCTACAGTTGATTCTATTCTATTTAGTTGATGATTAATATGTTGACTGACTAATATATTTTCTTTATTGCAATAGTGATGACCTTAATTTGAAATATTTTTATCTATGAAGTGACAGTCCTTCTTTTACCCAAATCTCTTTTATCATTTTCAGGGCATACCTAGAGAAGAACCTCTTCATCCTAGAAGTTAAGTGCAACATGACCATCAAGGGCAAATATACTGCCGTTGGAAGACTGCTGCTGTTCCCCATCAATGGAGAAGGGGACTCTAAAATTAAAATCGGTAATTGCCTGATTTATGTCTTGAATATGCTGAGTTGCGTTTCGGATAAAATACAAATTATTCCCAAGGTATACTACCTTTTTGTGTAGGTAACCTCACCTTTCGCACATTGGCCTTGTCTGTAACAAATACAACAAAAGAAACAAATTTTGGAGAATAACTAATTGCGTACGTAATTTAAGGAAAAAACCACGTGAATAACAAGAAACACACAGTTGTTTAAATAAAAAGTAAACTATAGCAAACTGTAAATAAAAATATTCGTATTGTATGCAACCGACAAAAACATAACTTTCAAAATGATTGTACCTTGACCACGCGTTGCGCCAACCATGGAATTTTCCTAAATAATGCAACAGCAGGTATCACTACAATTTCTACAAGTAATATGACCGATAAAGCCTTGAAGAGCAAAAAAGAAACATCAGATTTTACAAAGTATTGCGTAATTATGGTGTATTGTGATTGCGTACAGTTTTAGACAGAAACCTGCGGTTGTACTTATTAGAAGCTGTAACTACATTGTCATTAGAAGACAACGGCACGTCTAAACTGTCTAAGCGTACCTAATTATTTCAATTTGGTCAGTACCTAAGTTATATTAACTAAAATTTATCGAGGTTATACTATATAATGTAATTTATGTAAATAATGTAAGTGATATAATTAGTCAAATCAACGTCAAAGTCAAAGTAACAAGTAAACAAATTACACTGGAAATCGTCGTACTGATTAAACTCTACAGCTCATTCGTAATGCAGATTCCCCTGAGAAGAATGAGCCAGAAACTGTAGGCGTTGCTCTTTGTAAATAAATATACATTTGAATACATTTATCAATTATATAATATTTAATTTACACATCTTAGATCGAGAATAGCTGAAAGAGCTAAACGGGTCAAGACAATACGGATTACTGTCATCCAAGTACGCAGAAGTTGTATAATTACCTTTAGTATAAAATCTTTGTTTCACAAAAGTTTTAAACTTTGTAAATGGCATATTTTAAATATCAATCGGAATCTTATTACAGTACGTATTCAACACCCCTTAAATGAATTTGAGACTTAATGAAGACGACTGTTTAACGAAGAACAACTAGTTTATTTTTATTCCTCGTATTAATGTTATGTCTGTCACTATTTTTCATTAAAAAAATTAATATATTTCTTAAAATAAATAACATTTTCATAAATGTACTGGGACGTTAGTGTAAGAATGTTAATATCTTTAAACTTATCTCTCAAAGACACTCTGAGGCCCAGATTGTAAATTGCACTAACCGTATTTTTTTGCAGAACAAAAATAATGCCGCCGATATTAATAGAATTATTGATATCCGCGGCATTACCCCAAAGGAAAATACCGTATGTCATTAAAAAATTAAAAAGGAGCTTATGAGTTCGTTATGTGTTCTTTAGTTTTTACTTTTAACAATATAACTGCTTTTATTTTTATGGTAATCGTGTCAACTTTGCCAAAAATTTTAACTTCTACCAACAATTGTTATGGAAATAACCACAACTTTAAAAAGAAAATCGAAAACCTTGTAATAAATATGTACATTACGCATACTCGGTATATTTAAATGAACTACGATCTTCACCTTACTGTTAATTTTTTTTTTTTTTATTTAACGGCCTCCGTAGCCGAACGGTTACCATACTAGACTGCCACACAAATATCCTGGATTCGATTCCCAGGCCGGGAGAAATATTTGTATGGCCTACATTTATTTCTCTCGTGAGTTTGGGTGTCATTTGTGGTTGTCTATGTGTGTGTCCATGGCATGTGTGTCACAGGGTTTGCCTAGTGCGGAACTATGAGTGTGTGCGTTATTATTATTAATTAATTATGTTTTCCTATTTTATGTCTGGTAATTAAATTTAGATCTCAAAAGTATTTGTCACTATTGTACTCCTCATCTCGTTGTATCGTCTCATCGATCGTACCTCGTATTAAAATTTAACAACATCTGTTCATCTATTTCCGTACAAATATGTTTAGTAATTATATTAACTATTTCTATTCTCTATTTTTCAGTGAACTCTGTAATTAAACTAAACATTAAGACCAAATATTTCAAAGATAATGAAGGCCGTGACCACTTTGGTCTCAAAAGCTACAGATATAACTTCGACTATGGAGAGAGGATCCACTACACCATCACCAATCTCTTCAAGGGAAATCCTGAATTAAGTATGAAATTTTATTACCTTTAAAACTTGGCCGTGCTTTAATCTAAATTTGATATTTCCCCCGCCCCTCGACCCCGCCTTACTTTGAAAGTTTTCTTGGACCTTTGTAAAGGCTCTGTTTAAATAATTTAAAGTTAAGAAATTAGAGTAGATTAAAATTTGTTCTTCCTGTTTGTGACAATAATAATAAGAAATTAGTGGAGTATTTTCAACATTACATATTTTTAGATGAATTATGGTTCGAATCTGGGCTGGCACCTCTGAATGTGTATATAATTTTATTTGTAACTTACCATGAGATTTTCGGTGAAGAAAACATCGTGATGAAACCTGCACGTCGAAGAAGTATCGAGGGATGTGACCCTCGAAAAATGTACCCAACCCGCATTGGACTGGTGCGGCGGAGTAAGGCCGAAACCCTCGCCTGAGACGAGACCAGTGCCCAGCAGTGAGACGTATACATGGGTTAATGATGATGAGATGAATATTATGGTAGTAAAACATGATATTCAAGAAAAACAAATATTACAATTAGATATTTTTTAGTAGCAGTACAGCTCCTTGTGAAAGAGTTCGTCCAGGGAAGTACTGCCACCTTATCAATTTCTGCCGCCACGCAGTAATTTCAGCATTACTGTGTTCCGGTTTTGAAGGGTAAGGGCGCTGGTGAAATTACAGGCATATGAGACTTCTCAACTTATATCTCAGAGTGATGGGCGCAGTGGCAGTGCCCCTCAAATTATTGTGATTTAAAGTTCTGAGTGGTAATGCAACTGTTATGGACAGGCGTGTAGCCTACCTTATAGTGCACGATTTGTTCGTCCTGTCACTTGATATTATAAAAAGAAATATTTTAAAGCTGCGATTATTACAATTATTCAATTAAAAAATCTTGTTTGGAATAATTTATTAAGTTTAAAAACTCTATTAAGTTTTATTCTTTCCTTCTTTTAAACAATAAAACCACCAGATAAATTACTTATCTGGTGGTATTGATTATAATAATCAGTTGGAGCCGCATGTCGTCCACTTTATCGAAAGTGAATGTAACTTACAAATGACTACAAGAAGTTATAATGTATGATTCGATTTTGAATTTCTATTTAGTAATTAATCTCATTAAAAGACTATATTTACAGAAATAGATTTTTTCTTTGACCATATCTAATTTGTTCCACTAGGACTCTTGAATCGCAAGTGTTGTTGGCGTAAAGATCAGAAGTCAAAGATTACCAATCAACCAAGTCATTATAACCGGTTCGAGTGTCAGCAGCATTAAAATCATAATTGTCTGCATCGTACTTGACCTGGACAAGTCAAGTTCAATCATAATTATTTGTGGCACACAGCCATAATCCGTTTATTGATATTTTTGAATATTCATTGATTCTTTACATATAAGACAATCTTTGAACTCTACACAGCAGTATATTACTAGGTATTTATATCTGGAAAACTTCAATGAACGACTACCTTGACCTTATTGTTATTTATGTTATGCCTGGTCTTATGTCTAATGATTATATTTATATCTCAGAATTGTTTATCACTATTGTTCTCATCATCTTGCTATATTGTCTCATCGGAGTTACCCTCGTATTAAAATTTGACGTCAAAAAATATTTTTTGAATTTAAATGAAGGGACGCGCTTGAATGAACAGTCTCTTGGAGACCATGGACGTTGCAACACAAAAAGAAATAGAAATGTTATGATGCGCGCTCTTCGTTATGGTACAGTAACTATGTAAGGTTACGCATCAAAAATAGAATAGTAATAGCATGCAAATTTTTTACAGTAAAATATACAAAATATTGAATTATTTACAGATTATACAAAGTGTGTGTGTGTGTTGCGTGGTCTATCTCTCTCTCTCTCTCTCTCTCTCTCTCGGTGTGTGTGTGTGTGTGTGTGTGTGTGTGTGTGTGTTACGTGATATGTGAGCGCGTGGTTGCCTGTGTTGCGTGATGTGTTTGAGTTTGTCTGTTTGTGCGTGGGGATGCACGTTTTTATATACATCAGTCAAAAAATTTTGGTGTGTGTCTGTTAGGTATGTAGATTATACAGTTATTACTAGCTTTGATGTAACTATTCCAGCACTTTTAAAAGATGTTCTATTTCTTCACAGTCGAATGATTTTAACCATTTCTAAAGCGAACTTTTACAATCTTAATAGCTTAATGGGTATAAGTTTAATAGTTTATTTATGGACGTCCGAAACGTCGATGTAAAAAAAATACTCGTATACTTACACACGATTAAGTACCGATATTTGAATTCAATTAATATGTGATAATCGTAAAGTTTAAAAAAATATGTGTACCTATTTCCGTACTAACATATTTAGAAATTAATTATGAATTATCGTTATTCCAGGTAACACAGTTCTTCAATTCCTAAACGAGAACTGGAGGACGGTGACCGAGGAGTTTGGGACACCAGTTGTAGAGTATGCTATGAATGTCACCATAGACACTGCTAAGAAATTCTTCGATGCAGTACCCTATGATGAACTTCTTCACGTCCCCATCCCTAAGTATTAGAATTTTGGTTTAGCTTTTGTAAATAAAGTACCTCAAGAATTTATTTTATAGTGTTTGTTAAAAACACTTATTTATGTCTGGAACTTAGATTCGTGCGACTTTTTTTTAATTTGTTGTCAAGTTGAAACAATAAAAAACATATCTTGAAGTAATCTTTAGCTCATTGAGGGTTTGGATTTTCCTAAACACATTTAGATGTTAGTACCAAAGAAAAACGACATAATTGTTTATTTTCTCACTTTTGGACACAGGCAACTTTTTGAAGCCTTTATTTTTACTTGGCAACACCGACTAACGCATGAATAAATTCCACAATTTTAGTTGTAAAAATGTCTACACGAAAAGTGATATAATAATCATCTTATATAGTTGATTATGTAAAAATGTATATGCATATGTTGATATAAATGAACATAAATATGATCAACTTGAAAACTTTACTTTTCAAAAAAAATTTCGCTATTGAAAAAATCTGTTGAAAAACATGCAGTACTAGTATTATTATTTCTGTTTAATGAATAATAAATCGTAAAAGTGTGGTGTTTATTACAATATTGAGGTTATGGATGTTTTTGTCATTTTAATTTGCAGAGAATCCTACAAATGTTATCAATCATTGTTATCTTTAAAACGTGATAGCACTAAGGCTTCAGATAACTTTTCGAGCATGTCGGAATGTATTGGTACAATTAGGTAAATAAAGAAAATAAATTCTTTTAAACATTATTGTAGTGTATTTATTTTAATGACATTACTGATCGCCGTGAGACCTCGCAGGCAATCACTGAAAAGGTGTTTCCGCAAAACAAATAGCTTCAAGGGAAACAATTACTCTATAACATACCTGCATAATTGGCTAAACGATCAAACGGTGTTGTACTTTATATATATATGCACTCAAGTCATGACTCTCAATTTTCCCTGTCATAATATATTTAATTTTTCTTAAGCCTCTAATCCCTCTCTAAGTACTCTTCCTCTTTTGTATGTGACACAATTATTTATGGGTGGACATAAACATATCTAAACGACAATAATATATTTGACTCAGATGACAAAGACAATAGGTCAATGAGGAAGGCTCAAATGAGCTCTTAGCTTGAGTATAAATATACTTTGACCTATTGTCTTTTACACATTTACAGAGTTCGTTCAGGGAAATATTGCCATTTAAGCCTTGGCGGCAGTAGATAAATTGATGCACGACTAGAGCCACCGTCTTCTAGACGTCAAGTTTCGACAAGTTTGAAGACGAACAATACAAACGACCAATATAGACGAGTTTTGTGGAGCTGCCCACACGTTGTGCGCTGTCAGCTTTTATTGTGCATTGAAACTATATGAACGATGTAGAAGTGAAACTTATATTAACATTTTAAAACTTTAGAATTGAATATATTGTTCATATCTAAATCACGTATATTTGTTGTTTCAAACAAACCAACGTTTCGTGCCCTTTACAGGTCCCACAATCATCAGGCCATCAACCAGTTATGTCTAATGTTAATGCAAAAATGTCTATTTTTCACTATAGTATCAAAAGTTATTCATTTGAATATCTTATTTGTCACAAACGTGAAAACACCATTGGCCGTATTTGTACAGAAAAACCGACACCTCTCCATTGTGACAAGCTACGCTAAATGAGCTCCATACACGTTGGCGCTCGCCTTCACTCAGCCAGCTAGGCAAGCGACATCGAGCGTCGGCAAGGCAAGGCAAATAGGCTGTCTATACGTTGGTATTGGGCTCTTTTTATAGATCTCAAAACGCGACGTCTTGATAACGGCCTAAAGAATTGTGTTGTAATGAAATTGCAAAACACTGTACAGAGAGTTGCAGTGTTTTGGTTTAACACTATAGTATCTATAATATGTATTCGCGCATAAAATTATCATAAATCATTGAATTAACCATTGCGACGTATTATCCATAGTATGAAGAGCCAGTGACAATTTTCACTAGCGATCGTATAAAATATTTATGTATACCGAGTGTTACTTCTCAATAAGCAACTGTCGATTATTTAACACACTCGCTAACGACAATCATTACTACATATTTATGGTAGAGGCTCTGATTCACGGTTATCACCGATCGCTTTTTGCTATTAAAATGAAGACAGGCGTCATTAACAACACTTGGGTTGAGATTGCGTGACAAAGTAAACAAGAAACACCTGGGATATATAATTGAGTTTCTTCTTAATTAAATCCAATTGAAGAGTTGTTATGAACGTTAAATTATTTTTATTATTACTCATGCTTATATACAATTATAGTTACACAGACACAAACGTTTGTCTTCCGTCTGTCGGTTCCGCATTTTACAGTTATTTGGCCACATCACTACTTAGCACTGACAATATTGAAAAACTAATTGTTACAGGCAAAATAGAGAGCTCGCCATCTACAGGTCGACGTTCAAAACGATGGTGTAAGTAGCTGAAAATCTGACAGTACTATTAAATGTCGTACTCCACCTAGCCGAAAACAGAGCTGAGTCGATAGGATTTATTGACGGTGTACTTGCTTAAAATCACGATTGAGGAGGATAGTAAGATTCTTTTGGTCATATTATATATTTAGTACTTTGTGAAATTGGTAGATAGGTAAATGATAGGTGACTACTAATGGCAAAAATACAACTTAATTGCATAAATCACTTAAAAGAGAAGCTAATTGCAGGATCGTATAAGGATAACAGAGAAACGAGACGTCTATTATTTTCCAAGGCATACTTCATACGTAAATAAATTACACTTGAATTCGTCACATTGATTATACTCTAAAACTCTAAACTAAATTTAGTAGCAGTAGAGCTTCTTGTGAAAGAGTTCGTCCAGTGTAGTACTACCACCTCACCTATTTCTGCCGCCAAGTCAAGTAATATCAGTAGTACTGTGTTCCAGTTTTGAAGGGTAACGGTGCTGGTGAAATTACAGGCACATGAGACTTGTCAGCTTATGTCTCAGGGTGACAGGTGCAGTGGTAGTGCCACTCAGATCTTTGCAATTTGAAACTCTGAGTGGCACTGTAACTGTTATGGACAGGCATGTAGCTTACCATCACGCGCAAGACATGTTCGTCCCGTCACAAACTCTATTACTCATTCTTAAGGCAGATTCGCCTGAGAGGAATGAGTAAGACACTTTAGGGGCTGGTCTTAGTAAATGAACAGTGGTCCACATTTATGATTTCGACCTTCTGATTAACCAACAACCGTAATGCTCTTGATTCAAATCCAAAAACCGGCTAAACGAGCACTATTTTTATCAGAATTTTTGAGAAATTATCAATAAATCGCTATATTAATAAACATTACACAATATCACATACCTTGCTCCGATTCCAAAGTACGTAACTAAAGCACTAAACAACGACTGTACCACAAACACCCAGACCCAATACAATGTAGAAAAGTTATTTTTGTACATTGACCCAGCAGGAGATATATATATATATATATATATATATATATATATATATATATAAATATAATAATATAAGAATAATAGTGCCAGACTAACACACCAATTACCTGGTCTCAGATTTGGAAATTACGTGTGCTGTAAGCGCCAGAGCAACGAATTTAACTCCAAAGCACTATCCAGGACATCCAGACCCAGAACCAATTCAGAAAAATTCATTTGCCAAATTGATTCTACCGGAACCGACTTACCTAGCGTCCAAATTGTTAACCGTTGGGCTGTCGTCGATATAGTACCATAGGTATTCTGTTTTATTATAACATTGGTTACTTTATAACCATCAATTTGCCGTGTTATAATTTCATTTGAAAGACAACGTGGCGTTACTTATTTAGAACACGTATTTTTATCTAATGTAGTAAGTACTTCGGAACCTTTCTGATTATGTATATTTATAAAGGGTTTGGATAAAGTCCATCACTGTGATTGCCAAAGCCGATCGAGGAGTTCATAAGTATTCGACTAGCTTCGAGAAGTTCTTGTTCATCACGAGGTTTTTTTTACACAACAAGGTGGTATTTAGTAAAACAAACTTTGTAAGATATGAAAACTTCAGCAGTTGAGGCTGATATCGAATCGTAAAACACGTATATAGAAAATTTGTTGATATTAAGTATTATACTTCTACCTTACCATACAAATATATGGATAGTCCATCTTACGATGTTTAGTAGCACATTTTCTTAATATCAGATCTTTGAATTTAACGACATTTCTGGCCACTTAGTAACCGCTTTCATTTCTTTTACATTCCACAGACCATATATCTAAATAGACGCTACAAGTGTATCTACTTCGCGTGCCCAGTGTAGTACAAAAACGCTTAGTTGCTGCTGCTATATATCAGTTGAAAACGAGAAAAATTCCTAACTGTGCCTGTACAAACTGCAAAAACACCACAGCTATGAGTAGATGAATAAACAGGAACTTTTCCTTTCACACTGAAGTCATTTTGTAATCAGAATGTGCATAATTTATTTTAAAATAAATTCTTTTCATTTTGTATGAAATGAATAATACTAAAAAATAGATATGGTCTGTGATCTCGTACTTACACACACTCCTCGGTCTTTCTCTATCGAGGTAGTCAAGGACAGCTTTCCACTTTTTACAATCCTCATAGATACCTCGTCGTAAATAAATTTGACCTGACCTCTGTTTAGGACGTCCTCAGTTTGATATCTTTTATTTTACTCATCTTTAACAATTGCGTAAATCTAATAACTGGAAATAAATAATAATTATAATGGAAAAAGGAGGCATGTATGTTGTAGTTATGAACACGCGGCGTAGCTTTTCGATGTGTATAAATTGTTTAACCTTCAATACTATAAAAGTTAGAATTTTTCATATAATTGCACAACCAGACATCGCAAGCATATAAATTACAGAACTTGGAACGGAGGTCACCAATGTGAGAATTTAAAACTATAGTATTATCATCAGTCAACAATTACAACGAGGCATCTCAGATCAATGTGATAATGGGCCATGACTTTGGTTTGTCCAAGTTCATGCCGAGACCAACCGGCTCGAGGCGGATGGTAGCATGTCTAGCATCTTTTGCATCTGCTCCAGCAACTTCGTCATTCAGACTTCAAAAATGTTCTAATGACTTAAACATACCTTAATTTATTATTTTTATTACGCGTCTAAGGACCACACTAAAGTGAGGAACACTAGTAAAATCCCCAAAATAATTCAGTGTTTTTTCAAATTTATTCGGTTTTTTGCTTTTTTTTATTTTAGGTTTAATTGGAAAGAAAAAAGTAGTCGACTGTCATTTTTGTACATGTTATTTAATTTCTTTCATTTTTTTTCTTTAAATTATCTAATTTAATATTTGTTTAATTCCCTACTTCTTAATTTTTAAGTCTTCTATTGAATGTCACGGTGGCTATCTACCGTAATCTTCAATTATTTTTGTGACATAACCCAACTAGTTTGTTATAATTATAAATACAAAGATCGAACAATACAAAAAATTACTTCGATTTGACAGATCTCGAACCTGTTTCTGTATGGTTGAGCGAAGAAAAACTTCCATAGATTTCTCACAGGTGGCGCTACGGTAAAAAAAGCCGTTCAAACCAAAAACAAAGGTATGTAAGAAACGCACAAAGAAATTCGTAAGGCCCGTAGCTCCGTTGATTGGAGCGGTTGTCCTAAATTGACATACAGACACAGGCTCGAGTCTTGTCAGAACCGTAACTTGTAATAGTTAGTTGAAAAAGTTGTTATTTATTAAACTTTGATTTAATCAATAATAAACTGTTACAATTTTTAAATTTTTGTCTGTTTCTGCTTTGTCCTTATTTATTTATTTTATTTATTTAGATTTTCTCAAATAAAGATTGAGTTTGCTAAGTTAATGCTTAAAAAATGTTTTCTTGCTACTTTATGTTTTTATGTCTTATTCAGGTTTGTTTAAATATAAGCGTTCTCACATTTTTGAGCCGTTAAATGTGCCGTGTGTGTATTATGTTTTATGGAACCGTTGTCAGCTCTTCCTAACACATAAAGAAACAAATGAAGGACTAATTACGTTGTGCTGTGTAATTACCTTACGTACATGTGATATGCTACATATTGTGTATATTAATTTGTATACGTCCGTAATAATTATAATTTGCTATTTATCCTCAACACGTGTAAATTTTAGTAGGATTTTGTACATTCGTAGCATATGTAGGAACGTATATTCATGTCTATTCTAAAACTGAATACAGACGATTATTTAACTTATTGCAACAGAAATCATTTCGTTTTCTAGAATATAAAGAAAACTTCGGTGACCTTGAGGCATTAGTGATCAAGGCAAAGAAAAAACAAATTCTTTTGAAACCACTATATTTTGACACTAAATTTAATATTTCAGTAGAAGTGGAGCTACTTGTGAAAGACGTCGTCCAGGCAAGTACCATCACCTTGCTTATTTTTGCCACCAAGCGGTAATGTAGGCATTATTTCGTTCCGGTTTATGGGTGCTGGTGAAATTGCAGGCACATAAGACCTGAGAGAGAGAGAGTCAAAGTACGTCAGTTCAGGGTGGTACTACAACTGCTATGGACAGGCGTGTCGCTTAGTATAGTGGCAGGACTTGAACATTTTTTTCACAATACCACACTTTACGCTAATTATACTACCAGCAAGAACACCGCCTCATTAATGTTGCCATGATATTGAATTATTTATTTACTTACTTACTAAGCAAGTAAATTAATGACAATACGAATTAAGGTTCAAAACCTCTCAATGTTATCTATCTTATGAAACCGTTTAACTCTCACTGACCACATAATTATTAAAATGAATAAGAATGTCAATGTCACGATGTTACTTCATTTCTTTCTAATTATAGGTGGTTACTGGTTATCATCGAGTATATAACCAGAAATAAGGCCATATATTATTGGTAACACATTAGCGATACAGCTCTTATAAATATCAACTCTCGTTTCCACTGAAATATAGACAGGCCAACTACTGACCTGTGTGTACGTCTCCGCATATTCCAAAAAATATTCTGTATTTATTGTAATAAAGATAATATCTCTAACAATGCTGTGGTGTGGGAAAAACACATCTAATTACAAAACAAACGGAATCACATTTCATCGACAATTAAATATTAAATATGTAATTTTGTTATTTTCGTCCATTATAGCAAAGCTCAAGTTAACTCGTCAATTTGAAGTGAAACAATTGACGACACCCATTGACGACACCCGGGGCAAAGTAAACGTTTAAAGGGCAACGTATACGCTTCTATATTAACATTCCGGTTGATATTTAAAATTTGGGGTTTGTAGCATCTGAACCCGGGCTCAGTTTAAAGTTGCAATAAAGTTGCTAAAATTATTTCATCGGAATAGTGCTCAGAAACAAGCTCATCACCCCTTAAAGCAACAAAATGTACCAACATCTATCGAAAATGATTTCGAGTTCAGACGATGCAAATTTAATGTCATCTCTCCAGGTGCAACTGAACCCGGGACTGGATGCGACTCAAACTTAATTATTTTTGACAAGCAACCAGTCCTGGGATCACACGATACTCCCATTTGGGCTCGTTTGGGTTCCGTTACAACTTTAAACCGACCCCGGACTCAGACGCTACGAACCCAAAATTTGCCATTTACGATGTTTAAAACTATAATCAAACAAAGGCGGTGCATTAAAGGTTATTAGAAAGCTTCAGCGTACTTGGAAGACAAAAATCCATGGTAACGACCCGCTTAGCTCTTGCATATTGTCGCGATCTATAAGGTTTACTTACAAAGAGCAACCTCTAGAGTTTGTTAATCATTCTTCTCAGGGGAATCTTCCTTGCAAATGAGTAATAGAGTTGAATCAATGTGACGATTTCAAGTGTAATATTTTTACCTTTGAATTATAGATTATTTCAGCTTGATTTCAAATTCGCGGATCACATATAGTATTGCGTATTATGATGGAATGCCTAAATTGCTTTAAAAAATTACAAACGGGCGTTTATATTAGCAAACAGTGAATTTAATAGTAACATTCAGTATAATATACATCACAATGTTTTGCTACCATGGTATTCAATTATTTATTGTGAAATGCTCCACTAGTTTATTTTAATTATTAATACTAACATCAGACACTAAGAAAACTTCCGCTGGTAGCTCTAAAGGTACCTGGCTGAAAGAAAACTTTCATAGATTTCTCACAGATGGCGCTGTAAAAAGATCTAGTTTTATTTAATTTTTTTAAATTTATTTATTTGCATTCAGTTAACAAAGACCCATAAATACATACCGTATAGACTAACATACATAATAATACAATAAAAACACTAATGAGTAATTATTATTTACACGTATTGTCTGCGATATGTGACGCAACGTGGGTGTCCGATAGCCGGCCTCGGAAACGTCAGTACATGACCCCCTTCGACCAAAACTCATCTTTCATGAAGGTCGACAGATGTTTAGTTGGTACTCTCACCACAAATGAACTAAAATTTACATAGTGGCGGGACACCAACTGCTCGACCCTCAGGGTAGCATTGGCTTTCACCCGTATGTACTCCACAATATCAGCGGACTTTGTGGAGTAATGAAGCCGTGACACGTATAACAACGTCGTCGGTTTCGCTGGACGCAGTAAATGATTAGGGCCAGACGGGGCGGTACTACTAACGTTACGGCTGGTGTACTTCTTCCTTTCCACCTTTTTGAAACCGTCCTCGTCGCACTGTTCAACTATTCTCGGTGGTACTGATGATACATCTCCAGAGATGAGTATCCGTTTCATTTTCTTCCCCTTTGTTGGTAACTGCCTGGATTGTGGTTGTAGAGCACTGGATCGGTTAGCAGCGGCAACAGCAGCATAGTCCCGTTAAGGGGTCAACGTGCTTACGCGTGACCTCTCCGCCGGGGCGAAAGAACGAGTGGCGGGGAGCGGGGAAACGCATGTAGTGACAGTAGTCGGCGACGTATGGGCCGACTCAAAACTGCCGATAGATGCGTTTTGCGCCCCGCAACAAGTATTCACGTTACAGGCCTCGGGTGACCTACTTACCGAAGCCGCACTGTTCAGTAACGCAACTTGCCACGCAACTCACTAATGATATTGTCCGAGGCCTCCAATTTACAGTGAACTTCAGCAAGACTCGCTTTTAGGGACGTGATGTCCTTCAGCAGCCTGGTGACGTCGACGTGGTCGAACGTGACAAAAGGCAGCTTGTGCAGCTCCTTCGCCACGAAAGCAGGCACGTTTTCTGGGTCGGTCTCCTTTCACAATGTGATGATGTCCTGGAGACTCTTCGCTCCTCCATCCCTCCGACGAAGTGGCATCTGCTCAGCCTTGCCAAGCATACGGAAAAGCACCGCCATGCCACTGCAAAAGTCCTCTTCCTTGAAATTTGATTTGCAGACCTGCATGATGCTGATCTCGTCCATAGTGTCGACGGCGTGTTGGATGAACGCCAGCAGTTCATTGGCTATGAGTTGCTGGGAATCCATAGTCATTTACGCACAGCGGCTATTGTCGCGCGGGTCGCGATATAATGAGCACTTAGCAAATTTCATAAGGTCTGCTGATTCGTTCCGTAGCTCTGTCGGGAGAGCATCAGATACGGTATGTTGAAGGCGCTGGTTCGAATCCGACCGCATCAAAGGAGCTTTTCTTATTGTTCGATCTTTGTAGTAATGATTATAATAAACTAATGAATTTAATAGGTTAGTGATGACTATTAGTTTCCGACTGGACAATAGTTAAAATAAAAATCGTTTATAGGTTAAAATTACTTAATAAGATCATTAGAGAAATTGAAATTATTTAGTTCAAAAATGTATAAGATTTTACGATTATGTCACATTGGAAATGAATCTATATTTTCAGATTTGTTTTTTAAAGAAACCAACGTTTCGGGCTCGTTACAGGTACAATGAGCTTGAAACCAGAGACGGGCAGTGGGTTAAAACCCAATCAACCCGCCCTGGTTTTAGCCAGGTGTCTACCTAGAGCGCCGGCCAGGTGTTAAACACACGCCACACAATACCCAACTTGCAATCCTGTGGATTCTCTACTACTAAGGATGCACATTAACATTCGATTTTTATGAACATCGATTTCAGTGCATACGATTTTACGATTTGTTGTATAGATTTATTTTAGTGCGATTTTCACGCGAATTGATTCAATAGAAAGGAAAAACAAATCGAATCGTACAGATAAGAAAGCAATAAATATTTTGTAATAATATCATACAATTTGAACAAAACTCGATTTACAACAAAGTAATTTAAGGTAAGTAAAACGTTTTTGCCCTAGATTTCAGGCATTAACAGATTTTGAGCCATAACAAAGCGTCGAGTTGAAACCCGGGCGCTTGACCATCTCCGGTTCGGGCTGACTGCCACTGACAAGACTAAAACAAATCCAAAAAACCTTTTGAAGGCGAGAGTGATTATGCTTATTTAGGTGTGCATGCCTTACAATTGACCTTATCGTTACTTTCCATCAGGTGAAATGAAGGTGAAAATGGGCACTTATTTAAAAAAAAACTAACGTGAAAAGAAATTACTTTGACGAGGAACAAGTATAGGATACTTTAGCATTGTTACGTGTCTGACAAGCTAGGTAATCGGTACATGACGAGGTCTCGGGTTTGATTCCTGGTTGACCAATTTGTGATCTTTTGTTTCAATCTTTTCTAAATTAATTTTGGACTGGGTGTACTGGGTCGTGCCCCAAAGTTACATTCATTGCTCTGGAATTCACATGATGGAAACTGACGATAAAGTCGACGATAGAGTATACACACCTAAATAATGCCTATTCATTTTCGCCTCTAAAAGGCGGAGAACTCCACTTCAAAGCCGTTCACCATACAAATGTAAAAGAATCCTTGGAAAATCCAGGGCAAAGGTGCAAGCCCTGCCTACGTCTAGTCCCCGATGATGGAAAGTGGAAGGCGGAATTAAATCATGTAATTCCAACGCACACTCTCCTTCATATACCCTGTAGAATACCAATAAACAGATAACTTTACGGCGATGTGGCTATGTTCAAGGCTTTGGAACTATGCCTCTACCAAACTTGAGTCAGATATGAGCCTATATACGTTTTCAAGCAGTTTTGGACTTTGATGATCATAATAATCGAACATATGGATCATAAGGAAATAGAAAAAGTGATGTAATTCATCTTTTCGTAAAAATATCATTATCGATAACCCTTTATACGTCCCACTACAGGGCACAGATCTCTTCTGAGGAGTGAGTTTAGGCCATAATCCGCCACGCTGGTCCAATGTATGATGTGTTCGTAAAACATACATTCTAATATTATTTCAAAATAAACAAGCGCGTGTCTTAGTGAATATTTTATTCACTAAGACACAAGCGATAACACAGGAAATCTTGGATGAAAAAATAAGGCCGTCAACATTAAAATCGCATTTGTTAGTGATAATCAAGTAACTTGCATTTCCCAAGTAATCTCTTTTTGATATATCTCATCAAAGAGAGGAAATTTGCTTTTCTGTACATACATAGCACTTAACGTAACAATCTAAATTTTATGAAACGTTTAGTCCTATCCGAACCGGTTGTCTGTTGCCAATGTCAGAGCCCTAACTCATAATACAAAATGTCTTTCCATATAGTTGTTGCATCAGTTCCTCTGTGGTCAGAAGCGCTATCGCAGCCACACATAGTTAAACCGAATAAAAAAAATCGATTCAAAATGAAATCGATCGTGATATTCGTTTGTGTATTCCTATGCGTTCTGCTTTTTAATTGTGGATTTGCAAAATTAGCTCGTAAGTTTTGATCATTATTCTTTAAAAAAAATGAACGTCAGAATGAAAATTGTATCTAAACCTAGATGCCGGCCGTACTGCCACGCAGAAGTCCCAGGTTCGATTCTTGGACCGAGAGTAATATTTTATTTCTTATAAATTTGGGTGTAATTTTTGGTTGTCTTTGTTTGTGTCCATGGCACCCGCGACACAGAGTTTTCCTAGTGCGGGCCTATGTTGAGTGTGTATGTTTGTGTGCGTTCTTTTGCACTCATAATGTTATATATAAATCGTATTTAAGTTGAGAAGTTCAATAAATTTTATCGAGTTCTTACATTTTCGCAATTGTTACACATAGGAAATGAAATTTTTCCGGATTTAAATCGCGTATATTTGTTTTTTCAAACAAACTGACATTTCGGGTCTTTACAGGTCCCATGGTCACGGTTTACTGAGGTGGTACAGTCATCAACCGGTTATGTCCAATATTAATGCAAACCATCCTATTTTTTTCACTATAGTTACAAAAGTTATTAATTAAATACCTTGTTTTTAATTTCAAAAAGAAACATTCCAATTTTCGCTACATTACGTTTTTACAAATTATTTTATTGAATGAAATTTGATAAAATACAATTTATTATTAATTAATAATCGAATAGAAATTAGAATAAATTAAAACATTAATTAGTACTGCAGTCTTATGTCTGTTTGGGATTTTTTATTAGAGGAAATACTGGATCCCAAACTGGTGGTACGGAGAAACCATCTTCCCTGTTGAAATTAGGATGTTTTTTAATTTCAATGGCCTCTCGCAGCATCCTGGGTAGATAACGGACTTCTTTTGCAAGGACCTGGGATTTGTCAAACTTCATTGAATATGTAGGTTTGTCCACAACATACTCGCAGACTGCAGAATTGTTTACGCGAAAGTGTTTGATAATATATATGAATAAATTTCCGTTCAAACAAAATACCAAAACATAAAATTTTTACTAGTTAAGACTAGTCAAAATTTTATGTTTTGGCTAGTCTTATATTTAGATTGTAGGATCCAGTCATTTGTAAGATTCGTACTAAAAATAATACGTAGACATTAATCTGTTGATTTTATTTAGCAAGGAATTTCAGTGAGATAAAACTAAATGTACGAAGTATAAAACAAAAGCGAGGCGCTCATGGTGGGATTCCGTACCCTTTACATAATTCGGTTAATTAATTATAGGGTGATGTTCTAAAACTTACTTTGACGGCGTTTACCTGGAGACTGGAGCGTTTAGCATACTTGGGTCCTAATGTCTCTTTTTATGATACCAAGCGATGGAACGCAGTGCTTTATATCACGAATACACGATGGTCACTGCCACAGCACCCATCACCCTGAGACATAAGTATACAAGTGCCATGTGCTTGTAATTTCACCAGCGTACTTTTACCTTTTAAAACTGGAACTCGGTAATGCTGACATTAAATATTGCAATGATAAAACTAGTCAAATGTATAGTTACAAAGAGCAACCCGTAGAGTTTCTTTTTCATTATTCTCAGGGGAATCTGCCTTAATAATGAGCAGTGATACGACATATATTGCATTTTGAAATATCTGAACAACTACACTTTAATAAAATGACGACCTCGGTTGCCTCAAGGCGTACACTGTGGGCACTGGATGTGGAGCTCTGGGTTCGATTCCCGGTAGGGCCGAATTGCGAAATGAATTGCTCTACATTGGTTCTGGTCTGGGTGTTCTGGTAAGTGCCCCAGAGTGAATACAGTTCCTCTGGTACTCATAGTCCAGGAATTCACTAATTTGAGACCAAGCTGGTCAATTGGTCTTTATCGAGTACAATATTTTAAAAAAATCGTTCATCTTTTTTTTCGAAAAAAAAAATTATTGTCCCATACAAACAAACAAACTTAACGAAACTAAAAGGCTCCGAGTTGGACTATGCAACCCTAAAAACTAAACTTGTTTTTTTAGAATTAGAATAACTGTAAACAAAAAAGCAATGATCCTAAACTATTTTGTTCAGACAAGACATTCTAATAAAGGAAAAATCGTGACAAATGATAACAACTAAACATGACATTTATAAATGACAGGATAATGTTGTTATTTTAGAAAAGTGTTCGTTTAATATTTGGAGCCTTTGTTTCTTTAAGTTTTTACAGTGCTAGTCTTTGAAATAGATGTTTACATATATATCTTTATTATAGAAAATTTTCTTTTAATGTTTGTTGAATATTACGATTAAAAAATATATAATAATTACATAAAGATAGTAAATATGTTTGAGAATTTTGTTTCACGGTATTTATTAAATTACTTTGCTTACAAAATGGCTGATAAAAGGCCCAAAAATCTTTCTGTTTAATACTCAACTGAGCGAAGTATTAGTGTTGATTTGCTAAAAGCGTATGACCAAAACTATGTAACTTCAATGTTTTATAATTCACACATACTATAAGGAACGCCAAGCAGTAATGTGAGCATTATCGAGCGTTCCGGTTTGGAAGGGTAAGGGTGTTGGTGAAATAACAGGCACATAGGACCTGTCAACTGATGTCTCAAGGTGACATGCGCAGTGGCAGTGCCCCTAAGATCTTTGCGATGTAAATCTCTGAGTGACACTGTGCCTGTTTTATCACCAGGTTAGCAGACTTGTTTGTCCCGTCACTTGGTAGTATAAAAAAAATGAAAAAAGTGTCACTTTTGCTTCGCTCAAATCTCTTGAATTTTTTTTAAAATAATGTGCTAGGTAAGTACCTGATCTCAACCAGGGAATTCCGTATACTATGAATACCAGCATCAAGTTAGAAAAGTTAATTTCGGAAATTGGTCCTGTCGGAAGTCAAACCCGGGACTTCCCTATCCAGCATACATAGTACAAATCTTTGGACCATCGGGGTCATCGGGATGAAAAAATATTGTAATAATAAAAAAAGTCTGAACTGTATTATTCTGAATTTCTCGTAATTAACTACCCATACTCATCTCTTTATTGGGGGCTACTGTTTTACAACACGTTTTTTACAACAATGTATTACTATAGCAATGGGAATATTTTTTATTCAACTCTTAGTTATATATGAAAAAAAAAGTATTATTATTTCTGTAGCAAAAATGAAACTTGTTCATACAAGTTTGAGGTGATGGTGCATTTGCGTATTATTAAGTCCAATTGTAACATAAAGCAGAAGACACATTTGCTAAAGAGTTTCCGTAACTCTGAGGGCAATACCCAGAATACCCTGTCCAGGACCAACTTAAAAATGTTCGTTTCATATATTGACCCAAATCGGGAACATACCATTCATTACCGCTGGCTGATCGGGCTCCAGGTATGGCGCATCACGCAGCACAAGCACACCCCGCAATCTAAGCCCGACCACGCGCCGCAGGCCGAGGCCGACTCCACCGTAGATAGGAAACAAGCCTCGTTAGTTATATGTTTACAATGAATATGTAAACGTTTTGACATGTTTTTTATAAGAACTATAAAAGGTGCAATTGTCCCCATCAAATCGCGAATGCAGCTATCCCACCGTTTCCATCGAGTTGCTCTAAATATTTTGCAATGAAAAAGTGACAACTTTAAAGGAGAATTCCCTAGTAATAGTAATTTGTATTGATGAATAAAATGACCCTGTAAACAGTCGTAAAATAAAATACGTCAATGTATATAAACAACCACTAATAGACATTGAACAAGCCATAAAAAACACAAAGAAAGCATAAATAGCAAACCTTCACATGATAATGTAACATAGTATAGTAATATAGTATATAGTAACATAGGTCACAAGAAGAAGATTAAGGCATATTGTCAATCCATGTACTGGGGTGGTCTATGGATTAACTATACGCAGAAGGAACTCGGCGACCAGCGCGTTCAATACAATATAATAACGAATTCAGGATACTGTTGGAACTACCGTCACACTGTAGGTATCGTCGATATTTGCCCAAGCGGAAGTAGATGCCTTTTTTTGCTGTAATTTGAAAAAAGACGGCGTCATTACTCTCTACACTGCGTTCTAGTCCTAACAGCATCCTGGATACGTTCGATGGGCGTCACAAAAAAGGGTTTCTTTTCACATTTTGTCAGCTTGATTCCCAGATGAGACAAGCAACTTTTTAAAATTTTTTCGAGTGTTGTATTACTTATTTTTAAAGTTTCCATTTCAAAATTTCATATCCATAATATTTAAAGTATAGTCGACGCCCCTTTGATACCTGAGCCACTTACCGACCATTTGGTGCTAGATAGATAAGTGTGACAAAAATTGTTAAACAAACAATCAATCTGTGAGCCTTAAAATTCATTTTATTATGACATCGTTAGTGTATAATGTTTTTGGAAACTTTTTAAGTCAATTTGATTCCCGGCCCGGAGAAATATTTGTATGACCTACATTTATTTCTCTCGTGAGTTTGGGTGTAATTTGTGGTGTGCTATGTCCATAGCACTCGCGACGCAGGGTTTCTCTGGTACGGGGTATGTTGAGTGTGTGCGTTATTATATAAAAAAACGCACACTTACTTAAATACAGAATGCTCATTTCAACCAATAAGGCTCTCAGAACCTAAAGGTCATCATGGGGGTAGATATCTTGGGACCTTCCCTCCGTAAAGCCCTTTTTATTTATTAATATATATATTATTTAGTAGCGTTCACTTGCCTTGACTTGTATGCTCTACATCGAGTCTGCACTATATTACCTACAGATAATATTATGAATACGTATTCGAAACATCGCCAAAGTCGGATTTCTTCTTTAGAGCACATATGACTCTGGCGTGGTTTATCACATTCTTATTAAATAGTTCAAAATTACACGTGAGTGAAAAACGTAAGCTAAAAGAGCCCAACCACATACTTACATACAGCCCAGCTACTTTCTAATTACAACAGAACTAAAGAAAATCTTTATATCGCACCCTGGGTGTAATAAGGCTACATCTGCAAAATTACAACTTTTCTGGATAGAGGTTTAAAGGATATACGATAAGTTTTTATTTATTATATTATAACTTTTTTATGCTTATATAGGAGAGATAAATCTCAATTATACATATATTTTTTTTCATATTATTATCGCATTATTTCGTATTATTTTTATGACTTTCACAATATAAAAGCACTTTTGATGTATGATGTGGCTTTATTATGCCAAAAGTACGATATAATATCTACTGAATGTCGTCTAATTCAATTTGCTAATACCTAATTAGGGTAAAACCCGTGTCGATAAAAAAACGTAGTAGTATATTTCACGTTGAAATCAATACTGTCACTAAGAAAAGTCAACGTTTGAAAAATGGTAATTAAAGTTTCTAAAAATTTAATTTTTTTTTTTATCGAAATTTGTAAACTGTATTGATTTTTAAATGCGATCGGAGAAGATTCACATGTGAAATTCTCAACCAACACTGGGCCAGAAAGCAGCATGCATTATCGACTCTTCCTACCTAACGTTAGCAACAGAATACACCTAAGTATATTTTCTCATAAATCTCTTCTTTATGTAGGTCCATTATACTCAGCAGTGAAATTATAAAGCATACAAAAAAGTGGGAATGTTTTAGATTTCATTGCAATACCTCGAGAATCGCAACTATTACTTTCGATATATTAAAATGTTCTCCTTTAAAGGTGTGAATTTAGGCTTACGCTACTTTACATATATGGAACTCATCATCATCGTCATCATCAACTCATTATATGTCCGACTGCCGGGGACAAGCACTACCTATTCCTATTCCTAACGCCAAGCAGTAATGTAAGCGTTACTGTATTTTGGTTTTGAATGATAAGGTTGCTGGTGAAATTACAGGCAAGAAATTACATGGGACTTATCAACTTATGTCTCATGGTGACAGGCGCAGTCGCAGTGTTCCCCAGATCTTTGCGATTTAAAGCTCTGAGTGGTACTGCAACTGCAATGGATAGGCGTGTTGCTTAAAACCAGGCACACGACGTGTTCTTCCTGTCGTTTGGTGTTATAAAAAAATAAATAAAAACTGTCGGAGCTAGATAAGTCCTTGAGTTCTCTAATGCTGTTGGCTTTGGCTCTGAAATGTAACTAGTGTTCATCACAATAGATCAGTTGATGGTCGCAGTGATGAGGGGCTGCATAGGCTCCGAATGAAGCCACCTTAATAATAATAAATAAATAATAATAAATAAGTGTTTATTTTCTATAAACAAAAATGTACAGACTGTATACAAAATAATCAAATATAAAATAAGGCTAAGAAAAATTGTACAGTGCTATTTATGTAAGCCTCTACAGCCGAAATAGGGGTTAACCTGTATCTCAGCATACAGCGCCTTACCCCACGGATAATACAAGCTTTAGCCAATTAAAGTTGGTGATCAATCCGCCTTATCCGTAATAACAGACTGCTTATTAAAGTATATCTTACAATTTTGCGTCTTTTATAAGGCATAAAACAAAAACCAATGCACCAATCCTTGACATGAACAAAAACAATAACGTCATTATTTGTCTGTATTTTAACCCATTGTGGTAAGATAATGTTTGCCCTCTATAAATATAAACACAGGTGTCTTAAACAGGAAGATGTCTTAAAATGGTTTGCAAATAAGTTCTATTCAAATTTTCAAAAGATTTTACGTATAAGGAGGTCTAGACATTAGCTGCTTATAATTAATCGTTTTTAAAGGTCAACAACGAACCATATTTATTTTCGCACAATACATCGGCTGTTGACATCACTATTTCATTGTTTATTTGTTACGTACTGAGTATGTGTCCTTATGATTAGTACGAACGTACTTATTATTGTACATGTAAGAGTGTATATTTGTAGGCCAGATGATATGAAGGTGAAAAAGAGAAGGTATAGAGTTTCTTCACTTTGGGGTTTCTTTGGTTATGGGGAAAGACTGTAAAAGGTTATCCAGTTAAGAAACCAACGCTTCGCTTAACGAGAATAAAATTGCTGTTTCATACATACATATACATTCAACGAAAGGTGTGAGAAAACTTTGTTGTTACGCGAATCGAGTAGCATCTCGATGATAAAAATATTTCTTTATTATTAAAATACAGGGTGAAATGTAAAATACTAGCAACCCCGCAGGGCTGTATTATTAACGACAACTTTTGTTCCATGACTTTTAATTATTCATCAGATTTTACTTTCTACTTTACAACCAAGTACAGATCTAAAAAATCAGTCAGATAGTGGAATAAAAACTTGAATGTCTATTTTTGGTAAATTGATTACTTTTTGTAAAAAGTCGTTAAACAAAAGTTCTTGTTGATGATATTGTTAGTATTTTACAAATAACTCTGCATAATAGTAAGAATCTCGTAATCTCCATACTTTCATATTGGCGAATGCGTGTCTAGACCCACAGAAGACGAGGCTTAATGCCTGTAATATATATATATATATGTATATGTATATGTGTATATATATATATATATATCATATCAATATCTATCTAAAACTAGGAAAATAAAAATTCACCAAACCATGGCTGTATGGTTCTGAGTCTTTGTTTTTCCCTTAACGGAAAGAATTTTAAAACAACAAAACAATAACAACTTCGCTAAAACTATCAAAAGAAAAATTCATCAAGACTTAGGTGTATGTTTTTAAGCCTTTGCCTTTTCCTGTAGCGAAAAGAATTTAAGAACAATAGCTGAAAAATTAAAATGACAAATTTAAAAAAGGTAAATTTGTTAAAAAATAGTTTAACTTGACATTTCTCCAAGATTTTTATACATTATTTTGAAAAACTTGAGCGTCAAATTTTGCAAAAAGCCAATTAACAAAAAGAAGTAGTGAACAAACCTATTTTAAACCTATTTAGACTTTTCTAATCAACTTTGTTTATCATATACTTCCCAAAAAATCCGCTAGATGGCACTGACCCTTTTTACTTAATCGCGGTGTTAAGATTTTCCCTCGAATCGCTATTGGTGACTACTTTAACCCAATATTGTTTAAGTATGAAACATCAGTACTTTTGATAAGTATCTAAGACTTGACTCCTCGTGCAAAACGACTGCCTGGACCCATCTGTTAGTTACCTTTGTATATTTTTTCATTTGTACTAGTACCGCCGGTTAGAATTGACCTGGCACCTTGTATACTTTTTAAATAAAACCTGAAGCACCGAATCTGGAAGTTTCTACTCAATTTTATGACGTCGTCAGTACGACAAAGTACTCACTCTACAGTAGTAGTTTACGAAACTATTAAGGGAAAAAAGAGTTTACGAAACAAACATACAAAAGTTATTGAAGAATTTGGTTGATAGAATCATTAAAACGCTCTCCTGAAAATTTGTTATTTTGTAGATGTCGCCTTATTCCACCAAAGGTGCGGTTTCTGTTTGTTTGTTCATTGCTTTAGTGTTTAGTAGCTTTACAGACACTGTGCGGGTAGTTACGTGATTTCACTTGAAAATGACTTGATGTTTTGCTTTCAGCCGACTTCATTCATCCATGTAATGCTGGCAACTGGAAATCCTGTCTAATTGAGTCAACTCAAGAAGCGATACCTGACTTTGTCAAGGGTATTCCTAATTTAGGAGTGCCAAGTTTGGACCCGTTTGTCATTGAGAAGTTAACAATTCCCCTGAGCGGGATTAACGTCACATTCTATCAAGGAAAAGTATCAGGATTTAGAAAGTGCATCGTGGATAATGTTATGTGAGAGTTTCCTCTGTTTTTTTGAAAAAAAAAAATCCGGATGTATTCAAGTAACGAAATACCAAAAACGACGTCCTCCGTAATGGAGCGTCTTGAACTTGGTTCATAGAGTCGCCATCTCTGAGGTCTACGTAGGAAAACTATATTTTCCATATTGTCTCGGGTCTGAGTGTTTGCATAGGGTGTTTGTAGAACCGTCGTTGTTTCCGAATTCCATAACACAAGTGCTTTATTTAACTAATTTACTTTAGGATCAGAGCAACGTATGTGATGTTGTCTAATATCTAATATTTAAAAACCTCGATTAATGAATTATATATAAAACATCAGCTAAAAGTTTAAATATACAACTTGATGTATTCTAAAATAATACTTTAATAATTACGATCAATAAATCGACTCGTCCACCACAAAAACAGGTGCATTTTTTCGTAAATTTTTGTAGCTCTATTATACTAAGCCAGTTCACGCGTATACGTTAGTTTGTTCGTAAACATAATCTTATCATATTCAGTTAATTTTAGGTAAAATTAGAAAGCAAGAACCAGTGAACATCAGTGGAAGAATATTTAGGAACCAAGAGTACGAAGCCTCCTTTCAATTATTCGAAGGTTAAAATATATAAGCTAGCCTTTGTACACTAACGTTTTAATTCTTTGTAAAAATTTGAAATTTGTTTTGTTGTGCAATAAAGTGTATACATACACATCCGTAAATGTATTCGATGATGGAGAATAATTATTTTGATGCATCAAATTTAATCAAAATACCTCAAGAACCGTACCTATTGGGCTCTTTTTAGTCCTTTCAATACATTACAATCCTTTAAAACATTACCATGTAATGTTGTGAACTTGAACTTACGACCTTTACGCAGGAGAGGTCGAATTGTGCCAAATAATTACCAGACTTTGTTAATCTTGGTGTTGATTCCAGGACAATACCTAGAACATCCAGACAACAAGCATTTTAAAAAAATTCGTCTAAATCGGAATCAACCAGAATAGACCCCGGGCTCCTACATGAAACCCATATTACTAACCGCTTAGCCGCTAATTTCGTCACATTACTTACTTGCTACAAAACAACTTGATGTTACTTTAATATAAAGTACATTTAAAATAGATAACTGTAATTACTCCACGTGTCTACACTTATACCACTCAGACTCACAAGTCAGATAAAAAATTCAAGGCGAAACATATTGGCATTAAGAGCTGTATATAAAACTTCTATCTGGATCGTTCTAATAGGAAATGAGGAAATAACATAGTATAATAACATCAAGTAGGGCAACTCCTACCTGTTCGGCGCGTAAATGCCTACACTTCGCTCTAACCGTAGGGTTGTTACACTATTATTTTAGTTGTACCTACTGGTTGTAAACAAATTAACATGTTTATCGCAGTATTCTCGGACTATATTGAAATAACCTTTTTTAGACTACTGCATCTAAAATATTTTTATAGCAATTTTTTAACTGTGTCGGTGGCCAAACGGTTACATGCTGGTCTGCCACGCAGAGGTACCGGTTTCGACTCCCTGGCCAGGAGAAATATTTGTGTGGCCTACATTTATTTTTCTCGTGCGTTTGGGTGTAAGTTTTGGTTGTCTATGTGCGTCCATGACACCCATGATACAGGATTTCCCTAGTGCGGGGCAATGAGTGTGTACGTTATTACTATTACTATTAAATTCAACGTCACATCTACCTTAGCAACTATATTTCACATGATTAACATACTTAATTGAGCAAGAGATTGTTCCTTTCCTGGAAACGCTGACGACGAGGACTTCGGATGTTTCATGTTAATCACTACTTTGGATTCACAATTGATGGTTTCGTATCAAAAATGTTTAAATACCGGTTGCATTGTTGACGTTCTTGCATAATAATTAATTGTTGCATTTGACCACAAAAAAAACAATGCTTGATTGTGAATGCTATGCATGATTTTAGAGACTACTAAAACATTTAACACGCATATAACATCTTTAATTAATTAATAAAGGTGACTGAATAGTAGCCTTTAATATTAATATTTAATGTTGTAATATATCAAGGAGATAGACATTTTAGAAACCGCCTATATGTTCTGATTTCTTTCGATTTCAGTTCAGAATTGGAGAAACGTCACTTTGTCCTAGCGTTTCATTGCAATTTGACAATCAAAGGACAATACGATGCCATCGGAAGAATTCTGCTTTTCCCAATCAACGGTAAAGGAGACGCTAAAATCAAATTGAGTAAGTTACTATCCTTAGTTGAAACTTATTAGGTTTGTTATAATGATGAAAGAGACTCGGTTTTTTAAGGCCTATTAAATAGACTTTTAACCCTTAAGACTTTAGTCATAAGACAAAACTGACGACTAATTTGAGTCAAAGTCTTTTACTTATTACTACCGCTTGCTCAGCGACCCGAAGGGTTTGTCCTCCGATACAAGTTGGCACCACTGTGCCCGGTCTTCTCAATTCTCTGCGGGCAGGGCGTAGAGATCTGTCTCCACTTCGTCCCTCCATGGGTGTTTGACAAGGACCAATTGTTGACCTACTAGTAGCCAGCGGAGTCTTAGGCATTTGATTTCTCCGATAACATCAAAGTCTTTTAACCCTAGGTTAAAACCTATCTGACTGCCACCTCATAGTCTCTGTGGTTTATGTCGTCGGCATCTCTGTATAATTTACATTTAGGAAATTAATCTCTTTCACCACGAGCGAATTATGATCATGCTTTTTTAAATAGGCTTTCGAGAAGAAGCCTAAAATGTTCTACACCCACGAGTTACTCTGTTTCAAATTAATGTAGGCACATTCGTTTTCAATAGTACGTATGCACCTAAGGAAAAATCAAGGTAAATGGAAAAGAAATCTGTTCACCAGCAAGTCACAGTCCGGAAGAAGATAAATAGTCTTTAAGATACCGTGTCGTCTTGTAAACACCGGTAGTGGAATCAAAACAACTGGATCTTACAATTTTCATTATTGTTAAGGTGTATGCGTTTTCACTGTGTATTTCTAAGCAACCGGTAGCGGTAATCGAGGTATATAATCAAAATACATTTCAAATCATAGTATCAACGTGAACAGTGTAATAAACAATACTTGTACAAACAGGTGATTGGATCCTAGTGTGATAATTATTACCTAACAAATTTGTTTAATGTGTGCACGCTAGTACAATTTCGCAGAACACTATGTTTTATAAAAAGTTTGATTTTGTGTTCTTGTAACTTTCGTAAATATCAGTTGAAATACTTTCATTTATTTAATAAAACTTTAATCTATGGTAAACTGTTACTAATGCCCGTGTGTGTATTAAAAATACAAACAATTACAGAAAATCCAAAAGAAAATTGTTTCGGTGCACGAAAGGAGCCATTGAGAAGAAGCCATTGTGAATTAAGAAGAAGAATATTGTTTGAAATGATAAAGGAATAAGATTTCAATATTAAGGAAGATTCATTGTCATAAGTACCATTATAAACAAACATCGCTTAATAAGTCCGAACCTAATCATGTCCCAGGTAACACGCAGTTTCGCCAAGAATCAAAACCCGTACCATCTATGCCAAACCCAGAATAGCAATAAATGTCGTACCCGTTTCGTCAAGATAAAAATTGTACAGTTAATACACTAGTAAAGAAAGAGAGGTCGAGCTAGCGGCTACGAAACAGTTGGTAGAAGCGATGAAATAATTGGCGCAAAGTGCAACTGCAAAGTGAAAAAACCATAGTAGAAAAAACTACAAGTGGAGTTAGCACGTCGTAACACGTGCGAGAAAAGACGCTCTAAAGTGAGCCGGTCGAGTCGAAGCCGCGCTAAGTAAAATGTGAAACAGAAATATGAAACATTGAAAGAGAAATGCACACACCTTGAACCCACTTACATACGGCTCCTAGCACGAGAAATTACAAGCCTGAGACGTCCCCTCGAACCAAAGGAATCACTGTACTACATTGGAAGCGTTAGTGACTGGCTTTCGTTCGAAGCTGCCGTTACGGAGATTAAAGTTACTTAAACCAACAATGAACTCATCTCCATATTCCGATGCTGAGTACAATGCGAAGCTCTAGTAATTGACGATGCGCTTTTAAGCACGTAACTCCCAGCCAATGAGATAATGGAAACTCTAGAGTTACACTTTGGCTGTTCAGAAATTACAAGAGGAAATCTATGTGCTAAAAGACCTGCCCAGACACGAAGCAGCTTATTAGCAAAGTTGTTTCGAAGATACGAAACTACGTTACAACCAATAAAGCACTCAACAAAGCGGTACACCTTTTAGCTTGTAGCTTTTTAACTTTTGCGGTATCTACCTGAAACAAATAAGACTCGATTTGCCGACCCTGAACTTGTCTATCCGTCAGTCTTTTTTTAAGTACAAACTTCAAATATTGGAATCGGTCTACTCAACAGAACCCATTACGCAGAAATTAAAGATAATAAACTAGAACCCTATTACACTTCAAATATACTAAGACCATGACGGGTGGCGATGAGGTTCGATTTGTAACTCATGAAAAGTGTAGATGGTTTGATCAACAATATACGCTTGACCTTATCGTATAAAACTAGCGGTGAAGATTGTTTGACAAACCGTACTTTATAACTAAATTTCCACATGGGGGTTAGTTACATCTGCTTACGCAATATAGTTGAAACTTGTATTAAAAAAAAGAACTTCAGCAATTTAGCATATTTTATTTCAAAGCTAATCGAAAATTAACAAAATATAAACAAACAAATGATGCCCACAATTTTAAATTTAGATGCCTAAGCACAAATGCGCTAAAATATTTCTTATCTGAATTTTAAATTAAAAAGGTCTTATTTATTTAGTCCCTAATTACAACAAAGTATAGCTACAACACAACGAACAATTGACAGTTTTTGGCGTACCAATCAAGATGTTTTATTGTTAAATAATAATGACAAGCAAATCAAAAGTTGGAATAAAATTATCGAAGACACAATACAGAAATTGATAACATTTAATAAAGTTGGTCTCAGGAAACTACTTCTCAAACAGCCGCCCGCAGAAAATATTTTCTCACAAATATAGGAAAATATAGGCAGATTGCGACGTGTTTTTGACGCAGCATATTTGTAGCAACCCCGGGCAGCAGAGAATCAGAATATAAAATCCTTATCGTACAATCTACCATGATACATATAAATAGATATAACGAGGATAAGTTCATAAACTTCATCAGAAGGCGAACAAGGGAAATTCTGAAACGACAAAAACATGCCGATTTTCTGTTGTTTGACAACTGTGTATTACAAAACGTCTTCTGAGGAATGTATCGCTTTATGTTTTGTAAGAAAGATATTTTGTCTTTACAACGGCAAAGCGACAGTTTTTCATTTCAATTTAGATAATTTCACAAATTAAACTTTTATTTTCTTTCAGCAAATCTTCGCATGAATGTGGATATAAATACCAAATACATCAAAGACGCGGACGGTGCTGACCACTTTGCTCTAAGGAATTACAAATATACTTTCGACTATGGCGACCATGTCTCTTTTGATTTGAAGAATCTATTTAGGGAAAGCAAAGAGCTAAGTAAGTTTTAAATAAATTTTATAAAAGAGCCTCTTTGAAATCTTTGTATGGCTTTCATAGCGGGACGGTCGTTTAGTAGTTAAGTAAGTTACCAGGACTAAAATATCGCCAAAACTACTACCACTAAAACGTTACCACGACTAAAATATCGCAAAAACAAACATAGGTTTTAAAAAATGCATGATCATACCGTATTATATTTACGATATCTATACAAATCTTATACTATACTTAAGTACTAGGAATGCAAACTTTTCTAATCTGCTATTTTTGTGTTACATGGGGCGCACTATAAGTTTCCGGAATGAATCGGAAAAAAATACTATAAATGGTCATAAATTAATTTATTATTGTTTCTCAAAATATTCTCCGCTAGCGTTAATGCACTTTTTCATGCGAAAGAAACCAATTTTGAAAACATTTATGTCACTTCTCCGTGACAATATCTGAAACATATTTTTCATACTCTTCGACAGCCTCTTCAGGTGATGAAAATCGTTGACCGTGTAACTGGTTCTTAAGTTTTGGAAATAAATAAAAGTCACAAGGTGCCACGTCGGGACTGTGATGGCTCATAAGGTCAACATTGTTCACCTTCAAAAATTCATTGGTCTGTTTGGCCATGTGAGAATTGGTATTACCGTGGTGCAAGATGCTACGGCATTTACGTTTATTTTTAAGGAATTTGTCAATAACTTACGACAAACAAATAGTCGTGTACCAATCACTAGTCACGGTACAACGATTCTCCAAAGCAATAGTAGCCACGTGCCCAATTTTATTAAAAAAGGAAGCAATCATCCGCTTAGAGGCACTTTGCACGCGCGCCACTTTGGTTGGTTTCGGCTCTTCTCGAAAAACTTATACACCCGATTGCAGCTTTGTTTTGGGATCGTAACTGTAAATCCATGTTTCGTCACCTGTCAGTTTGTCCCACACCAAATTTGACGCCGCTACGTTGAATCTGGTAAGCATGGCATTGCACCAAGTGACGCGATCCGTTTTTTGAGCCTCAGTCAAATTGTACGGGATCCACCGAGAGCACAGCTTTTTCTCACCCATTTTTTTTTTGTAGTATTGATTGTATTTGACTCATGCCTATGCCTAAAGATGCCCAAATCTCATGGTATGTCACATGTCTATAGCCAAAGATTCCATTTTCAATTGTGCTAATTACTTTTTAAATACCTATTGTTTATATAAGTGGCCAGTTCTGGAAACTTACAGTGCGCCCTATGTTTACCGAGTGATTTGATAAGTATTTGTTTTCCTAGTGGTGTTTTATTAATGTAACTCGTACTTATTTTACCAGGTGATGCTGTGTTGGCATTTCTAAATGACAATTGGAAGACTGTCGCTGAAGAATTTGGAAAACCTATTATGGATTATGCCGTCGAATTAGCTATAAATAATATTGAGAAATTCTTCCTTGCAGTACCTTATAATGAGTTAGTTCATGTACCCTTACCTGAAAAATATACGTGATTTGTTAGATTTGTAAGAATTAAATATCGGACTTATTATTTTGTTATACATTGGATTTACTGTCCCTCCAGTATAATTTCTCAAAGATCTTCAGTCTAAAAAAACTCCCCAAAACGTCACTATATTGAAATAAACGTACGTGTAGGTCTATAAGAACGGTGACACACAGTAAGTTATGCAGCGCGTCTGTGGCGATTCAGTCGCGATGCAGTCGCTAATCGTCTACCTTTACACACACGCGTGATTTGAGCAGCGACACAATCGCGGTGCACGTTTTTAATTATTCAACTTAAACTTCGTCGATGTAACCGCCTATAAACCGTAAGTGTCGCGATGCAATGGCGTGTTTGACAAACGCGCGTTTGTATCGCTGCGCTGCTGGAAGGCGCGTCTGATATCGCTTAAAATAAATAGAATCGACGTATCACGGAATAAATAATACAGTTTTATTTGATCTGTGATTATAGTAACGAACTTGAATTAAATTGCACCGAAGTACGCTTACTCATCTTGAATAAATTGACATACTAATTAATTCATAATTCAAAAGATCTTTGTCATACAGGTAATAAAATACGTATTCTCACATTCGTGAGGCAGATTCCTACGAGAACAATGAGCAAGAAATATTTAATGTCGTTATTCAAAACGAAGTGATAATAATCATTTACTTTCGGCTCAGTACTTCCCTGGACGATCTCTTTCACAAGGAGCTCTACTGCTACTAAGCTAACTTAAAAGTATAGGGTTCTATAGTAAGATTATTTACTCGCTGCAGACTCAGTCATAAATTATTGGAACGCGACAGCGATATTGCTCTTTTTCTTCCACTTACGAGTAGGTACTAGCCTTTTGTTTAAGCGCTGAGTCGTGCATTACTGCAGTCAATGAATGTTATCGATATATATAATGTTCAATCTGTAACGTTGTATAGTGAAAGTTGGAATAGAAACAAAAAATAATTTACATAGCAAGTTATTGATAATAATACGTGCCTGAGCCGTTGTATTAGCTCCGACAGGTAAAATATGGTTTTTATAAAAACTACCCATGGTGTTAAAAACAAAAAAGGTTGCGACATTTAGACAATATCAGGTAAGAAATTACTCGAAAAGTATCGCACCGATTTGTTTTTATCGATAACGGAAATGCGTATGCGTCACGTGCGTACGTCACTGATTAGGTGAGAGAGACAGTGCAATATCGTTGTCCAACTCCCATGGTTTATGACCGGGAATATGGCGAGTAAATGAGACAGATTCTAAGACAAATCTACCGAATTTGGCTATCCCACCCTAATGAACTAAGCGAGTGTATTGATCTGTAAACCTTCATACATAATAATAATATTGTTGATCGTAGTGACTGTCCAACATTTCCATAATGGTAAGATAATCCTAGCAGTTTAAATGTTACTAACATTAAAGTAACATATTGAAGACACCAAGGAAGCAATAGTTGTTTGTATCGCAAGAACAAAAATATCTACACCTACTGTTTTTCATAATGGATGTGCGAAATTTAATTAGAAATTTACCATGAACTTTTCAGCGAAAGAAAACATCGTAAAGAACCTACATGTCGAACGAGGTTCACAACCCTCGGAAAATGTGTGAAATCCCCAACCCGCGTTGGGCCAGTGTGGCGGACTATGGCCTAAAACCTTGCCTGAGAGGAGACCTGTGCCCAGCAGTGGGACATATAAATGGGTAGATGACGGTATCTGATGGGAAATCTACAAATTGTATGTAAAATACTCATTTTTAACAAAGCTGTCAATTACATCTTGTATATGTATAATATGTCTACGCATATTACTCGTATATTACGACTTTGCAAAACAAGTAAAGGATTTGAAAATACCTATTAAGGAACCGATCATCTTCGCTTATCCGACAATTGGTTCAAACATTATTCAGTACATTTTTGACAAGAAAAACAAACTTAACTTTGCCGAAGGTTCATGCTGAATTCAACCTTTAATCTTATATTAGAAAGGATGTTAGAACTGAATAGAAGTTTTTGGCTCGTGCAATCATTTGTCTTGGTTAGTGCGCATTCGGTAACGCCTTTGCCGCGTCTTCGTCATCGTGACAAGAAATCCTCATTATTTGTGATATCTGTTTTCTTATGTGACTTGGTATCAGATTGCTTGTCGCTATGTCGACTTTCGATTAAAATTGTATAAATACTACTTCTTTTGTAATAGAAATATGTAATTTCAAAGTTGGAGCTGCTGCCTGAATTATAATAAATTTTAACGTCTGTTTGTTTGTTTCAATAGATACAAGAACAAAGTATCTCATTGAGTTGTATTCGATTTCAATAATAAAAATATCCTATTATGTTCTCATAATTAAAAAACACGAAATTTGGCAATAAATTAATGTTAATTAAATTAATATAAATAAAATAAAAAATAAAAATTAAAATAAATAAATTAAAAATTCCAATGTTAAACTACAAAAACTTCAATATTTTTACATAAAGGATCAAAATCTTGATCATCTAATTATTTGACGGACGATATTGATTATCAATATAGTACGTAATAATTTAAAAGGCTTGATTTTTGTTTTTACGTATCACAAATATTTTTATAAAGATGACATTAAACACTTTTTGTTTTTTCTAATAACACAACGTTACAGACTCATTGTAGCTCCTATGGTAACGGTTGATTATATCACACAGTCACATAATAAGCCGGGATTATGAGACCTGTAAATAAAATAGTTTAATTTCCAATATGTGGCAACCGGGGAACCCTAAGAATAAGCGACACGCCTGTCCATAGTAGTTACAGTGCCACTCAGAGCTTTAAATCGCAAAGATCTGAGAGACTCTGCCACTGCGCCTATCACCCTGTGACATAAGTTGTCAAGTCCTTTGTGCCAGTAATTTTACCAGCACCCTTACCATTCAAAACTGGAACGCAGTAATGCTCACGTTTCTACTTGACAGCAGAAATAGGTAAGGTGTCAGTTCTTCCCTGGACGAACTAAGATCTAGTGTTAGCAGTGTAATAAATAGCAATCACGTCACCGTATTGACTCTTGGTAGTTTGCTTCTATTGACAGACGAAATATTAATTGAATTTGAATGGCAATGGATTTAAAAATATTCGCTTGTTTTAAACTTCCTGTACGACGGGTTACGAACTTTAATTTGTACATAGGGCGCACTATAAGTTTCCGGAACTGGCGATTTACACAAACAATATTTAAAAAGTAATTACAACATTTGAAAATGGAACTCTTTGGCTGCAGAATACAGTTTGTTTCATCTGACTGTCACTTGTTTTTACATTGTGGCGTCATTTTAGAAATTGGTTGTCTATATCACCATGGATTTAACTCGTGAAAATTTTTGTAGTATGATTTTTTACGACTTTAAGTGTAATTTAACCGCTCAGCGGAGTTTCGCTCGGCTATAAACTGCTTTTGGTAATGAAGCACCATGCAAGACGACTATTTATAGCTCGTTTGCAGAATTCCAACGCGGTCGTGTGAATCTCATTGACAAATGTGTCAACTGTTACTCATTTGCTCTGTTTCACTTCGAACGGTCCAAAATCTAAAGTGTCAAGCTTGTCGTGATCTTGACTGTACCTAAGATATGTTCATTGCTCATGTCATTGTTTTAATGTAGTACCTGTATTTGAGAAATGTGTTTATAATGTATTACATTTTTGCCTCGGCAGTTATAACATTCAGAATTATAATTAATAACCAGTGATCGGAATTGAGGGCGTTAATTTAACTAAACGAAAGAAGAGCGTGAACATTTCCTTTTATAAATCCCGGGAGTTTTCGGAACTGATTATATTTGAACATGCGTATTATTTGTTAAAATTTGAGTAGATTAGCGACAAACCTATTAAATATTTGCTACAAATTGTTGTCTCAAAAAATAATATTGTAGTTGGGTTTCTATAGGTACTTACGTATTTAAATACTTTAACCGTTTAAAAAATAAACGTGAGACAAACTATATTTAGGAATGTTTAGAAAATAAACAGTAAAATAGAAATTTTATACGCATTGGTGACGAAATGGATGTAACCATATTACGAAAACGTTCATACTTTAAGTAAATGAAGTCCCTCAATTCCGATCACTGTTAATAACAAACACCACAGCTAGAGATGTACTATCCTATGACTTACATACGATTGACACCTTGTGTTGAATAATATGAAATTGTCTTCTTGAAATGTTAATAAATACAAATTCGAACAGTAAATTTAAAAAAAACCTTTACTGGTATATTCAATTTCCTCTTCTAGCAAATTTCCATCCTGAGGTTGTCTGGAAGAAATTGCTACTTAACAATAAGGCAGCCCCTTGTATTTTAGCTTACTCTGTGATACTTACATTACTATTCTCTGTTGTCATTGTAATTTTTAATGTTCACTTAAGAATCTTTCATTAATTCATTCAATGTATAAAATATTCACATTTAAATTACCGAATGTTCACAACCCAAGTGAGTGTTACTTATTGTTCGTCGCATAGAATATTCTCATTTCAAACTGTGAAAATGCAAACAATTTAAATTAAATTTTTCACGAACGAACCGCGTCCGAGTCCATTCAAGCACAATGTAGCAAACTGTGACAGAACATATCCGGACAAGTCTTAAGTCGTTCGCAAGTTAACAACTTGTTGTTACAACTATGGTCAACTTGCCTCAACTGGCCCAACTTACTTTTGGTACCTTTCAGACTTCCGACAATGCAATGAATATTTTTTGTCGCAAATTTAACAGAGCAGAAAATTATAAGAAAAAGAATACGTAAATACTTCAGCTACCGCGCTAATATTTATTTTTCATTGTTTTAGAAAGCTTGTTACAAATATTACCTACATACTTACATTATAATACTGATATTTTTAGAACTAAAATTATCGACATTAAAACTGTCATGTGAAAAAAATTGAAGTAAAAATGATACAAGGAATTAATCCTTGTAATTGACCTTGTCGATTGGCATCACAAAAAACACTAGTTGTTTTTTTATTCATATTTCGTTGGTTCGATTCCCAGATGAGAGAAGCAATTTTATAAACCTTTATGAAGTATTACTTACTTTTAATAATAAAATAATATCTCCAAGTAGCAAAATACCCTATCTACAATATTTAAAGTACTTTTCCTAGCCGTGGAACGCCATTAGAGTAATGCAGAGAGCTCAGCCTTCCAATTGCGATCCTAACATACATTTTGTCGCCTCATCAACATACATCAATGTTTTTATAACGCTTGGCGATTAAGGGAACGCCTCACTTGGCCTGTCAACTAAGGCATCCTCGGTTTGGTCGTGCTAAGTTTACCTTGGTGGGCCTTTATCATCGTGCCCGCTCACATTCGCCTTATAAATCAGTTTCATCCATCTTCTGATATTCAACCTACTCTACGAGTCGTATTCTAGAACTCTATTCAATGCTCAAGTCAGGATTGCACTGGCAACACAAGCACTGGAAATACGGCCCTAATGGCAGGGACTTGAGTATGATTTCTAGTGCTTTGAATCATACTCAAGTCCTGACTTAAGCATTGAGTAGAGTTCTAGAATACGACCCTAAAAATCCGAACGGCAAACAAATTTTTAACAGAATGCGTTGTAAAAAATACCTGTACCTACTATTATCACTATGCTTAACCCAATGTCTGTAAACATTTTTCTATGTGAACAGGGAAGGTTCTTGTGTATGTTTGGTATAGCGCAATTTAAATGTACCAAAATTTCATTGCGTTTATTACCGTTTTTATTACTCAATTTGATTATTTCCGTGTGTAATGGTTGTTTGTAACAAATTTAATTTATTTTGTGCTCGATTATGTAACCTCTACAAATTAGTTGAATTTTGGTCCAAAATATATATTTTGATTGTGGTATTCTATTTTACGACGGGCCATGGCAGAATATCAGCGAGGGCTACGTATTTAGCATAGTCCTCAGATGCTGAGTCATGGACCGTTTTGACATGCTTTTCCTTGCTTTTTGTCATAACTATGTTTTTTTTTCTTTGTTTCCAATTATTGTTGTTTTTTTGTGTATTTATTTATGTCATTTCCTATTATTGTTTCTAATTCGTTATAATTATTAATACAAAGATCGAACAATTAAAAAAAATCCTTCGATCCGGCCGAATTCGAACCGACGTCTCCTAGCAAGTCGTGTCAGACGCTATGCCAACTAAGCCACTGAACGAATCAGCGGACCTCACGAATTTTTCAATGTACTTGTTGTCCGATCTTTGTATTTGGTTTTCAACGACTTTTAAGCCGTAGCGCCATCTATGAGAAATCTATAAATGTATTTCGTCACCTTTACAGCTACCAGCCCTAGCTAGAGATGTCGCTATTAACTTTTAATAAATTTTTTATTGAATTGATATTCAATTCTTTTTTGGGAAATTACTCCACTAGTTTGTTATAATTTTTCGTTTCTAATTTATTGAGCGTGTACATGTCAAAGACGATTTTATTTTTTATGTTATTTTAATTTCTACAAAAAATTATGCAACCTTAAATAAATCCCGTAAAATGATACGTGGGAAATAGTTGTAAAAACAGACGATCTTGCTTTGCCGTGATTATTGAAAACTACCTACAAAAAATCTAACGTCTACAACTGTCCTTTTTGTGCGAGTCTTCTAGATTGAGTTATACGATATAAACTGAGGCTGATGCACTTAAGTATTAACTTTGCAGGGGACTGTATGGACCAAGATTGTAGCCACGTAGAGTGATGTTAAGTTCTGTAAAACAAAAGCGTTAAAGCAAATATTGTTCCTCGGAGCGTTAAGGCCGGGCCTGTGTACATTGCGATGGGAGCACACAGTTTTTTTTTTAAATGTAAAGTAGGCTTACGTTTTCTACAATAATATGTGATGGAAGTGAAGATTGACAACATGGGTGGCTCGGTGGTTTGTATTGTGGGCGCTGGGCGTAGAGGTTCCGGGTTTGATGAACTTTCGAAATTGGTTCTGGTCTGGGTACATTAGGAAGTGCCTCAGAGCGAATTCCGTTGCTCTGGTACTCATAGTACAGGGAATTCCCTAGTTTGAGATCAGGCAATTGGTGTGGTGGTCTAGCACGTTACATAAAAAGATGTGCACAAGGATTGTAGATGTTCGCTTAAAAAATACGTGTTTCATCAAAGAGCGATACCACACGGACGCTAACAGTGCGTTGCGTCGTCGCAATGAAGTCATAGTTTCAACGCACCGAGTGCATGAGCATGACGTGTCGCAATGTAATGCCGCTTACATACGCATCGCGCCACCTCTCCCCGCTCCGTTTCCTGGACATTTATCCGATACGCACTATCATTCTAACCGTATCACTCTAACCTTTAAAATACCCATTGATCGGGAACAGAACAGAACATTGCAGAGTTTAGCTGCACGCGTCACGAACGTACTAGTTGAGCAAAACAAATTACAGTACATAATAAGGTACTCTATGAAAACAAACTAGAACTATATGTTATTATTATGGTTAGGATACAAAATTGGCGTGTATCGTTGAGGAAATACAGAACACGGCAAAGAGTTCCACTCTTGTAAAATGTACACATAATGACAGTAAAGATCAAACTGCAATTGCAGTTATTTTCATATATGTATATATTATACATAAGTAAAATTAAGTATTTTCTCCGAGTTTTCTTTGCGTTCCAAACAGTATTTACTTATTGGTAATGAAACTATTTTTTCGGACCTAAATCGCGTATATTTGTGTTTTAAAGGATCCGAAACGGTGGTTTGTCAGAAAAAGTACACGTAATTTCGATCAGAATACTTACAACTTTTTTTATGAAAAAAACGGGCCTCAAAAGTTTGTAGAATTACATCTAAGTATATGCCAAGTTTTATTGAGAACTGAGTAATATCCAATAAGCTGGATTAATACCCTAACTTGCTACCCTTACAGATGAAATACTTTCTTCAAATTTCAATATAATCACTACTGAGTTACCCCCCTTCTATTTTTCTTAAACAGAATTATCGAGATCGATTCACAAATGTCGGACTAATGGCTTTAGTAGCAGTAGAGCTCCTTGTGAAAGAGTTCATCCAGGGTAGTACTGCCACCTTATTTCTACCACCGAGTGTTCCTGTTTAGAAGGGTATGGGTGCTGGTGAAATTATTGGCACATGGGACTTGTCAACTTACGTCTCAGGGTGACGGGCGCAGTGGCAGTGCCCCTCAGATCTTTGCAATTTAAAGCTCTGGGTGGCACTGTAACTGTTATGGACAGGCATGTAGCTTACCATCACGCGCACGATTTGTTCGTCCCGTCACTTGATGTTATAAAAAAAACATGCACACAAAAAAAAATACAACCGCATTGAGATCCTCCTCCTTTTTTTTTGAAGCCGATTAAAAAAATGGTTTCATTTCCGATGTAAATAACAATCGCGAAAAACCTAAGTCTTTATGTAATCACCTCACGTAAATAACAATAAGGCACATTAAGGGTAAAGGCTGTTAATGTCACATAGTGACAACTAGTGTTGACTAATATTACTACGACAAATCGAGTTAAAACTTCGCGCGGTTGCCTCTCCTGACGTGGGCGTTAATGTCTTAATCGAGTTTGGTCTCTCGCCGCTCTCTACTGATGGGAGAACAGCATTTGTAGATAAATTTTCAACACACACAAGTATTTGTGGCCGATTGTTTACGTGTACGATCTTATCTGACCATTCTACTTAAGTTGTTTGTTGTTAAGTCCTTCTTAGTTTTAAGTTTCTTTCAAAGAAGTGGTGTAAAGTAACTTACGTAAAGTGGTGTAGGAGATTTCAAATGAGACACTTCAACATCAAGAAATACGCATGTAGCACCGTAAATTACTCATTATAATTTAAGTCTGGAATTTAGAAATAGAGATAGAAATAGAAATAGAAACCACTTATTGCAACACATTATAGGAAACAAACACAAAAAGTAATACATATAAATTAAAACTATACAAATAAAAATACTCAGAAAACAGCATAGCTTTTTTAAACAAAACAACAAATTTTACTGTATAACTTTATACTATACTGACATGTGGCTTATGCAAAACAATGTCGTTCAGCTAAAGCCATAGCCTAGAATGGGCTGTGATGCTGGTTTTCAATTGACTCTAGCGAGTGAGTGACAGACGTGTGCGTCTCGAAATTAAACAAAATACTTCGTAAATATCTAAGTCATTATGTGTAGGTATATCGTGTTATTACAACGTGTACTCTTACATCGAATAAATACTTACATAATCTTAGCAGTAATAGTTATATATTATAAATACTTACAAAAAATTTAAATTTATACAAAGTCGGGACAATAATTCTAAGAGTTTCAATTATAAGTTTATAATTCCTAACTTCGGGTGCTCGATATTAGCACCTCTTTACATAATTATGAACTTAAATATAGTACTTATTGTGGGTGTGACGACACCTCACCGGGATTGCGCTGTTTTTACCGCTACTGAACATTGTTGCTGCTCCACAACCACGAACCGAGCAAGTATTTATTTATTAGATATTAGATTATTATAAAAAATTATGTAAACTCTATTGCACATAAAATAGTACAAATGGCGAACTTCTTCTCTCTTCGCTACCAGTCAACCGAGAGAGTTATTAACGATAGGAAAGAAAAAGGAACGAGAAATCATCTAAAGAGCTGTGTCGTCAGTACCACCAAAACGAGATGGCAAATATGACGGGGATGGATTCAAAAAGTTAGAGTAGAAAAAGAAGTATACCAGCTGTAACCCTGGTAGGATCGCCGCGACTGGCCCTAATCATCTACTGCTCCAGCGGTACCGACGACATGTCACGTCTTCATCACTTCATAAAAAAAAAGTTTTTTTTTTTATTATAAAGTCAGCGGACATTGTAGAATATATACGAGTGAAAGCCAATATCACCCTGAGGGTGAGGGTGAGGGAGGCGAATTTCCATTTATTTTTTGATGAAAGTACCGACTGAATAACTCTCGACCTTTATGAAGGAGTAGTTTTAGCCGAAGAGTGTCATGTGCCGACGTTTTCGAGGCCGTCGACGAGTTGCGTCGTTGCGTTACACATTGCAATCCATACGTGTAAATAGTTAGTGTTTTTCTTATATTATTATGTATAATCTATAAGGCGTGCATTTATGTGTCTATATAACCTAATTAAATTATATATAAATAAATTAAATAAAAATTTGCCTACACTACTGCTGCTTTGACACGCAAAATCGGAGATACCCACGTCTTCAGCTGCTGTTTTTTTTTGCGAGAATAATATGTATGTTTAACTACATTATATTTAAGTGGTAGTAACGCGAAATATATAAACATGTTCAAAAAAACGCAAAAATAGGAGTAGAGATCCTTGTGAAAGAGTTCGTCCAGGGAAGTACTGCCACCTTACCTATTTCTGCTGCCAAGCAATAACGTGAGCATTACTGCGTTCCGGGTTTGAGAGGCAGGGGTGTTGTTGAAATTGCAGGCACATTAGACTTGTCAACTTGTGCCTGCAATTTCAATGTGTTATGGATAGGCGTGTCGTTTACCACCAGGCGCACGATTTGTTCATTCCGCATCAAAGAAATTTGAAAGACAAAACCGTTTTAAGAAAATATTTCGATTATTTGCCTTTTCATTTTATTTTGCAAAAACGGCAAATTTGGAAAAATTGTATTGATAAATATTTAGAAGTATTAATTACAAAGTCATGTAAAGTACATTTTGTGCTTTCTTAATAATAAAAGGTCGTAGAACTTTGAGATAAATAATCTCTAAAACGAAACTTTACTACGTTTGGAATATTTAAACATAAGTATCACTTGCTAACCTTCATTCCAAATGTTAAATCTCGAAGGATTGGAACACTATTATATCCACTTGCACTTACTTTACTTATTTTACTTGCTTTAAGTATGGCTTAAATTTGCAATGCTTGTAATGCAAAATACTCTACTCTACTCTACTCTACATTGTGTTAAGAGTGTCTTATCAATTTAAGCATTGGTTTAAGACATACGTAAGCCTAATGGAAGTGGACATAAGCATCCTTGTTGTTCCTCCTAGATATGGTAGAGTACAATAAACTAGAAGTAAAGCGGGACGTGGCTTTAATTATATATATTTTTGAATTGCTACGGCGGAGCCAGCAGTACAGTACAGGTGTATTAGAGCATATACGCTCCTGACGAGTAGACGAGGCGGAGCCGACAGTCGCCGTTGCTAACGTTGTCGCGCGCGCGGTCTCAGCTGCTGGCCCAAACGCTATTCACGCTACGTGCCCTCTCTACTCTCAATCGAGTAGCTGATACAACTGACTTATTTCAGCGCACTCTGAGTGAATTCAAAAGGGGTGCCTTGCTTAAAATATGTTATGTTTTTAAATTATTTTATTTATGTACCTTCTCTAACGAATTAGGTTTTGCCTGTAATGTTAGTGTTAAGTTGTGATGTACAATGAAATAAATAAATCCTCATTTTGTGTATGCTTTTCATTACTTTAATTTAGTGGTTAAAAATGTATTTATAATTTTTACTGCATCATGAGCCGAGATAAACAGGTTTGACGCTACTGTTTTCATATTAATAATAAATTAGACGACATCAAATATATTGCGATCTCAAAGTATGTAACTAAATCATTTGTGTTACGGAAATCGGAAGGAACGGAACCACAAATACACAGACCCGATACAGTATAGAAGAGTTAGTTTTTCTACATTAATCCAGTCGGGGATCAAATCCGGGATCTCAGAGATGGCGCTATCACGAAAACCGGTTTGCGAGCCACTCGATCACGGAAGTCGTCAGTAAAATAAATAATAAACATTTAATAGATTTTTTTTATTATATCAAATGACGGAACGGTAAGCTACAGTCACAGTTACAGTGCCACTCAGAGCTTTAAATCGCGAAGATTTGAGGGGCACTGCCGCTACGCCCGTCACTCTGAGACATAAGTCGACAAGTTCCATTCCATGTTCCAATTCCACCAGCACCACCCTTACCCTTCAAAACCGGAACCCAGTAATAGTCACAACTGCTTGGCGGCACAAATAGGTAAGGTGGCAGTGCTTCCCTAGACGTACTCTTTGACAAGGAGCTCTACTGCTATTGAAAATGGCAGTAGTAAGAATAGAACACTTGAGGAGTAAGTATAGAATCTGGCCAAATTATAATAATGTAATAATTAAATACCAATAAAACAATAATGTCTAAATGTAACTTAAACCATATAATTATTACAACCTTGTACTTGTTTAAACAGACATTTGACATTTAAGTTAACATAAACTCATATATAATTTCCACATACAACATGAATTATGCATAAAAGTAATGTAAAAAAATTGTAAGGTATTTGCATAAGCATGTAAATTTGTCAGTATTTAGAATATCTTGTAGTAGGTTACTTGTACTTGGTTATTAAGAAAAATGCACTAAATTGGGAATTGTCATTATATTAACTTTACTAACTCTATATAGATTTTAAGACTTTCGTGGTTATTCACTAAATGATTATCACTAATATCAGGTTTCTTACCACGGTATGACTTCTTTTTATTATCTCGAGATATTTCGGAACGGTTGCACGCTCCATGGTCACGGGTTGACTCTCAACCCGACTACCATTACGACTACTAACTCTACTTCTATTTCTTGCTGATCACGCGTATAACTATTACATTACATTTTGGTGAAATTATATACGCATGGGACTTGTCAACTTACGTCTCAAGGTGACGGGCGCAGTGGAAGTGCCCCTCAGATCTTTGTGATTTAAAACTCTGAGTGGCACTACAATTATTATGGACAGGCGTGTCGCTTACCACCAGACACACAACTTGTTTCTCCTACTTGGTATCATAAAAAAACATCAATACAACAATAAGAAACAGATTAATGCTATGTGAATTGAAATCTGTAGCATCGATTTTTTGTCATTTATTTACAAAAATTGACAGCCTAGTTACATTTAAAATGTATATAATGCTAAACAGCATTAAGATCAATTACACATTTTCTGGATTACACATATAATTTAATCGTAATAAACTAAGATAAAAAATTAGTAAACTATCATAAGCGAGCAGATGTAGAAACTGCTATATCTGCAGTACCTGAACTCAAGTTATTTATACGTCCCAATAACTGTTATGATCCTCTAGCTGAAGTCAAAATAAGGGTTTACTCAATTATACTTAGATTGTTTCAACACTAAAGACCTGCACCGAAAAAAAAAAGTTGTCGAATTTTTAAATTTTCGCGATTGTAAAACTCGTAACCTCTATTAATGCCAACTGTTGATATTATTGTTAACGTTGACAAAGAATTACTAGAAATAATTAAAGAAAAATCCATGATTATACCTTCATTTTTAACAGACTTCAAAAATAAGAAGAGGTTCTCAATTCGACTGATTCTCTTTTTGTTGGAAAGAGGGTACTTCAGTATTGGCTCCGTTTAAATTTTAAGAAAATATTCCACCTCTAAGGGTGGCAAACTAGGGCGTGAATTCGGTTTCGCGCACTTTCCGGTAACCGCGGATATATAATAAATATACGCGATTTAAATCCGGAAAAATAATTTCATTTCCTAAACTCTTAGATAAACAGTTAATAGAAATAATATTCATGCAAATCATTCTTTTTTTTTTCAATACAGTTACAAAAGTTAAAATTGAAATGTCTTATTTTAATTAATCAAATAATATTTCAATATACGCCACATACGTTTTGTAAAATATACTTGTAAAGAGTTCGAAACGTTCGTCTGATTGAAAAAAAAAATCTACGCCATTTACATCCAAAAAACATTTCCAATTTATAGGTGATTAAGATCTACTCTATAGTAGTGATTCTTTCCAACGTTATTTTCCTCAAATAATACTGTTATTGAACCACAAATCAACACTGATTCGGACTATCGACTATAGGTCCTTTGATGCGCCACTGCCTTTCGATCAACGTCATCCCTAATGAGAGTCATACGTGAACCAATCTCGAGGGCGGCTGCTACAGAAACGACATTTTTCAAGCGAAATTGAGAGCCTCGTCGCTTTGAAGACTCTGAGATCGACGACGTTATTGGAGAACCGTCAATTATAGAGCTTGAGATGTGGAGGACTACTATTTCACGTTCTTGATTTTTCAAAAGAGTGAAATACAACTGGGAAGCTTCCTTAGCAACGACTGAATGAATGTGACTTTATGAATTTTGTATGAACACTATGTGCTCAAGTCAAATTCAATGTAGATTAAATACCTTCCTCTAGAATTTTAATTATCTATTACAAAATATTAACAGTAAACAAAAAACTTTCCCAATAAAGTACAATAATTTAAAAAAGAGAAACGAAGCACGAAGGACATCTATGACTGCGCAAAATGGCAATACAAAAAACTGTTTTTGTTCTCGATTGTGTTACCAAATGTCACAAAATTATTTACGATCTTAAACAGGCTTATTATAGTTATTGTATAAAACGAAATTAAGTAAAACTATATCTTGTAAAATGTTCTAAGTTTTACCAAATTATAGCTTTAAAAGCGTTCTAAGCATGTATTATTGTCAAAAATAGGCAACTACCATTTAATAATCATTTGCTAAGCAAGGCTGCAAAGTTGTTGTTTGACGCGACTACTTGTATTTTCAAGCCACGAGACGCGAAACAACTTTGCTGCCGAGCGAAACACATAATTTTCTCCTCACTATAGCGAGAAAAATGGTAGTTGAAAGAAAAACAGTTGAACTATAACAAATAAGTTTTTTTAATCTAAAAAAAAAAGTTTATTTCTGAATCTCTCCTCAATTTTTATTCTTGCTAGCATGATTTTGTATGATAATTGAAATTATTTTAGTTGTTCAACGAATTAAAATAATAATAATAAACAAAATTAGTTATCGTTGTCAATTTAATATCAACAATAATAAGAATAAAATGTAGCAACGATTACATTAATAATATACGACAAAGAGCGTAGTTGAACGTGTCATTATGTTTTTTTTTTCATCGAACGAAGAAGTTAGATGCGCAATGTCCATCGTCAAGTTCGAATTCCAAAACATTGCCACGCTAGCGTGGAAAAACGCTTTTGCTTTCTTTCTCATTAGAAAGAAAGCCTTTCCGTACTAGTGAGGTGAAAAATGTATTTTTTTGTTCGGTTATCCCCTGTATTTACATTGGGTATCTAATTATGATTCATATTATAATTGATGGGACCAATGGTAATGATAATATCTCTCGAATAAACATTGGGTCTTCACAATCATCCATGAAACAAGAAGATGAGGATGGAGGTTATTTAATGAACTCTTATAAAAGAGTCTGTTAAAAAACTTTCAGAACGAAAATTCATTGAAACTATATTGAAAAATTATTTTATTAAATTTTAATATAGTTTTAATTAATATAATTATTAAAACTTTTTACCGTTTTATTTATCGTTGAACTACTGTCGCGCTAACCTGTTCCCATATCACGACTGTCTGTCGTGGCTGTGTTGTGGACAGATTGTTTTATAGTTGAACGACTGTCGTCTAGCTGTTCCCACTACCCACGACAGCCGCCATATCGTTTGCACGACAGAGTCGTTTGAGGCACTGCAGCTGCTTCTATGTTCTTTTGGAAGGCAGTCGTGGGTTTTCGCTCCTGTGTGAAATGGATGAAGATGAAATTATAATAATGTATTACTTTTTAAAAAGGCGGAAGAGGAAGCAAACGAAGAAAACAAAATATTTGATATATCCAATGTTATTAAAAAGAATTCCATTAAGATTATCACAATTGCAAAAATCTATGAACTCGACAAATACATGTTTTTAACTAAAAAACTGGAATTTCGTTACATTTTTCTGTTGAATGTGTAAAAATACTCTCAGAACCAAAAGGTCGGCTAGAATGTCAGGTATCTTAGGCCATCGACTGTACTATCGTAGGTCACATCATCACTTGGTATGAAATGAGGTTATGGCATAGCAAGCGTCCATTTTACATCACAAAAAACATATATAATAGTTACTCATTGTTTATCTGAACTCGTGTTTTCTTAATTATTGCATTCAATAACGATGAGTAAGACAAACACTTCAATTATATTCTGTAGACTTAAGGTTATGGTCAGCTCATGAGAGCACAAAAGATCTAGAAACTGATATGCAATCTCTACAGTACCTATTACTGGAACCAGAAAGCACTTGCCGCGGTATCTGGCATTACTTTTGCATAAATAAGTCTCATAACGCCTGCCTTCGATTGGAGTAAATAGTGACTCCAATAGGAGTTGCAATAGTAACGAAATGTATAGACTCTATACTACGCCTGAAATAGAATTTTGATAGCAATTTGTCCAGAACTAAAACGAACTAACAGCGTTGTAAAGGTAAAACACAGTTACAGATATAATGAAATTGGTGAACGGTCGGACGTCGAACTATTTTACAATTCAGTTACAGGTTTATTACACGAACACACAGGTACAATGTTTGTTGGAAAAATAAACTGTGAGTAATTTGTTTTTGTTTTAGACCTTTAGAGAAAATTGTTTACGAAATATGTACTACCATTGCGTATGTATTGTTAACGACAAAAGTATATCAATCAATGCACATTAATATACCGGTAACATGTGCCTGTAATTTGAGCAGTGCCCTTACCCTTCAAAACCGGAACCGGATCGCAGTAATGCTCACTTTACTGCTTGGCGACAGAAATAGGTAAAGTGGCAGTACATACTTCCCAGAACGAACTCTTTCACAAGTAGTTCTACTGCTGCTTATTTATTATATTATTTGTTACTTATTATATCAAAATTGATTTCTTTTTATGATCGTAGCATTTAACTATAGATTTAAATACTGGTTTCTCGCGTATCTCAGAATTTATGTCGCTGGTACAACCCAAAAGAAAAAAGAGAACTTTGAATTCTGAGACAAGGTCCTAAGTTAGTTAGTAGTTTATAATGTATAAATCAATACAACGAATAAACTTATAAGAAACTGTACTTCATCCAAAACTTCTATTTAACAGATGTTTGCTTTCGTTAAGACAATAACACTGAAAAAGGAGATCGAATTCAAGACAAATTATTGAATCAAATTGGATTTCGACGAGAAAACTCCATTATAATACTCGATAAAAAATCTTTTTTGCGAAGCGTCTCCACGGGGAGAGGTTCTCAATTATAACAAGGCATTTGAAAACTCCACGTAACTTCGCGATGCTCACTGCCCTCGGGGCGTAAAGTCTGTGGAGTTCTTTCTACTTTGTTAGTATATCTTCACTAATACTATTAAGGTTAAGCTTACACCTTCCAACTCCAATACGGTGTAGTTGTTGGTTTCTTCTGAAACGCCTTATTGTTTTTGGTGAGATCTAAACAGCTTAGTAGTTTCTGCTTGTACGTTTTCGGTAAATATATCTACTACTTCTTACTCAAGTTTATAAAACCAGTATTGCAAGTCTTATGTGTAAGTACGTAGCAATAATAGTGGTGAAATTACGGGCACATGCAACTTGTCAACTTACGTCTCAGTGCGACAAGCGCAGTGGTAGTCTCAGATCTTTAGGATTTAAAGCTCTGGGTGGCACTGCAACTATTATGTTCAGGCGTTTCGCTTACCATCAGGCGGATGACTTGTTCGTCCCGGCACTGGATATTATACTGTGCATGGTGAATATAAAATAATGTACTGTTAAGAAAAAGGATGGAGCTTCAGCAATACATGCTCCTTTTCAGCTTCCATTTTTAAATATGAGACGCGCTGAATATAAAATTTTCAATTGTATTAACATAGTGTGTCGTATAGGAATTTTTTAAATAATAATATATAAAATATACAAATATAAAAATAAAACTATTTTTTCGGGACGAAATTGCGTACATTTGTTTTTACAAACAAAAAGGTTTGTGTAAAAAGAGAAATATACGGTATTTGGATTCGAAAAAACATATTATAATTTTCTTGTGTAGCAATCGCGAAAACCTAAGAACTTAACAATATGTCGAAGGCATAAAATTATTTTTTGATGATAATAAGTAACAGGACGAACAAGTCGTGCGCCTGATAGTAAGCGACACGCCTGTCCATAACAGTTGCAGCGCCACTCAGAGGTTTAATATCGCAAAGGTCTGAGGGGCACTGTAATAGCATCCGTCTCCCTTAGATTTATGTTGATAAGCCCCATGTGCCAGTAATTTCACTATGAATAACATATATTATGTAGATTACTCACGAAATCACTAATCAGTACAAATTTTGATTGAACAATCTATGTACAGGATCAAAAACACGTCAGGTTTCACAAGTACGTATTGAATTTTACTTTATGATGCTTGCAATAAGAACGCCCTAAAGTGGCGAGCTTGATTTGCTCATGACTATTTAAAGCTCAATCGAATAAAAAAAATCTTCATTAAAACGCTGTAAAAAGACATTTTTATTTGCTGCGTACCTACGATCCGTTTACATCTGAATCCGGTTCTCCATTAGAAGGTACTATTAAAAACTTTGTAAAGATGGAAATTGTGTAACATACTTTACATACAAATGAACTTTACAAACAAATGGGGCTCTTTTCACTGAAATACAAGGTACAACACTTTATCACCAAAACCACATTTTAAAATTAAAGAAAACAAGAACAAACATTTTACATGCCACATCTTCTACGACGTCACAGGGCGTTAGGTTTCAGGTCGAGTGATGTTGACGAATTCTAATTAAATCAAGTTCTTGCGGTGTCATCTGCCTCTTTGACTTCCTAATTAGGTTTCATGTTGGCAACCTAATTTAGAGAATGACAGTATTATTTATACGGGGTTATTCGTAAAATCCTAACAACTATCCAGGACTGTATTATTAAGATTATATCCAAAAACTTTTGTTTAAAGACTTTACAAAACATAATTTTTGTACGGTCGAACACCTTTTAGATCTGCACTTAGGCCATACTGGAAGTTTCTGGATTCTGATAAGTAAGATCGGATATTTTGCCCTCACTATTCACCCACTTTTGCAATCGTGAACGTGGAACCGTTGTGAAAAGCAGTAGGTCCAGTCTTCTCACCAATACTTACTTCACCAAAACAGTACTTCTCAGCATTCCCCGCCGCTTCCGGACTATGAAATAGTGAAACTCTTAAGTTAATGTCCAGTTCATAGGTTTTCGCGATTGTTAAATAAAGTACACATTTCTTCAAACAACAAAAAACAAAAGAGTAAAGCTGCGCAGCTTCGCCGCTATCCGATTCCTCCCACTTGTCTCGCCTCTGACAATACAAAGTGTAACTTAGCGTCTCAACAATAACGTATATTTCTTTGAAAGGCAGCTATCAGCTGATCAAGGGTAGTCGTGTTTAAGCAATTTGTAGATTTTACATGCAATTAATATAATAGTCCAAATAAGATGATTTCGGTGGCTCAACGGTTTGCACAGTCGGCACTGCATGAGAAAGTTCCGGGTTCGATTCCCGGTAGAACTTATTTGGGAAAAAACTATTCTAAAATGTTTTTGGCCTAGGTGTTCTGGGTAGTGCCACGGAGCGAACTTCTTAACTCTTGGTTCTGGGTTCGATTCCTGGTAGAACCAATTTAGGAAATTAACTTTTCTGAAGTGTCTTTGGCCTAGGTATTCTGGTATTGCCCCTGATTGGATTCCGTGGTTCTGGTACTCATAAAGCGTACAGAGAGTTCACTTGTTTGAGACCAGCATGCGTTGCATGACAGTATATCGCATACGATATGTGATAAGCCTCCCTCTGATATATATAAAGCAGTTGATAAAGCGGTTTATTTCCAGTGGTTTCATGTACTCAGTTCCACATGGAGCAGTTGTAACCCAAAAGTTCCAAAAGCTATGTTGTCATTATTAAAATTTATTTTTTATATTGTGAGGCGGTAAGATACCGCACTAACGCCATTCGTTCTTTAGTTTACTTGATAATGAAACCTTGTTATACATTTTGCAGAACAAGCGATATGAAATTGCATATGTAGCTAACTTTGTCATTTAATCATCAAAAATTATAATCCTTTTAATTGCATCGTTGTAAAACGACGAAACAAAAAATCGTTCATTACCAAATAAACAAAAGAACAAATGACACTAGTGCGGTATCTTGCCGATTCAGTATTCGCAATAGAAAATAAAATTTTAATAATGGCAACGTTGCTTTATCATGTGTAATAAACATGTGACGGGGAGGTTTATCACATATTGCATGCGATATGCTGCCATACAATAAAAATGGCAGTCTTATCAATTTAATTTGACAGCTATATGTGGCTATAATAGGTTTATTGCAGCGTTATGCTACGGGTACTGGCGGTTGTCTGGCAGCAGGACAGGTATAAGTTCATCCCCTTTGTTTCATTATTTAGTTCATCAAGTTTATCCAGAATGACTAGGCCAAAACCACTAAAAAGTTCATTTCCCAAATTGGTTTTACCGAAAATCGAACCCGGGACCAAAGGCTACGGAATTCACTCCGCGTCACTACTCAGAACACCTAAGCTAATACCATTTAAAAAAAAATCATCTTCAAAATTGGTTCTACCGGGAATCGAGGCCGGAACCAAGAGCTACAGAACTCACTCTGCGGCATTACTCAGAGCACCTAGGCCAAAACTAGTTAGAAAAGTACTTTTCCAAAATTGGTTCTCCCGGTAATGAGACCCAGTCCTTCGCGCACTGTATAATATACATTATAATATAGAAGATATTGTCTAACTAAATAAAGTATATATTGCTTCTATCAAAAGAGATTTTGCTTGTCTTTCAAAGAAATATCGACTTTGTTTAGTATATTATATACCACATTACATCTACTACGCAATCTGCCTTTCAAAGAAATATACATTATTAATTAAATTTTTATTGAATTGATTTTCAATTATTTTTTGTGAAATTACTCCACTAGTTTGTTATAATTATTAATACAAAGATCGAACAATTGTGTTTTACACAAAAAATACTTCGATCCTGTCGGATTCAAACCGAGACGTCTTCTTGCATACCGTGCCAGACGCTATACCAACTAAGCCACGGAACGAACCAACGGACCTCACGAATTGTTCTATGTCCTTGCATCGTGTCTTTGTAAGTGGTTTTTCAACAACTTTTTAGTCGTAGCGCCATCTATGAGCTATATATACATTATTGTTGAGAAGCTAAGTTACACTTTGTTTTGTCAGAGGCGAGACAAGTGCGCGGAGTCGTGAAGCACGACGCGACACGCGGCTTTACTCTTTTGTTTTTTTTTGTTTGAAGAAATGTATACTTTATTAAATAAAGAATATGTTATATAGTATATTGCATTTTATAAATTGCGCCCGCCGCACCTCTCTGCAGCCCGCCGCCCCATGAAGGAGCTTCATTTTCATGTGTTTGTTTAATGAAATGTTGCCTTATTTTCTAGAGGATAAAGTTAAAGTTGCATTTCTCGTTTTAACGTAGCGCCGCGTCGCGTTGCGTTGCGTCTCGGCGATATGAATCAAGCGTTATTTTAACCAGCCGCCAAACAAAACGACACAGCAAACAAAAACAATCTAAAGTAAACCGGAGTCAATTAATAAGGATTCTGCTTTAGGGCATCGTTTTCTCATCTTAGTGAAAATCCATTTTATATTTATAGAAAACTAGCTCTCGCCCGCGACTTGATCCCCGTAACATTTTTACTTGCATTGGGTATCTACTAAAACACAAATGAAAAATATTCAAGTTTGCAAATTAAGGAATACGATTTTCTATAGAAAAGGCGTTAAGCGTTGTTTGGAATAACCCAGAAATACGTGTTTGTTTATATTGTATTTAAAGTGTCCAAACTAAGTTCGAAGCCAATCGAACCTAGCGTTAAAAAGTTGCTCTACAAACTTTAATATCTCATTTAAATAACTTAACTGCCTCTGTGGCCGAACGGTTACCATGCCGGACTGCCACGCGGAGGTCTCAGATTCGATTCCCAGGTCTCATTTATTTCTCTCGTGAGTTTGGGTGTAATTTGTGGTTGTCTATGTATGTGTCCATGGCACCCGCGACACAGGGTTTCCCTAGTGCGGGGCTATGTTGAGTGTGTGCGTTATTGCGTTATTATTATTATTTTTTTTTTTTTTTTTAAATCTCTCCTCTTATCTTTTTTATTATTATTATTATTATTAAATACTTCGATTCCCTAACTTACCATTTTTAGCGGTCGTTTTGGAAAACCCCGATCCGCCCTTTTTCACCCCCTCTTCGAGGTTGAGTTGCAAAAAATCCGTTCCTAATACGCGCTCTCTAAATAAAAGTAAGATACCCTCAAGTTTTTATGTTTCTAGAACTCATAGTTTTTGCTGTGGATATATATCAGTGAATTGCTCCGGCCTCTACTCTTTTATATACAGATTGTAATTGTTAATAGTGCCCAAGTAATTATTCCGTAAATATAAGAGATATCAAAAATCTTTACAATGTGTCAATAACTTTTTTTTTTTAAATAAAACTGGGAATGACAAAAATTTTATATTAAACGCTCCTATACATTTCATATGGCATTCGAAGAGAAGCTTTAGTTTCGAACAACAACTTTGAATACAAATTTTATATTAACTTAAAAATAAATATCACTTTTATTCGATTTTTAATTCGGGACTTAATCATGTATAAATATGTTTTATACGTGATTAAGACCTGAATTAAAAATCAAATGTATGAAAATAGTGAAAGTTTAAGTCAAAGTAAATATCACTTTGTTGTTATTCAATTATAACATAATTTTATTACTTTATTTATAACAGTTTAGTTATCTGTAAACTTATTTTTACCTCTTACAGGAGATCAATTAAAGTCATGTAAAATATATCGGAGCGTTTAACATTAAAATTTTGGACATTTCTAGTTTTATTTAAAAAAAGTTATTGATGTTGTTTTATACATTCGGTAACGTACTTCCAACATCAGTTAAAAGGTTTTTGATATCTTTTATATTTACGGAATAACCGCACGGGCACACTTAACGATTACACCCTGTATTTAATATCTTAAAGTATATCTATTTATATAATTTTGAGTAAGCAAATTTAAGTAAGTAAGTAAATAATTTATTTATTTGTACATAAAAATAAATACAGTTCAGTTACCCATAACAGAAACAGGAACATATTACACCTTATGGAATACATATGTTTAAGACATGTACTTTTAAACTTTATCTAAACCGGTTACACTGGCTCCTACACTAGGCAAAGCCTGTCTATATAAAGTAAAATTCAATAATAAAACACGAATATTTTTAATCAAAATGTATCATTACAATATAAATAAGCAGTTTCAGTGACACTAAAGTTAAGTAGTGTTATTTTACCATATTTATCTCCTATATTTACAGAATAATAGCCAGGTCACACTTCACGATTACAACCTGTATATAGAAAAATATTATTAGTAGGAATGTTTATTGGCGTATATATTTTTTGTTCAAATGATGTCGTTTTACGTGTGATTAGCAAAATTGCTCAGTCTATTAACTAGTTTTGTTTAACAGATTAAACTACTGCTTTTTAACCGACTTTAAAAAAGGAGGTCTCAATTCAACTGTATGTTTTTTATGTATGTTAGGCGACAGCTCATTTATGAACCGATTTTGATGATTCTTTTTTTGTTGAAAATAGAGTAAGTACCTCAGAAGTGGTCCTATTTGAATTTGAAGAAAATATTCCACCTCTAAGGGAGGCAAACTGGGAGATGAATGACTGTTGAGGTCAGTTTTTATTCTTTTGTAAGCATGAAGCGAGAGTAAAGTGGACGGGAGTGGCTGCGGGCATTGACGAATGGCACAGGATAGAAAAAGGCCCAGAAGTGGGCTTTAAAATCAATAATTCTTTTACGTTTTTAACTTGAAATCTTTTGATTTCATTTTAATCACAATTTTCAAAAACTTAGATTAACTATAATGAGTTTTATCACATAATATTTAGTATAGGATCACACTTATCTTGCAACGAGCACGCTTACAAGACGGTCTCTTTAATAAGAAATTCGAGAATATCTTTCTTACCTAAATGTAATCATTGCAGAAACTGGAATTCCAATATTGAGGATACTATCGTCAGCAACTTCAGGATATTAAGGGATATTACCTCTGGTCATTCTATAAAGTGAACCGCTCTTAACTAATGTCTCTTAATGCCCCTTGAGCTTCCAAGGCATCTGAATAGAGCGCGTAAATCTTTGTATAAAACATCATACGTATAAAATATGATATCGACGTTTTATTTCACCTACCAATAACAGTAGACAATATATTGGTACAAGATAGCCTTTTGTAATCATACGTCAAAACTGCTTTATAACCGACTTCATATAAGGAGGATGTTCTCAATTACCCTGTTTTTTTTTGTACGTATGCCACGCGATAACTTTGTGAACCGATTTTGATTTGTTAGAAAGAGGGTACCGCAGTAATGTCCTATTTAAATTTGAAGAAAATATTCCACCTAAGGGTGGCAAACCGGGGATGTATCCTGTTTCGCGCATTTTCCGGTAACCGATTTCAATAAATTTGGCAAATAGATGTAATTCCACGAACTTTTGAGGTCAGTTATTTTAGTACTCTTTACTGAGATTATTTCACATGAAAGTCATAAAAATAAGATGTAACTACGTGACATATTATGTCAGTTTGAAATTTTACAACTCTCCTACTCGAGCATAAAAAAGTTATCGACTACTTAATTTCTTTCGTAGATTTAAACTTCTTTCCAGAAAAATTGACATTTTACAGATGTGATCTTATTACACCATGGGTGCGATATATTTTTACTGAAATTTAAGAACCTAGACTTGCTGGTGAAATTACAGGCACATGTGACTTGTCAACTTACGTCTCAGGGTGAAGGACGCAGTGCAGTGTCTCTCCGTCAGTGTGATTTAAGGCTCTAAATGGCACTGCAAATGCTAGAGATGATAACCACTAGGCGCACGACTTGTTTGTCCCGTCATTTGCTATAAAAAAATGTTTTTGTGTAAATATCTTAACCCCTGTTAAGACGTTCCCTATTTCACTGATTAACATTTTAATTATCTGTTGGACTGATTAATTATCTCGAGTTGAATAAAGTTTTTGGGAACCGTAGAACCAAACTTCATTAATCCTACTCCTATTGAAGCCGTCCCTCAACATTAAGATTTTCATTATTACTTAGAAGATCGTCAAATAATAAACGATACTAGCATTACTGTGTACAGTTTACTGTTTACTTTACCTTTCCATTATGCTATATAAAACGTTATTTCCCTTTACTCTTGTTGACTACAAAGCTCGTGTCTCGAGGATATTAGACGTGGTTTGCATCCTATCGCAAGAATATGTTCGACGAGAAACCTGCTGGTTGCTTCATATATTCTATATGAATAATACACGTAAGTTGTTGTAAGTCAATAACACCCTATTTTGCTTTGCAACTTAAATATATCCTTTTTTCAAACATGGAACCTATAATATACATAAAAAAGGATACATATAAGTTAAAAAGCAAAATATGGTACATTGACTTACAACAACTTACGTGTGAAGTATCGATAAATTCTATGTTGTAAACAAATGGTGTCCAAGTACCTTTATGGTTTTATCGCATACTTAAATTAACCATGTCGAAATTACACACCCACGTATAAATACTGATAATTATAATAATTACTTAGTAAATACAATGTTGTGCCTAACTCCCAAATTAGGATCGCTTGTACTATAGGTCTCACGACCGTTATAAACGATGACTTGAAATAACAATAAACAAGCCTATTAAAATAAATTTACAAAAAACAGTACAGGGTATAAAAAACCGACCTCAAACGTCATTCATCCCCTAGTTTGCCACCCTTAGTGGTGGAATATTTTCTTCAAATTTAAATGGGACCACATCCGAGGTACCCTCTTTCCAACAAAAAAAGAAGCATCAAAAGAGTCGAACTGAGAATCTCCTCCTTTTTTGAAGTCGGTTAAAATATTTTAAGTAGAACACAAAACGGAAATGGTTTACTTTTAATTTTTACATTACGTAATTAGCTACATTATCAAGTAGTTCTGATGTTTCAATTTTTGAAATTACAGGCGCATGGGACTTGTCAACTTATGTATCAGGGTGATGGGCGCAGTGGTGAAGCGCCACAGATCTTTGCGATTTAAAGAGCTGAGTGACACTGCAACTGTTTTGATTTGATTGATTGATTTTATTTCCAGACTTAAATAGGCCGCTATTATAATTAGAAAAACCTAAGTATAGTTTCTTCAAACTTGTAATTAAAACATTTGAAGACGCTAACAAATTTTTTAACAATGATTTTGCCATTGTTATTTAACGACTACAAAAAATATAATAATTATGTTGACCCTATTGTTCTTTCCACTAGAGGCGTTATCCCTAATTACCTTCACCATAGTCTCAAATTATTACATTTTAAAGAAATCTTAATCTTAATCTGTAGCTTTAAATACCGAATTGTCAGAAAGTTCATCCAGATAGAAAAAGACGGAATAGGCTCTAAGTACAACACACCATACTGCATTTACTTGATTTCGGTATTATCCCAGACCTTCAAAATAGGGTAACCTGTGATTTAAGGGCTAGTGCTCCATCATATCCTAGATAACAACCTCACTGTGTGTGTGTGTGTGTGTGTGT
>NW_020653850.1:10744457-10776036 GCF_003589595.1 Hyposmocoma kahamanoa
ATGTAAAGTCTGTGAAGGTTGAGCGGACACCGGCGAGATGGGTCGCGCCCCAGTTGACGCGGTAATTAATAGAAATATGTGCTGCCAGGGACCGACTTGGCCCTTCTCCAACCATGTGGATATTAAGATCCTTCTTAAAATTCACTTTTATCAGCACGTCCACATCCCGCGCTTATAGTAAAAGCCGGTTTAAGTGAGTTTCGTATGTGATGAGATGGTGTTTATATCGCCCACACATTTCGCGATAGGACATTGTAAAACATTTGGCAATTTTTTTTACTACAATTGACGCAACAAATAGTGTACACCATCGATACGATAAGACGAAGAATACCTCTACTACAGCGTTTAAGTTATTCATTAACACACAGAAGAAACAATGATCTTTTAACACAATGTTTCAGCTTTCTGTCTGCTATGAAACATCCAATATTAGGAGTATTTTTAATGATAATATGTTTTAATCCCGAAAATTTAAATCAAGAAATCTTATTTTCTAAAATATTTACGAAAATAAGATACTAGTCCGTTCCTGGTGACACATGAACATGACACGGGGAGACCCGCTGACCCGTTTCCCTTGCCACCTGCGACTAGTCAATTTACCTTTAAAAAATCTCGGAAACTTCCCGAAAGAAAAGCAGTATGTTGACTTAACACACATACGAGGCGTAACCGGCACGCGCCCTCATTCCAACCGCCAAGCGAAAAAACATCATCAATCTTTTGATTCCTTTGCTTTTAGAGTAGCAATCTCTTCGGTATTCCCAATGGTTGTTATATCATTTTAGGGTTACGATGAAATGAAATGCTTAGGAATGGTTCAGTCCAGAAGCGCGATGTTTACGGTATTCAAATTGCTGTCACATGCCACACACAGCTTGTGCTTGCACCACTATTGTGGGGTTAATAAAAAATATTTCATTCACAGTCTCCGTACTTTTGCTAAGTAGCATAGAAAATACAGGTCTCGTAATTTGTGATTTCACTGAAATAGCAAAGAAACTTCTTTTACTTTTGCGCATATAGCAAAAAAATGCTTACAATACTTAATTTTATTACAATCAGAAAAATTGTAAACAAAGACGCAGAGATCATAAACCTATAGCTACAAACAATAAATTACAATAAAGGAAAACATCGTGATAATTGATTGTAAATAATATTTACAAATGACACTATAATATATTATTACTTTATAAAAAGTTTCCGTTTGTTTGGAACGTCTGTTTCTTTAATTTTTGTATATGGGTAGAAAATTTTTTTGAGTACTGATTTTGGCGAGTAAAAATAGCGTAATAATTACTTAAAATGTTAAATATGTTTGAGAATGTTGTTTCACGGTATTTTTTAAAAAGTTATTTGTTTACCAAGTGACTAAATGAGGTGTCGCCTGATAAAATACCCATTATTTCCTTTTATCTAATGCTAAAAAAACGACCTATAGCCCAAAAGTACCTCATTCATGTGAAATTCATCCAAAATCAAATTCCTAATTATTATAACCTTGTTACCCTTAACTTAATATCTCACTAGTACTCTTCATATTCAACGATAACGAACGTCGAAACAACTTAAAACAGTGAGCATGATTGTCATACATGAATGCATTTGGAATGCAGTTTGTCCTTGTGTATGCAAGTTCAATGAATTATTCACGCAACTTGCGATGAGCTTGAACTCCAGCTCGAATGCAGGGGAAATCCGATCGTACCCCAAGATTTGATTTTAACAAGAATCATTACCGACCGATGTGAGTTTCATGAAAAATTCATAGCTCCATATTCAGTAAAAGTCTTTAGTAGAGTACATCGGGGTTTTTCTTGAATAATTAAAAAAATAATAATATAAAAATGTGAGTGAGTCAACGACTATCGACTATCTAGTCGTAATTCAGCTGATTCGTTTCATTTTTTTTTATGATAGCAAGTGACGGAAGGAACAAATCGTGCGCCTGGTGGTAAGCGACACGCCTGTCCATGGCAGTAAAGTTGCAGTGCCACTCAGAGCTTAAATTCACAAAGATCTGAAGGGCACTGCCACTACGTCTCTCATCCTGAGATATTGACAAGCCCCACTGTGTCTGTAACTTCACCAGCATCTTTACCCTTCACAACTGGAACGCAGTAATGCTCACGTTGTCCTGTACGAGCTCTTCCACAAGGAGTTCTACTACTTAATTTACAAATTAAGAGTTGAATGAAATTATAAATTGACAATACTACGATATGTATATTGTAAGGTGAAAATTTTCACTATTTTATTGAAACTCTCCATTAGCTGGTGTACCACTATTATGAGTAAACCGTAACCAATGTAAATCTTCGAAATTTTCATTTAGTTGCCATTGTTCGGACCGATTCCTTTATATTACCTAATTTTGGGCATATCAGACGAATACTTCACGTTGCGCAAACTTAACAACAAATATTCCTTCATTACTGGGAAACCTTCTAAGTGTTGTAATCCTTGGTCTTCAGTTACATTACGACATTTTTTCCATACGTAACATTTTTTGGATATTTAGAAATACTATTTAAAATATTGTTTTTCGATTTCAGAAGTAAGTGTACTATTGAAGTGTGTATTTTTGTAGTGAAGTCGGTTTTCTTAATTTAGACTATTTTTCTTCTACAATGGAAACGTTTTGTATTATTTGTATTATACAACAAAAACGACTAACATTTATATATATTTTTTATTTTTATTTATATATATCTATATATTTATTTATATTTTTATTCCTTCAAGAAAAGCAAGTACACTTAATTATAGTTTAAACGTTCCGTGATATCATCCGTAGCAGTAGAGCTCCTTGTTAAAGTGTTCGTCAAGGGCAGTACATCCCTTGACGAACCCTTACCTATTTCGGCCGTCAAGCGGAAATGTGAACATTACTACGTACCTGATGACATTACAAGCACATGGAACTTATCCACTTTTGTACCAGAGTGACGGGCGCTGGGGCAGTGAGCCTTTGAACTTTGCTATTGAAAATTCTGAGGGGCACTGCAACTGCTAACAGAATTCATCAGTCAGTCATTCCCATCATAAACGAACGAATGAGCGATGACAATGATATATGTAGTAGAGCTGTACATGTTCTTATTTAATTATTTGGTTTTTTAACATAACATGTTCAATGCACAAAGGTCTACGCAAGCATCAGCACCAAAATATATTAAAAAGTTAAACCTATCCATTTTAAAAGTCGTCCATCATAATAAGCTTGTAACAAGAGAAAAATCCGAAAAATACCGTGTTCAAAAAATTCAGTGTTTACATGTTTACAAGATATTCATCTGTATAAAATGTGGTACGGTTTTATTTACGGTCCATTTTACACCGAATGATAAATTCTTACTGCAGCCTATTATTCACAAACTCACGTATAGAAGTAAAGTGGCGAAAAAGTTATATGCATCCAACGTGGGAGACAACATTAAAGGAAGGAAGTTCTGAAATCTGAGCACGGGTCTCCTCTCAGGAGAGGGTTTAGGCCATGGTCCGCCACGCTGGTCCAATGCGGGTTAGGGATTTTACACATTTTCCGAGGTTTGAGAACCTTAAGATAAATTTCGCATATAAATTCCGAAAAACTTCGAGGTGCGCGCCCGGATTCAAACCCACTGCCTCTGCTTGAGAGGCTGTAGGTAAACACCATTAGGCTACCACGAATTTTTTTAATCACTTATAGGTAATAAAAATAATACGAATTAAATGAAACAAATTATTTGCATGTGAAATATTATATAACTCTTCTATTTATGGATAAAAAGTTACCGACCAATGTCTTTCGAAAAATCTTGGAACATGTCTTCTTAAAGATTTTTTTTTTTTTCTTTTTTTATAATATCAAGTGACGAGATGAACAAGTCATGTGCCTGATGGCAAGCTACACGCCTGTCCATAACAGTTGCAGTGCCACTTAGAACTATAAATCGCAAAAATCTGAGGAGCACTGCCACTACGCTCGTTACCCTGAGACATATGTTGACAAGTCCCATGTGCCTGTAATTTCACCAGCACCCTTACCCTTCTAAGCCGGAACGCAGTAATGCTAACATTACTGCTTGGCGGCAGAAATAGGTAAGGTACTCCTTGGACGAACTCTTTCTTCACAAGGAGCTCTACTGCTGCATGTATTTTTTGCAAATGTAACCTTATTACACACATCATCCTACACATCGCCTACTCGAGTAGACGAGTACAAACATTGTACTTATTTAAACAATGCATATAAACAGACCACCACAAGGAAAATGGTTACCGTTGCGTATTGACTACCAATAGTAAGGAAATGTCTTCATTATCGCAAAAGCGTTCCCGGCCATGGGATATAATATCGTAAATCTCGTGTGCCTGTGATTGCTCGGGCCTTTTACGATAGAAATAGGCAGAGTCATAGTATCTAACTAAAGGGGTTGCACAAAAACAGAGAATACTACTAACAGAAGTCGGTGACTATTTCTTTTACATTTTACGAAATTCCTTACCTTCAGGAGAAGCCGAAAAGTGTCTAAAAAGAAGGACCGTAATAAGAGCAAATGGAAAGCTGTTGTCTCTGCCCACCCCGATGAATAAAAGGTACGAAGTATGTGTATATTTATATCTAAAGATGGGTACACAAAATTCCGTTAACGAATATTCTGCATTTAGTAATATTTATTATATGATAGTATTATTTGATAGGAGTATATATCGTAGGAAGCTATTTAAACAATCAAATTAGCAATTACAAAAGACTTGTTTGTTATTATTGAAACTATTAAGTATTGTAACCGTAGTATTGATTATAGTTCGAATCTATTCAATGAATATTTTGAGATATAATTCTAGTCTATTTGAAATCGTTTTATGTAAGGATATTTTCTTCAATTTGTTGCTGCTATGTTAATTCGATATAATAACAGGATTTTTTAATAGGAAGCTGCCTTTGTGTTAAAAAATCCTGTAATTATATTCAATTTATAAAACGTTATTTAGAAAAAAATATATTCAGTAGAAATACACTTACCGAAAGTGTTTAGTGATCGAGCACGTTTTTCCTAATTACTGAAAATCAGGTTTTTTAACACTTTTTATGAGTGACGATTGATGACGAGCTCTGTCATATCATTAAGAAAATAGGTTAAATTTTAAGGCAGAATTCTTTATGCAAGTAGATGCCTATAACAAATACAAAAGGTAGACATTAAATTAATTGTAAAACAATGAATAATTATTAGATTTTTCAATCTAATTAAAGCTTACTTATTAACTCCAGCAACCAGCTTAATATATTGGCTATACAATACAAATCGAGACAATCTTTAATTCCTCAGATTATTCAAATTTTGTAGTTTTCAACTAAAACTTACTTTGAGACGTCAATAGAGCGTAAACGAAAACGAAAGTGAATTATCGTGTATGTTATTACAGTGGATCCAAGTCACCTTTTCTAGAAATATATGAGATATTACTATAAAAGTACAGTTTCGTTCATAAAGTTTTTAATCTTAGAAAATTTTATATTATTATAACAACAGCACGATTAGGTGAAAACCACAGTAAATAACTTCAAAATTAATAATAGTTAAGTTAATAATCAAATAAACTGTTGTCGTCATTTGTTTGGAAGTCATGAATAACAATTACAATACGCGGAAATAAGCAAAAGGGTCACCTCGTGTAGAGTAATGAAAACTTACAGAGAGTCGAAATTTTTTAACACTACACATAGTATTTATGAAAATGATGCATTAAAATTTGAATTACCGGCCAATATGTTATGTTCTGTAGCGTATTTAGTATAGACATCAATTTTCCTAAAGCAAAAATAGGTTATCGTGCTTGCTGTTTAGTATAACTACTACTCCTACGCCTACTCTTGACATAATCCAGTACAGGCACAGCGGGGCCGACGTGATACGATTGTGCAACGTCGCCGCCGGTGAGCAGACCGCTAAGTGCTACAAATCCTCTGTCCAATGTCCCGCTTAGCGCGGCCCAGTTCGCCGGGGCTACCAAGCCGTACCTCGCGTATTGACGTTGAGTTCAGTTATTGAACTGAGACATAACATAATGTAACGACAGAAATGGCAATGATTGCTCTAATCTTCGCAATATTCCTCGTCAATCGAGTTAAGCCCGAGCAAATAGGCATAACTGCGTTGCGCGCCATTGACGTAAATACTTTACCAGAAGTCTCTTCTGAAGCCGTTTTTGCGTTGCAAATCCGACAAATTCCGACCACATCGGAAGCGACGCCCGCGGCCTCCGCCGGAAACAATCTGAATGTCGTTGCCACCTCGCAGCGGCTGGATGTAGCTGGGAATTTCATACCAATCTCCACAATTTACTCGTTTCAACATAAGAAAGCTTCAAATGAAAAATATGATGGCAAAGGAAACGTTGATTTACTTATATCTTCTGATGAAAGCGCGAAAAATAAACAGGAAAATTCCTTTGCAAATTCCTACAGTGAGAATGTGCGATCTTTGCCTTTAGTTTGGGACAACTGCTTAGAAACAACTTATAAGGAAAGTCAAAGGAATTTGTTTGAACTTCATAACGACATGGAAACAGCCCATCACGATATGCCGGTGAAAGATAATAATAACAAAGGCAATTTTAATATTTGGAGCAAAAGAAATACGAATGAGAATAATACAACAGCGATGAGAGCGTGGTTGGACAAATATAACGCCTTGAAAAATGCAAATTTTGGAGAGAGACGTCAACCACTACCAGATTCCGCCCTAATAAGGAAACTCTCGACGTTGTCACCCACAACTCCTTCAACAACTTTACAAATAGTACCAATAACGAGGGAAGTATTCAAGGAAGACACGGAAGATATTTTTGTGGAATTTGTAACAGATAAAAATATAAGTGTGGAAAACACGGCTTACACCGAAGATTGGTTTGCGGCAAAGGACAAAACTAAAATAAAATTTAGTGGACAGCCTCAAAGAGAAACTTATTTGATACCGACACTGAAATTGGACAAAGGATTTCATCCTTTCGGCTTCATGTCCGAGTTTTTTTCTTTGATATATCCATTTGAATTTCCAGTTGGTAAGTTACATTTACTTTGTAAACAATTATTACAACTATTCTCACTCATTTCTCACTTCTCTTCATATCCTCACCCTCTCATTTCTTGTTGTGAAAAATCATCAACTGGACCTAACGTGAACTAACTCGTAAACTAACTCTACAATTTTTAGGCCTTCTTCAGGACGTAGTATGGGGAAAGTTTAATTTTCCCTACTCATTTCTACAGGTAAATAAATTCAAGATAACGTTATTGTAATTTGGCCTGTTTGCCTTCGCTTACTTCTTTTAGTTCCTTATTCTCTCAAAAGTTCAGGTTTTTAATTTTAGTAGAACAGAATTCCCTGAATTTAGTACCCCGTTTGTTTAAAGCTAAAGTAAAAGTACGTACGTTTTAAGCATATGTACGTAAACGTTTTAAACGTACGTACGTTAAGTAAAACGTTTCACTAGATTTTGTATAGAATTGTAGTTAGGTAAGTTTTTTGCTTCGGCTGCGATTTTTAATTTGAATTATTTACTCATTTAAAATCTAAATTTTGTTTTCCAAAAGAAACTTATCGTCATTTCAACATCTCAAACTTTTGCTACACATAACAATGTTCCTCCAAAAATGGACATAATTATCAAACCTCACATCAGTTTTTCCTATGAATTGTCCTCAGCAAAGAAAAACATTTCAGTGTTCGCCGATCCCGTGGCGTAACGGACAGGGTGTCTAGAAAGCATTGACATTTTAAAAGGATCGCTTCCTGCAACTCGATAATGCATTGTTGAAGCCAATCCTTGTTCAAAGCTTCAAGATTATTCCATTTAGCACGAACTGTGTTTACACGTGTGCTCATGAGCGAAATGGATTTGGTACTTACCCGTAGTAAGCTAAATTTAATGTATCTCTGGAATACTAACTTCGAAACGCTATGTCTATTGCATGTTCCATTTTGGACACAACCATTGAATGGAGCTACTCAAATTTGCACGAGTAGTAATGTTAACGACAACTTGTAATTTAGAATACCTATTCACTGTGGTTTCGCTGATTCTTTAAAATGGACTGTGTTTTTTGGATGGTCGGACAAAATGTAAAATAGTAATGTTTCTAGTCGCCTATAACTATATAAGCCCACCTACCTACCTTGGATCTCATGTTCCGCTCCTCGTCGTACGAGATTCTGAATAACGTCACCGAACTTATGCACTATTAAAATAATATATAATATATAAAAAGATATAAATAGACCAGAATAAAAATAACAAGGTTACGGATTTCCGCGGAAGTGCACGTCAAAAAAGCACCAAGCTAAGTACGTAGTCACAACCAGTCGCAAGTTCTGGGGAACGGCTTCTCGAACGAATATTATAAAAAATGCAGGTAAAAATAATCGCGACCCAGCAACATATTATAAGACTACACATATTTTGCCGGGACACAAAATAATACTTATGAACAACTAATGTGTTCATTGTCTTCTTAATACAACAGAAATGTGTAATCTGTTATATTTAGAATCTATATCACTGATATCACTGTCAATAAATCTTAGTTAGCTAATTGCTGGACCCATTAATCCTAAAAGCTCTCGACTTTATCTGTAACAATTAAATTGTTTTATGAACAGTGCAACGTATAAAGCAGATTGTGCTGTTGACTATCAAAATCGAGACGTTTGCTCATCTCCTTTTTTTTCACACATTAGCATAGCCCAGCGCTAGGAAAACCTTGTATCGCGGGTGCCATGGACACACACATAGGTAGACAACCACAAGTTACATCCAACCTCACGAGAGAAATAAAAGTAGGCTATATAAATTTAGTAATTAAAAGTAAAGGACATGCTTCTAATAATAAATAATAATAAGCTTCATTTTCTAGTGCACTTGTCATCTGGAACCATACTACAATACACTTACGCATGTTTTTTTAATATTCTTAAATTTACCATAACATAACATAACAGTATAGTATTGTTATATTTTTTTAGCTAAAGGTCTTAAGACGGAGCCGTTCGCCACTTAGAGAGAAGAGCACATAATTTTTCTTCTTCAACACAAGACGTATTATGGTCATTCCCTAATTACATAGGCTTTTTTCCAGATTATACGCTTGTTGATTTATAGAATACATTTACATTCGTTGAGAGTACATTAATATTGCTTGATGAGAAGAGATTTTGTTGTTATTCTATGCTAGCATGTACTTTGTCTTTTGTGTAGATGAATTTTTGTACTGTTATGTAAGATAGATGTCAAAGTATGCTATTATATCATTAAGCTGGTGGTATTTTTAAACGAATTCAAAAAAAGATGGGGTTCTCAATTCGACTGTTTTTTTTGTGTATGTACGATACGCCATTATTTCGACATTTGTAAACCGATTTTGGTAAAGGAGATACCTATGGTGGTCCCATTCAACTTTCATTCACTTTCCGTCAACCGATTTCAATAAAACTTGACAAATAATGTGATAAGTCACCACTTTCAGAGTCGGTTTTTTTTAATTATATTCTTAATCTTGAAATAATTTTTGATATATTTATTTATCAAGCCTGGTTCGATATAATCTGTACAAAGATAAAAAAATGTCATATAAATCGTACCCCTGCTACAATATAAGTAATAACTTAGTATAATTCTTAATGTTGTGTAACTTAATATAATATATAAATATTTTTATATACACTCCCGGTGTTGTTGTTCCAAATTTGAATTTACGAATTTGAAAAACGGAGAAAAGTTGTGATTCGTCATTGTTTTTAAAGAAATAAGGCGCGTAAGGTGCAAGTCAAAACGAAATAATTTCAATATTTTTCTATTTAATTGTTTTATGTAACAATAAAGGAGTATTATTACATTGTTTTTCCTCTAAATTTAACCAAATTTCTCGAAAGAATTATGACAACTGCGTCTGAAGTAGCTGCACAAGCTGTGGCAATTTTGCAGTCTGAACTTAGTCAGCGCAATGTAAGTACACAACTGCATTTAAGTCGTTCCGCTGTGCAAAGGCTATACCGTCGGTACTTAGAGACTGGCGGCTATGTTGGCCGTCAAGGAACGCCACGATTTCGAGTGACAACGGAAAGGCAAGTTCAATTTGTCTTCACGACGAGCTTACGAAATCGCCAACAGACTTCAGTACAGATCCAAGAACAGCTTCGAGACTTTCGTGGAGTGGCTATTAGTGCTACTGTGAAAAGGAGACTTAAGGAACGTGGTCAAATCCACATAAGCCAGCGAACGGGCCCAAATTGACACGAGCTCACGAATGGCGCGACTGTAATTTGCACGAGAACATTTGCATTGGACTCCACGTCAGTGGAGCCAGGTAATCTTCACTGATGAAACTAAGATTATGGTCTATGGTAATGATGGAAGGAACAAAGTCGAACGAAGACAATGAGAGCATTTTGTGCAGTGTTGCATTGAAGAGAAAGTGAGCTGTGGCGGGGGTTCATGGACAGTCTGGGGAGGAGTGTCCACCGAAGGCAAAACTGCGCTTGAGGTTGTGACGGGGCCGCGGCTGCCACCTTTAAATGCCGACAGATACATTCGCCAGTGCCTCGAAATTCATGTAATGCCATATGCTGGCTTGTAGGCCGAGATTTTATTCTCATGCATGACAACGCAAGAGCGCATACTGCAAGAGTCGTCACGGAATACCTTCATGACGTCGGTATTACTACCATGCAATGGCCAGCACGAAGCCCGGATTTGAACCCAATACAATATTTATGGGACGAGCTAAAGAGGCGTGTTCGAGCTCACCACCCAGCCCTGCAAACCTTACCGGAGTTGAAAGTTGCCATTGAGGAAGAATGGGAGAACATTCCACAGCACTTCATATTGACGTTAATTAATTCTTTGCCAAATCGCATGGCGGCCGTTGTCAATGCTCTTGGAGGCAATACAAGTTACTGAATAGACAATTTTTTCCGATAAGCCACTGTTTTCTTCAAAATTTCTTTACTAGAATTTCATTTGACTAAGGTGAATTCAAGACTTGACACACTTAGGGTCGTATTCTAGAACTCTACTCAATGCTCAAGTCAGGACTTGAGTATGATTCAAAGCACTAGAAATCATACTTAAGTCCCTGGCAATAGGGTCGTATTTCCAGTGCTTGTGTGTCCAGTGCAATCCTGACTTGAGCATTGAGTAGAGTTCTCGAATGCGACCCTTAAACTCGTTTTTCCCTGGTTTCACAAAATCAAATTTTCAAGAAGGACATACGGAAATGACGTTTAGTAAACCAGCTTCAAAATTGCATTAATAGTTTTTGATCAATGAAACATATTTTTTAAGCTTAGGGCATTTAATACTAAAAATGCAAGGTAGCTCGAAATATGTGTCCGCGAGTGTATTATATGGCCACATATGATCACACGTCAACAGCATGAAAGTCATAAAGAGTAATATAAACTAAATTAAACAAATTATGTATATGAAATTATAGCTTTCTTGTGACATCTACATTACACTCCTATTTAAGAATAAAAGGCATAGACTAATTTCCTTCGCAGGTTCTTAAAGATTCTCTCCTACAAAGTCGTCCTTCTGCAGATGTGTTCTTATTCCATTATATCTAAATATATAAAAAAACAATACTTTGACACTTAATGTTTAAATAAAACTCCTTCCGGCTTAAATCCAACGCCGTAGCCACGGCTCGTACCAATTGAAATAGATCTAATAATATAATGAATTACATAAACTCCTTTTAAATTGTACTCTATTACAATTTCATTGGTCTGTTTAAAATTTAATATATTTTTTCAGTCAATCAAAATAGAATCAACGTTCCTGGGTTTCGTTGTAGTGTTCGCCTGCATGGCACTGGTGATACCTTCATACCTTATCGTACTTGGCATCCTGTCACTACTAGCAGGGTCCCGGTGTAATGATGACACCGAAACTGGGGCTTTATTTCCTGAAGCTGAAACATCGAAATGCAGTGACCGCGTCGTTATTGTGGTGGCTTTATTCTTTGTTTTGGTTTGTTGGTAAGTGGATTTGTAATTAGAATTTTTTTCACAGTTACCTGATACCGAGATCGACTATTTCTTATGACTTCCTAATATACATTTATTTTCAGCATACTAATCTCTGGGATGGCAGTAACCAACGAGCAAGCTCATGAAGCAGCGAACAGCAGCAGGAACGTGGTAAATTGCGCCTGTGCCGATGTGGCTGCGTGGTTAGCTGCAGCTGCAAGGGAGTTACATCATAGTCTTGTTCCGCCTATCGATATGGTCTTGCAGGCTTATAAGGATGATTTGAGAAGTAAGTGCAAAACTATATTTTGTTTGTTTCATGATAAATAATTTGAACACTCTTTTAATACTAAGTGACGGGACGAACAAGTCGTGCATCTAGTGGTGAGCGACACACCTGTCCATAATAGTTGCAGTGCCACTCAGACCTTTAAATTGCAAAGATTTTAGGGACACTGCCACTGCGCCCGTCACCCTGGGACAAAAGCTGACAAGTCCCATGTGGAAGTAATTTCACAAGCACTAGTAGCCTTCAAAACCGGAGCACAGTAATGCTCACATTACTGCTTGGCGGTAGAAATATGTAAGGTGGCAGTACTTCCCTGGACGAACTCTTTCACAAAGAGCTCTACTGCTACTACATACACAGTACAAAAACGCTGTTTGAACGAAAAAAAGCGTTAATAAGGTGTTGTAGCAGTGAAAGAGATCGACCAGAGAAGTACTGTTACCTTAAATATTTCTGCCGCCAAGCAGTAATGTGAGCATTACTGCGTTCGTGTTTTAGGGGTACTGGTGAAGTCACAAGCACATGGGACTTGGCAACTTATGTCTCAGAGTGACAGGCACAGCGACGCAGTGACAGTATACCTCCACTGCAACCTGTTATGTACAGGTACACGACTTGCTCGTCCCTTCACTTAGTGTGATAAAAAAAATAGTGGTCTTCTTAATATATCCACAGCATGTTATTCGTGTTATGGCACTTATAAAAATAGTCAGTACTCATGGTGACTAACTCAAAAAGACTCATAGACGAAAATTCGCGTCGTGGCTCTGATGATATTTGGTCACGTAAAAGGTATATAACCTCTGCATACTTAAAAGACCTGTTTACAGAGTGTGTTTACGTTAGAACTGATTCACAACAGACCTTACTTTACCTCACTTCACCCCCAAGAATCTTTTACTTTAGATTCGAAAGCGAGAGTATGCTGTGAATTTATGCCTCCGAAGACAAATAATAGGAAATGCGTCACACAATGAAGTTGGAATAGAAAGTACGCTTTGTCAATGCACACATTATATATCGCCGGTGCTTTGTAGAAAGGGCGAAAGTGCCATTTTGGACAATTTTTCAGGGGTACAATTTTTAGTTTTTCACGATTGTTTTAAAATATTTACATCCTGTTTTAAATCCAACTTTAAAACTTGAACTTAATCAAAACCAAACCAACTGAATTTTAAAACAGGGCCTAAATATTTTAAAACAGTCATTAAAAACATGCTCTGTTGAAAAATTTATCGAAGTGGCGCTTTACCTTTTTTACAAAACACCGAAAGTGTATAACCACTGTAACACATTTGCGTTTCGCTAACTTACGAAATATCGGCACCTTAATTTTTATTCTCACCTAAAAAAATGTCAATTACAACGATTTTGCTTTACAATAATTGTAACTCTTTTATTAAAAAAACCGAACTCAATAGTTCATGGAATTTCATCTATTTGCCAAGTTTTATTGCAATCGGTTAGCGGAAAGTACGCGAAAACTTATACATCGAATGTTTTCTTTAAATTTAAATGGGACCAATACTGAGGTACCTTTTTCCAATAAAAAAAGAATCATCGAAATCGCTTCTCAAATACAGGAGTAATCGCGTAATACACATACAAAAAAAAATACAGACGAAATGAGAACCACCGTCTTTTTCTGGAGTCGTTTAATAAAACTAAAACTAAATAATATATATAGGAAATGAAACTATTTTTCCGGATTTAAATCGCGTATATCAAACAAACGTAAAACGTAAAACGTAAAGGGCCCGAAACGTCGGTTTGTTTGAAAAAAACAAACACACGCGATTTAAATCCGGAAAAATAGTTTATTTCCTATGTGTAACAATCGCGAAAACCTAAGAACTCGATAAATAATATATAATAACTACCTCCGTGACCGAACAGTTACCACCCTAGACTACCACGCAGAGGTCCCGGATTCGATTCCTTTTTGTGTGGCTGCGATACAGGGTTTCCCTAGTGAGGGGCTATGAGTGTGTGAATAAAAAATTGCCCCCTGAAGTATTTCGCTTCGGGAGAGGAAGGAACCCACGTGTCATCGGTCTTACTTACTATAAGCGTCTGCCCGCTACTAGACCTATGAATGTGTACATTAAAAAAACACTTATTGGGGATTGTAGATCTCGATTCGCTGGTTTCTGATATATTAATAAGTCAATTACGCTAAAAATCTCAATTACGTCAGTTATGATAAGGTGGGCACTAATAGTCCAGCGAGACTGTTAGTATTTTTCAAATAACCCCGTATACAAATAAAAATACACTTGGCTCTAACATTCTACCACATATTGAGCACACCAACTCAACAATAAAGTTGTCAGAACCGACTGTGTGACTGAACAGAACTTGGCAAATAGATTAGTAATTCGTGGAACTACTAATCTATTTACCAAGTTTTATTGAAATCGGTTACCGAAAAGTGCGCGAAACCGGATTCATCCCCTAGTTTACCGCCCTTAGAGGTGGAATATGTTCTTCAAATTTAAATGAGACCAAAATACAAACAAAATACTGAGGTACCACCTTTCCAATAAAAAAGAATCATCAAAATCGGTTCACAAGGCCGGAGTAATCTCGTAACGTACATACAAAAATATACAATCGAATTGAAAACCTCCTACTTTTTTGAAGTCGGTTAAAATGAAACTGATATTACGTGATGGGATGTTTTCAGAAATATTACGTATATTTAACGATAATAAGACCCTTGCTCGTAGATTTTGTTTGATTTTTATATGTCGCTTCAACAAAGCTTCCTAACGAGTTTATCCTGTACAATTCGATATCCAATACCCGTCTAATACGATAGGCAAGCGTCATGTTTCCGGGACGCACAATAACATAGACAGCGTTAAGTTTCCAAGATTACAGGAAGCATTCCAAGTGTACTTGTTATTGGGAAAAAGGAGAAAAAGGAGAGCGAATAAATATAGTCATACTCCAGAGATATTTTTTTATACTCACGTTTTTAGACTCACATTGTAGGCAGAAACTATCGGCCAGGCCGGGAGAAATATTTGTATAGCCTATATTTATTTCTGTTTCTCTGTCTTTATTTGAGTTTGTCTATGATTGTGTCCATGGTAACCGGGACACAGAGTTTCGTAGTGGAGGGCTTAAAATGTGCGCGTAAAAAAAATTTCCTTCGCCAATCTACTTTCATTCATTCACTCCATGTGCCCGAACCACCTTAGCACACGTTCTCTATTTTTGTCACTACATGCTCTTTCAAACAACATCGTTCATGGACATGGAGAATACCGTGGTATTCTTCACTCTGTCACATTACATATTTTTGTCAGTTTTCCCCATGTTTTTCCAGAGACATGTAAGACGGTATAAACTATCACATGAACTAGAGTATTGCTTCCCAAAAGTATTTCTCCATTATTTTTTTTTAAGTACTAAGTGAAGGGACGTACAGTGCTACTCAGCGCTTTAAATCGCAAAGATCTTAGGGGCACTGCCACTGCGCGCGTCACCCTGAGACATAAGTTGACAAGTCTTATGTGCCTGTAATTTCACCAGCACCATATCTCTTCAAAACCGGAACGCAGTAATAGTCACATTGCTTGTATTGTGTTGTATATATCAATATACCTTAAAACACGCTTCCCCATTTATTTTTTGAAATTATTATAGAAGGTAAGAGCTTCTATAATCGGATATATGCATGTAAATCGAACATTCTAAAACTTTCTTCGAATAATTTAACGTAGTTTTATTATCAAATACAATCTGCTCATAGCTTCGTATTTCCTATTTCAGATGTGGAAACGCTGTTAGGAGAACCTATTCAACAGGCTATAGCTTCGGAGAGTGGAATTGATTTGGTGTTTGATTCAATGAATGATATAGTTTCAGGTATGTTAATCTGATTATAAAATTTAAATTTTTATAACACATATTATAGGTAGGTAAATTTTGGTAGCTTCTTTCTTTAGTACGTCAAGCAATAAACTTACTAATTTCTTCAACATAATAACTACTTCGATTTGTTCCTCTGAATTCTTCAAAATTCTTCTTCTGAATTCGCACTCTCAATAATAAAGTGTCCTAATTAAAAAAAAATATTTATGTGACATTTACAAAAATAAAATAGTACGCAGTAAACCTAACATATCAGTTTTCTTGACAGTTTTCCAAATATACTTTTCGGATGATACAGTATGATGGTGTAACGGGCTGGTATCTGCAACACTATTTCTAGATGCCTATTTTGCATGTGTACGAATTAAATGTTAAAGAATATTTATTTCTCCTAACAATATACATTCACTTACACAGAAACATAAATAACATCATACTTAAAACAATAGTGAGTACAAGCACACGAATAATCTTAACAATCACTAGCCATTTTAACTTGAGGACACACTATAAAATATGAAATATGTGTGTATAATGATTGACATAACACAAATTATTATTTTCGCTTGGTAGCTATATCGATATTTTATATATTTTTCCAAGAATATAAAAAAATATATATAATATTTATATATTCATGGGATATAATTGATAAGTGATATTACAACAAAATATATCATTTCATTGTATAGTATGTATAGTAAGCCTTCAGTATAACAAACATTAAATACAATGATTAACTAACATAATTAATTAACGGTATAAGTTTTACATATAGTTGAAGCGCCTAAGTGAATAAATTAGCAATGGCACCTGTTAGCGACACCCGATTTAAACTATTTATTGCCAATAAAAAACTACTAACCTAACCCAGGATAAGTAGAGTTCTACAATATTAATTTTAATGTGCTTTCGAACCTAACATTCCACCTTGCTACACCTTGCGTCATGGTCACACCTTTTGATACTGGGGTTATATTTAGGTAGGTACTCAATAAATGTCTTATCTGAAATGTTTATGTAAAATGTATATTATACTGCCGGTGTATTTGATTTAAAATTGTTATCTATACGAATCGTTTATTATATTCAATGATACTTTATGTTTACATTAATTACATCCATTGAGCGTTATTTCGATCGAAAATATTTACTTTTGTTATATAGAATGAACTGTACCATAAAATACACGTAGCAAAATTATATTGTTGAAATTTTATAACACGTTTTTGTCATCAAATTTTTACCTACGTGGTCTTTTTAATGTAGCTTCAATGTTTTGCCTGCAAATTTTTTATTATACGTTTGCAATTCAGATACGTACATAGTTTAGGTGCTCTTCGGTTGTAGTTTAGGTGTATAAGTGCTTTTTAGCGAAGTACTGATGATGAGTTGAAATCGGAATAGTATCATACATGTGTTGAATACACAATCAATCAATCAAGTGCCTACATTATTTGCAAGAGCGAGACAAATGTATTGCTATCTCACTAGTATAAAGATACGCGTCTCGTGGACTTGCCGCGCTCGCAAGGGCAGGAGCCCTTCTCCCCTATAGCACGCCCTTCTGGCAGAAGTCCCCAGTAGAGCCCTGAGGCGAGGTCCTTGCCCACTTCGGCGCCCTCAGACATGCTACTTAGTTAGTTTTAGTTTATTTAGGTATTTTATTCCGGTGGCGCAGTCAAGGCCATCAGCAGCCGACTACAAAGAGTCTTTCGAACAAAATGACCGCTGCGGCGAACTCAACTGCAATAGATCATCGGTAAAATACTTATACAAGTTTATTTAATTTCAGAGACAGACGATCTATCTTCAAAGATATCATCTCTACGTGACATGAGTATACGAGCTGGAGCATTAGCATCAGCCACAGCAGACAAAATCAGAGACTTGGGCCGTCAGATAGACAATGTGAAGAAACACTGCACGTTGAAAGACGCGCCACTTTGCGACACTGTTAACACAAATTCTTTGGAATTATTGTTGAAGTTTGATTTGGTTAGTATAAAGTATATAACAAACAGTTGCGGACATGTTTCACTTGGCGATCGTTCCATGATAGATTTTTTTTTATAGATTCGTTTTCTACTCACACTCTACTTAAAGCATGTAAGGTCTGATGTAACACATTTTTAAACAGGTTCCGTTTCAGGGGGTCTACTCCAATAAGTAATACACGACAAAATTAAAAGAGCCATGACGGGAATGAACCTTCGTACTTCAGATTATCTTTTGATTTAGTCGAATAATATTTATTTGACAGTTTTGGAATCAGTACGGTTTTGATAGTGTTGGTTTCAGTTCAATGAAGCAGCAAGTATGTAGAGAAGAGTAGCTATACCCCTGAAACATTGTTTTTGTGGATACATAGTGGTATTTACATAGCTGCCTATTTTCATAGCTACATGGTACAATGGTATTTACACAATCTCGCAAATCTCCACATGTCTAGGTTCTTTGTCATCAATTTGTAGAATTTTGGTTGAAATATATTATAGATTTTAAATATAATGCTCGCTATTTGTCTCTACATAAGGAAAAACTAGAAAATTTGTACGTTTTCTGTATGGTACGCAGTTTTAGTAGCAGTACAGTTCCTTGTGAAGGAGTTCATCCAGGGAAGTACTGCCACTTTACCTATTTCTGCCGCCAAGCAGTAATGTACGCATTACTGTGTTTCTGTTTTGAAGGGTAAGGGTGAAATTGCAAGCACATGGAGCTTACCAACTTATGTCTCAGGGTGACGGGTGCAGTGGCGATGCCCCTCAAATCTTTGCTATTTAAAGCTTTGAGTGGCACTGCAGCTGTTATGAACAGGCGTGTAGACCTAACACTTGATATTATAAAAAATAAATAAAAAAAAACGCACAACTTTTCGTTGACCTGACCTCAATAGCAAAGTTTTTGCAGGGAAATATGGTTTTTTCATGTTTTTATGTTACAACAAATTAGAAAATGATATTGATAACCCAGATATTGATAACAAAAATTTTGTTACAATAATATTTAGATACCCAATGAGAAATATTTATTCCAAGTCCAAACATTGCTTTTGAAATAATAGGATGAATTTTGTGGATTAAAACAAAATACGGATAATATAATATATAATATGCCGATTTCTGTTTTTTCTAGATACTACATGAGCAACAGCTAATGGAGCTTCGTTCTTTAGGCGTAGAAAATTTAACTCGCGCAGTGTCTAATGCGAAGCAAGAATTCCGTACCCTACCTAATGCTATTTCCACTCAAACATCGCAAGTCAGAGAAGGTAATAAAATCGTTTATGTAATATTTCATGACGAAGTAACAAACATACAGCATATATAATGTACCATAAATTAATCATAGCTCAGTATCACAACTAGACTTTCCACAATATTGTGTTACCTGACAGTTCTGAAATATTGTGGTCATATATAATATTGTTGCCTTGATAAACTGGTTGGGGTGGGTAAAGAGCGTTAAGGAAGAGACTCCGCGGTAGATCATCTAGCCGATGGTGTGACCCCTCACTCTCCTTCTTATAACAACTGCCCTGAGAGAAGCCGAAAACAGAACTAGTTCTGGAGCGCATAAGGAATCCATAAAGTCTCGAACATGTTTTGAGAACACGACCGTTAGTCATGAAGAAAACGACTGAAATAAGATACGAACATGTATTGTTATTGGTTATAGTGCCTGTGATTAAAAACTCACAGATTATGTGTATTCTGTCCTAATATTTAGAATAACGAAAAATAAATTAGCCACGTTGATGAGAAAGACGCTGGTTCAATTCCAGTCGAAATAGATTTTTTGTTTATGTTTGTTTTTTTTATTTTTGAACATAACAGAATTCACCTATGTATAGTATAATTGTACAGTGCTACCAATCTTGGTTTTACCGTACACTCCGTACCAGTCGTTATCTAGTACAAGTATATATTACATCTGTAGCTATAACACAATCGGAAGTATAAGCTCGGCAAACACTGTCCGATGTTTGAATCAAAAACAACAACAAATTACCTTTATTTGTTAATTTGTTAATAAGCCTAGTTGGAATGAAAACCCGAAAATGTTCAGAATGTCATTAAGTTACATTTGTTTTAAAACAGACATTCTTCGTGATATAGAAACCCAAAGACAACAAGTCCATAACTCCGTGCGGATATTGACAGACATTGTGAGGCATTTGAACGCTGGACTTCACTCAGTCGCCAGAAAGATTGAATCCGGGCTGGAGAGAGTTCAGAAGTATGAGTTCTGGAGATGGACTATTATGTTAGGTGAGAATTTTTCCATAAGGAATCTGATTCCCATAATTTTTGCTTTACAATGCACTTTTTTTATGATACCAATCGCTGAGATAAACAAGTCGGTTGCAGTGCCACTCAAATTATAAATCGCAATGAACTGATAAACACTGCCACTGCACCCGTCACTATAAGACCTATTGTTAACAAGTCCCATGTGCCTTATAGTTTTATCAGGAACCGTGCCCTTCAAAACCGGAACTCACTCAAACTCAAAATAATCTTTATTTCTAACATAAGCAAATTACACTACAAATTGTCGCATTGATTAAACTCTATTACTCATTTGTAAGGAAAACTCCTTTAAGAATGAAAAAAAAACTCTAGTGGTTGCCTTTGTAAATAAACATTTGTACACAGTTATCATTTATAACATTTATTTCAAATATCATTGATCGAAATAACCTGCATGAACTAAATAAGATGGATTTCGTCTAAATACGATGGATTCGAAGCTATTTTTATTTCACCGGGTAATTTTAAACCTCGTAAATGACAAATTTTTAACGTCAACTCAAAGATTCAGATCCATATTTAATTATAAAGGCGTAAACATTACTATTGCTATTACCTTAAATAAAGTTTTAATTTTTTTTCGAATTCCCTTCAGAGGGTGAGCTAGCATTTTTACACTAACGTTTTAAATTCTTTGTTAAAATTTGTAATTAGTTTTACTGTGCAATAAAGTGTTTACATGCATACATATATTTTAACTTTGTGAATAGCACTGTTGGTAATCTGAAAATAATGCTCACATTTATGCTTTGGTGTGGTGTCAGTACTTCTCTGGACAAACTCTTTTTACTAGGAGCTCTGCACTACTAATGCACAGCTATGCACTTGAATCTCTTGCACGTGATTCCTCAACAACGTTCAAGTGAATTTTGTCAAATATACTGTAAAATTTTCAATACTTTGTATTATATACTATTGAGAGTTTTATGGATCTCAAAATTATCAATACGTGTAAGTTACTCGATTTTCTAGATACAATGTGTGCAGCGTAGTTCGCTATATTGACAAAGATCCACTAATGCTTGAAAAACAAAAATAGCGGTAATGAGGTTACAATTTTCCAATTCATTACTCTAAGACCAGTCTAGTTCACTTACAACAAAACCATGATTTATCGAGTAATCAATCACACTCCCACGTTGTTATACAGAGAAGTTATGTATAAAACTTTATAGGTGGGAATCACAAAAGCCTTTGACGCAAAATATTGTTTTGGTTCGCACTTTTCGCTACAAAAACGTTTAATTATACTTATGAATTGTTTCTTTTCAATCATATCCAATAACGCGTTATAGAGACACACGGTGTCCTTGATGATTTTGATACTGTAGTGTCACAAAGCCTAAAACGAAGACGAACAAAGCCAAAGACGGTGTCTCTAACAAGAAGCTGTGTTTTCATCCACCATAAAAAATTATTAAAAATTAAAAAAAATTGTCAAAACGTTAGAGACTTTGTGTTTCTCTAGGATAAATAACGGAATACATAGATATGGAACAGATCATATCTAGAAACCTAAAAATATTTTGGAATTACCTATTTATTTGTCTTGTCTATGCTATTTGTCACATTTGTTGCCCAAATAAGTAGGTGAAAACTTTAAAAAGAAATTGACATAACACACTTTATAAAATAGGGTCATGAATGGAATACAAATTTAGCAAATTGCTTGTCAGGTGAAAATGAAATAACCGTTAGCCCTCATAGACGTATAGGGACATGACAAAAAGTTTTTATTACAGCGAGCATTGTAAGTTTCGGGTTCGTGATGGTCCTCATTCTTCTCGGCATGATGTGCGGGTGTGGTAATGCTAAAGGACACGCTAAAAGAACTTTGCAAGTGTAAGTTTCCTTAACTACTTATACCACTTTCTTTATTTTGTACTCTTGATATAATAAGTTACATGTGATGATATCATACATCGAAAGTGCTTTTACGTATCACACGACAGTCATAAAAATAAAACGAACTACATAAAACAATTTATGTGTAAATGAAATTTTATAACTCTCATATTGACTACGCATAAAAAAGTTACACACTAATTTCGGTCGTAGAACTTTTAAATCTCTCTCCAGAAAAATTGTAACTTTGCAGATGTGGCCTTATTATACCAATGGTGCGCTTTCTTTCTTTTTTTTTGTTATAGGCCAATTTTCGTAATACTCTTATGATGGTAAGTGCCAGAACTCGAAGATAGTTCCCCTTAAAACAATAAAAAACTTAATAGATTTTTGTGTTACTTACGTTTCCGCACAGTCGTTTCTTTATTATAAAGTAAAACCTTTTAAGAGCGTTTACACAGGGCGACTTTATGCAACGCGCCCATTGACTTACAATTATATGGACGTCGGGTCCGCGCTAAAAAGTGTCTGCACTTGTAAGGCGCTAAAATCGTATACAGAGCGCCAAACTCCGCTTTAGTCTTCATTTGTTCGACCGACAGCGCGATACTGCGATGACATTACAATTTAAATTTCGAATAGGTTGATTTGGGACATTTTTTTCGTGGTTTTTGTATTAGACCCGTCGTCCATTTATTTGTAAGTCAATGAACGCGCCGCAGCGATTCAGCCGCTAATCGTCTACCTTTACACACACGTGCGGCTTAAGGACTGATACAATCGCGATGCACGCTTTTAGTGATTAAACATAAGCGACTGTCAATCGCTTATAAATCGCAAGTGTAAATAAGTGTTTAAACAGCAGTAGAACTCCTTACCTATTTTTGCCGCCAAGTAGTAATATGAGCAAATTACTACGTACCGGTTTTGAAGGGTAAGAATGCTAGTGAAATTATAGGCATATGAGACTTATCTATGTCTCATCTTTATGTTTTATAGCTCTGAGTAACACTGCAACTATTTACTATCAAGTTGTTAAACGCGCGTTTGTATTGCTGCTAAAACTCGCCTTGTGTAACCGCTCTTAGGTGTTTATGTCGATTACACAATAATTTTAAATGTATGATACTGCTGCCAAGGAAATAAAAAGACGTTAGAATCGTTCGCCTACTATTATATAAGATTAGTAGTACACGACTTTTATTTATATTTCTAGATCATCGGGGTGGTTATGCTTCATCTCGCTGGCTTTATGGAGCCTGATTTCCGCCGCGTTCCTCATCACAGGACACGCCGAGGTAACACAGTTATGACTTCGCTACGTATAAATTAACAACTTCTTAACCGACTTCAAAAAAGAGGAGGTGCTCAATTCGACTATGTTCCTTTTTCGTATGTATGTTATGCGATAACTCCGGTATTTGTGAACCGATTTTCATGATTCTTTTTTTGTTGGAAAGAGGGTATCTCCATAGTAGTCCCATTTAATTTTGAAGAAAATCCACCACTAAGAGTGGCTATTCTGAGATTATTTCATTTACATTTTTATTGAATTGATATTCAATTATTTTTTGTGTGAAATTACTCCTGTCAAATATCAATGTCTTAATAATTATAATAAACTTCTTTCGTGTTAACACGGTGTTAACAGTGAAAAAATTGAAAGTGATTTTATGACGTCGTCTGTGGCCCAATGTTGCACTGTTGGAGTTGAATGAGGAAGTTTCGGGTTCGATTCCCAATGAAACTTACTTACTTAAAATTTAATTGTGTTCTGGATGGTACTCATATTACCTACAGGGAATTACCTGATTTAAGACAAGGTAACTGGTACGGTTGTCTGGCACATTACTAATGCTTCTTTAATGTAGGGTTTTGTTTTCTTATTGAACATTGTAATTTAGTACGACCCAAAAGTTTCTAATACAAATATATACCTAATGATAAATGATGTTCTTAGGACTTTAATTACAAATCAACAGATAGGTACAGTGCTTCTATTTTCTCAATGTACCTCGGCAATCAACGGGTTTCCGAGTGCACACGAATATTAATTTCCTTGCCCATTAATCACTAGATTTAAAATTGTATAATAAATTTGAATTAAGAACAACTTACTTTATTGTTGTTTTACTTTGATTTCCGTGTGAACTATATAGAGCTATGAAACTATTTCCCTATTTTCAATAACATTTACTCCATGTCAATAAGCAAGGTAACAAAAGTATAAAGTAAATAATGTGTGCTTCTTTCATATAAATAAAAAATAATATTTTTCCGGTTATTAATCATTTCAGTTCAATCCGTATCTGCACGCATTTCTTCATATGATGTAGCTATGTTAGCTTGTTCCCCATCGATGGAATAATCAATTTCCGCGCTGCTCGAGCAGGTATCGGCTTCTTGTAAGAAATACAAGGACACGCTGTAAATTATCTGTCGTGTCAGTGACTTTACCGGTTTTTCTCCCATTGTATAATAAATAAAAAATGTCATAGCAACTCTATATACTTTCAAGTCACCTGAGAGCGTCCGGTCTGTGCCAAATTCAAAGGGCAAGTGAATAAAATCCGACCATACCCGAAACACGAAGTTTGCCGAGAGACATTGAGAAAATAGAAGCACTATAGATATATAATTGTTTTTAAAGCAACGCCTAAAAGTAATGCTTTTTCTAAATCACAGAATAAAAGATTTGCTCTAAAAATTAAGCAGGCCATTTGTCAAAACCGATTTGCTTCGAAAGCCTGATTTAGATTGCACAGTTACTAAGAATAAAGTAAAACGTACTATCAGAATGGATTTATACCTGTAGGTGCCTGTAAATTTCTTTTACAGGTTTACGTCTGCCATACACTATGGGACACTCAGTACACTACACTTTCGAATCTATTGGACAGACCGTCCCCTCTTTTACAAGATAAGGAAGGTATATTCGACGTCATATTCAGAGATATCGAAAACATTACTATTGATGTCTCTGTTAAAGATATTTTAAGGTAAATTAGTACAGGGTCAAGCGCACGTCAAGTTTGACACAAAAGATTGAAATTCAATTTTATGCCGCTTACGATAACAACGGGTATAAATGTGAAACTTGATGTGCTCTCGACTATTCCAATTCATAACTAAATCTTACTGGTGTCGATTTAATAGAAACCGAAATAGTCAATGTGTCAAAAAAATATATTCAAAAAATCACAACAATCAGTTTCGGTAACATTTCGCTCAACATTGTATAGTAACTCCATCACCATAGCTGTCTATTTCTTATTATAATATTTGATGTGCCAAATAGTAGATTAGATTTTGTATATAGATTATATGTTTGCTTAGGCAGTATTTTGATTTATCCGTTTAGATTCTATTAAGAGTTTTTTTTAAGTATTGTTTTTCTAAATTATAATAATAATGATCAAAGCCCTTATATCAATAAAGAGTTAAAAAGTGTCTACCCTGTGGTAGATATAATGGTAGATATAAACGTTTCCAATAAGGAGGATCCTGGTCCTTAAAACTGTAATAATATTATGATGTTTTGTCGTAATTACTACATTTAAAATCGGGAGTCCGAAAGTTTGTCAAATTTAAAAAAAGCTTTTTCGTACTGAATGGATAACTTTAACTGAGCCAATCAACATTAAAGAAATAATCGATTTGATTAATTTTGTATGAAGAACATTTTTTTTTGGCCGATTTCTGGTTGTCCTGTTTTTTCTTCCTATACTACACGTATCAAATGATTCTTACACAAAACTGAGTTGATCAGCACTATAAAAAATATCGGTTTTATTCATTTTTATGGACAACTCACGCTTGACTAAAAAATTGTAAAAAAGACTTAATGGTTCCTAAGAGGTTTTCCTGTATCTCCTATACTTTCGAATTTCCCCATGGGATTAAAAAAACACACTATATGTATACATAGGTATTCTTAGAATCCAAATGATCAGTGCGTTCAATGTAATCAAAATATCTGAAATTTTGGTTGAATTGGTATCAAAATGTCTATTTAATTTTGAAAAGACACCAATTATATTGTACACAAAATTTGGATCAGTGCCGTATGGCCTTTCCACCGTAGGTAATTCTCGCACCAAACATGAATGGAAACGTCATTAATGAATTCGACATCGCAAGAAACGGATCTATTACAAATCCTATAATTTTACCAATTTCATTAATTTCAGAGACTGCGAAAAAGACCATCCAGCCTACGTAGTGTTCCAACTTGAGAAAGTTATAGACGTTAATAAAGAAACATCCTACTTTGAATGGCAAGAACTACAAACAGATTTAGGACGACTTGCTTCTTTGATAGATGTTGCGTTTTTGAAAACTGTATCTGCTTATTTTAATAAGCTGCTGACTCAAATGTTGGTCGTTTCTGATGTTAATTTAGCTAAATATAGGTAAGTATGACGACGGTGCTATTTATTTCTAACCGACTTAAAAAATTCTCAATTCGGGTGTGTGTTTTTTGTTTTTTGTTTGTATATTAAGCGATAATTTTGTGAACGGATTTTGATAACTCTTTTTTTATTGGAAAGAGTGTACCTCAGTATTGTTTTAAATTTGACGAAAATATTCGACCTATAAGAGTGGCAAACTAGGGGATGAATGACTTTTCAGGTCGGTTATTTTAAGTACTCTAATTATTGCGATTAGAGATGGTTTGAGAAGAATTTAGGTAAATCTGAGTTACCTAAAAACAATTTTGGATCGCTTTAATTGGACCGTTCCGTGTGTATATGCATGCATTATTTAATTTCTATACAAAAGTATAAATTATTCGATGCTCCTATCACCCATGCATATTTACCTACCATTAAGGAAACTAATTTCGATATAAACTGGCAACACATATCAGTTTATGTCGAGGTTTTGTGTTCCGAGTGAATCTCAAAAAATATCGGGTAAATAAATTACAAACCTGTTAAATTAACAATGGTTCCCTGTGAAAAGATATTCCATCTTATTTTTTTTGTTTTTGGGAACAACTTTTACAATGCTTAAAGACACAAGACGGCATTTTTACTGTACTAATTCTTTTTAGGTTTTACAAATATCAATGTCCTTGTACTGATGTATGATTTAAACCACGTCAGTTGTACTGAACATGGGTCCCAGAGAGACTGTGTGAGATCATAGTCTTTTGTGTAACCAAAAATTATTTTTTAAATTATTGTCTTTTTCGTTTTACACCATTCAAGATGTTCGAAACAATTATCCCAAATATCTGGATAATATCCAACCACATTATATTGTGCTTTATTTCTTCAATATTAAAGAAAAAACTTCAAAGATTTTAAGCAGTTCAGTAAGGCTCAATTTATATTGCTGCAGAATTGAAGTGAATTTTTTCAAACTGGATGTGAGACGGTAGCTGCGGAAATTTCGAGGTTGCACAACAATTCCGGTTTTATGGCTCGTATCCAGTTTATACGTTATACAATTGACATATAGTTCATTATGCTCATGTTCATGTATATACCATTTCACTTCCATTCCACGGTGATGTAAATTGAGCCTAACACGGTAACGTCTCTAAACATACCTACATTGTATGTAACCAATACACAAGGATCCGTCAAGGCTAATTTTTAAGAGAAGTTTATTATTTTAGGATGGACTACAACGGCCCCATAGTTGGAAAAGACCTACCATCTCTTGTGGATCAACTCGAAAACATTGCAGCACAAGTCACAGATCTTACTACAGCAGGAAGATTAGAAACTCTAGGTAAATAACCGTGTTTACTTCACAAGTTAGATATTAGGGATGAAGAGCTATGACATATCGTTAAGTTTCCGAAATCTGTTTGTTCCATGTAATCGTAGTCTCTATTTGTTATTAGCAGATCGAAGAAGTTAATTTACCTAGAGTATGAACATTTTCTTAGTATGAACATTTCGTCATCAATGCGTATTAAATTTATTTTTTTACTGTTTTTAGAATATATTGTCTTATGTTTATTTTTCAAATATAGGCTAAAGTATCTAAATACGTAAGTACCTATGGACACACAGCTACATTATTATTTTTTGACACAATAGTTAATTTTGGAGCAAATACTTATTAAGTATATAGTATAATAATAATTTGTCGCAAATGTACTCAAATTTCAATAAATGATATGCGTATCATTGAATATGCGTATTCAAATATAATCAGTTCCGAGAAGTACCGGAATTTTTAAAATTGCACGTTATTCTTTATTTTAGCCAAATTAACTAGTTCAATTCCGGTCACAGGTTATTAGTTTAATAGTTAGCCTAAATGTATAGTCCCACTCCTGTCATCATGAGAGGGTTTGGGCTGTGTTACCGACGCGGGCCCAATAGAGATTGAAAACTCGCACACATCGTAAAATGCTTCGCAGATGTGAGCAGGTTTACTCAAGCTGTTTTCCTTCACTGAAAAGCTCATTATAAATTTCGCACATAAATTCCGAAAAACTCAGTGCGTGTCCGCATTAGAATTCTGTTTGAGAGGCGGTAGGACAAACCATTGGGCTACCACCGCCTTTTGTTATTAGAAAATTGAAAATAAATTCCAAAACCTTTTTTATAAAGACTATCTACTAATCACTCGCTATAAAATAAAAATTAATAAATATCAGACAACATCACATACGTTGCTGTGGTCCCAAAGTAAGTAACTAAAGCACTTGTGTTATGGAAATCGGAAACTACAACGGTACCACAAACCCAGACCCGAGAAAACATAGAACTACACTGACTCGGCCGGGGATCGAACCCGGGACCTCAAAGTTGGCGACACCATGAAAACCGGTGTGCAAGCCGCTCAACCACGGAGACAATCAAAAGATATTATAATGTAACTGATTTTCATCTAAATTGGGTTCCAATTGTAACTATTTTAACATCTTATCACAAAGTTCTGAACGTGGAACAAACATGTATAAAATGAGCCTTACAACAAACAAAAGATAAAACTTAGTCTTTCAAATCCCAATTTAACGACTTTTATTTACAGCAACCCGCTTGCAAAGACTGCACGCCACAAACATAAAACCCCTAGAACAATTACGTGCAGATTTGGTATTTAAGCTAACGGAATTAGAACTACAAATGATGCCATTCAGAAGAAAGTTAAACATCTCATTGAGTCACATTCATACCGCTCAATTTTATATTGACAATCAGGGAGACGTGATTGCCCATAAAGTAAGTCAGACTTTCATTGACATTTACTTTCCATATCATAACAGGCTATGATCCATTCGGTTCGCCAATATTAAAAGAAAAATAGATATGCATATGGTGCCATATTTTTTTACAATACTGCCAAATTGCTAACTGAAGAATTTCGTCAATGGCCAAACGGTTACCATGCTGCACTGCCACACAGAGGTTGCGGGTTCGATTCCCGGGCATGGAGAAATATATATATAGCCTACATTTATTTTCGCGTGAGCACCCGCGACACAACGTTTCCCTAATGCGGGGCTATAAAATTGTATGCAAAAAAGTCTGTCAACTAACGTCCTAAGAACAAGCAAACAACAACGGGAAAAGCGTTAAATATACTATATACTGGTATATTAAAATGTAATTTAGTAGCAGTATTGTGAAAGAATTCGTCCAGTGGAGTAATGCCACCTCACCTATTTCTATCGCAATATGAGCATTACTGCATTCCGATTTTGAAGGGTAAGGGTGCTGGTGAAATTACAGGCACAAGGAACTTGTCAACTTATGTCTCAAGGTGATGGGCGCAGAAGCAGTGCACTCCAGATATTTGTGATTTAAAGCTCTGTGTGGCACTGCACCTGTTATAGACAGGCGTGTTGTTTACCACCAGGCGCACGACTTGTTCGTACCATCACTTAGTATCATAAAAAAAGTAAATATATATGCTTCGAGCCCAAGCAAGATTGTCCTCAGTTTTGTATGAAAACGTGTTTTTCTGGATACCCTATGGTCATGCAGAATATGTAGCGATAAATTTGAATGCGATGTATTAATTTTAATGTAAATAACTAAATAAAGCACACCCTCATAGCCCCTCATCAGGGGAACCCTGCACTGCACTGGGAAGCCATGCACACCCATATAGGTAGACAATCACAAAGTGCACTGTGCAAGTGTGCACAGTACGTTTACGTGATCATAGAAATAATATCGTCTTAATTCCTTCAACGGTATAACATTTTGATGTACCTACATGGACTTTAGAAGGTTATCGCGGTGCATATAGGAATAGCACTGATCAACAAAATAGATTATTATTGTTCTACCTTAAATTTAAATACCTGCTAAAATTAAAGGTTGAAATTGTTGGATCAATTAAGCCACTTCAGCACAACTTCACTTCGAAATAACGAGCTAAAAGTTTACCGAACAAAGTCAGAATACTTATTATACTTCCAATTATAATCGTTGTAAGCCCATGATTGAAACCACTGTATTCTAATCTAATGGACTGCGAAGTTTACTCCCTTTGATAGCCTTTCTCTGAAGGGTAATTATTTACATCTGTAACTAGTTGGGTTATAATCAAGATGGATCAGTATTGTCGTTTGGCATACAGTAATACATATACACATACAAAATTGTTTTGTCACTACATACATACAATGCAAACGTACTCGTATTTAATAAGCTCATGACTCCACTATGTAACGCGTGCGAAAGAATGACAACTTGTTATTATTATGTTCATTGGAGTGCACGTTATGTCGTATTGCTGTCAAGTATCTAATCAGAGATTGTTGACGTTGTTGACAGTTAATAAGCGATATCATTATCTGGCGACGTTTACAAAGACAGACCCTTTTGTCACATTGAGCGTTGAAAACTTTTATGCCAACAATACAATCACAGTATTAATAAGACAAGAATGGTAACTCTATAGAAACGTAGCAGCGCAGCTTATACAGATGCACACTTTCGCATAATTTCGCGGTGCACTCGCGTTGCCTAGTATGGGTTTTCATACACACTGTTCATTAAGAACTGAAGCATTCGCTCGGTGTTTAAAAAATGTCAAGTAATAGACGTGGTCATTGTTGTGTTTCTAGTTGTTTGAACAAGAGAACCTCAAATTTAGAATTATTCAGTAATTCATTTTTAATTCATAATCCCATAATCGACGTACCAATGAGCGATGCTGGTATAAAAATAATGTAAATACAGCGTTTAACGTATGTTATTTCAATATCGCACGAGAATACTGAGATGAACACCTTCTTTTTTTTT
>NW_020653850.1:10776136-10837838 GCF_003589595.1 Hyposmocoma kahamanoa
AAGTACCAAGTAAAATAAAAATGTGACAACCCTACGCTCATTTACGTTCGAAATAACCGGAACTTGTCCTACTAGTTTTATTATACTGTGATACAATTGTGTTCGAATCCACACCAAGTGATTTAACTGAAACAAGTTGTGGCCGTAAAATTTAGCTAAAAGATTATTAAGCATCTATTTCGTGATAATTGATAATTTATTAAAGTGTATATTTTATTAGAGAGTATCGATCTACGTGACTCGTTTAGTCTCCCACGCAGCTGGTTGGAGAACCCACGTTTTGGCATCAACTGGAAAGCATGCTGCGAAATGTCGGCCACTATTCGACGTTTACTCTGCATTGAGAGCTCTGTTGTGCACGAACTATGTTTCTTCTTTGGTAAGGCTTGTTTACATTGCAGAATTTTCTGTTAGGTCATAAAAACTAGTAAATACAAAGTAGCCATGGTTTTTTTTCTCTGATTCATATGTTATCAAACCAATCATCCCTATTTGTCAGTAACCTTACGCGCTAAGTAATAATAGAAACATGGAGGACAATTACAATAAATTAAAATACGTTATCAAATTACATGTCAACGTGTAACACGGTGAACATTGTGTGCAGTATTAAAATTAAACGTTATTATTACTGTACCTCTCATGTTAAGAGTGTAATCGTATAGTTCTTTGTTTTCAACTAACATTTTATCCATTGTCATCAAGATACTATATAATTCAATTTCCTGCTTTTCTTACGTACTTAATTTTTTTTTTTTTTTAATTTTACGTGTTATTTACTTATAACGTTCCCAACAATTATTTACCTGTACCTTATCAAAAGCCGTGGTAGCTTAATGATTTGACCTATCAAGAAGAGAGCGTGTGTTCGAATTCGAGCATCTCGATATAGTATTTAATTAAGATCATATACAGGTAAGGTAAAAAAGACAATAAAAGCTTAACTACTAGGAAGTAAAACTAGGATTTTTAAATTATATTAATAAAATTGGGTCCCCGCGACTAGGTGCCCAAGATGCTAGCAGCGTTCCCTATTTGTATTCCTATGCTAAAGCGTGGGGCAAGGTAGCTGCCGGCTCTTGGGTTTCCCAGACAATCCATTAATTTTTTCGATAAAATTTTGCTTGCATCTCTGAGTTTCTCGAAATGAATGTATGAAATTTAATTAGAAATTTACCATGAGCTTGTCGGTAAAGGAAAACATCGTGATGAAACCTGCACGTCGGTTCACAACCCTCGGAAAACGTATGAAGTCCCAACCCTAAACCCTCGCCGCTGAGAGGAGACCCGTGCTCAGCAGAGGGACGTATAAACGAGTTTATAATGATGATATGAACTTTCGATTCGAGTGGTCTTAGAAGGCTACTCTTCCCAACATATGGCGATAGGTTCCTCAGGGTTCCGTACTATCTGCAACTCTTTCTGCTGCATATCAATGATATGTTAATTCCAGGCACCTTTGCGTATGTGCAGTTGTAAACAGGTACTTGTCAAATGCAAGGGTCAGTGGAGAGCAAATCCAGTCTTGTCGAGAGTCCCTGGTTAGCCGTTCAGATTTGACACTTCAGTCAGTTTCCGATTGGGGCAATGCCAATCTTGTCAAATTTAACGCTACCAAAACGCAGGCGGGTTTATTCTCCACAAAACGGAGTCCCTTTGAGCTGACTCCAACTTTTCGTGATATATCTATTCCGATAGCCGACTGTCACCAACTACTTGAAATGGACCTGTCGTCCAATTTGCACTTCGGCAGATACATTGAATCCGTGGCCAAAAATGCAGCAAGGAAGCTTGGGATCCTTTCCAGTCGGTATTTTACAGGATATTTCACGGAGAGTGTGCGATGGAATTACACGATTTAATTCCGCCTTCCCCTTTCCATTACCGGGGACTAGGCGTAGGCTTGGGTTCCGCCTCTATGTTGTGGATATTTTATAATTTCTATGAATTCCCTGCCTGCAGCCTTGTTCCCTGAACGTTATAACTTGGGTTGAGTACTATTCACATTAAGTGTGCATGCTCCATCGTCGATATCATCGTCACTTTCCATCAGGTGAGATGGAGGTCAAAAGCGCACTAATATTTTATATTAAAAAAAATCGTTTTTAGAATTCTCTAATCATATTCTTTCAGCACGGGTGGTGGGTTCTTGGATCAATATTAGGTCTGCTATGGTGCACAGCGGTTGCTCCTCTATGTGTCAAGTTATGCCGTATTTATGGACGAAAGATTAGGGCGCAGGAAGCTTTAGCACTTGCTAATTTGGGTTCAGGGTAAGTCAACTTATGCCCAGTTACGCGCTCGTAATTAATTATAAAAAAATCTGCTAACGACAAGCGACATGTATTTGATGAAGGTTTTTAAATTTTTTTATTAGGCAACGTGACCAACAAAAGGTATCGGTTTGGAGAACTGTAGTAAACATGGGGTAAATTGTAATACTATGTAACGTTTATTGAATATTACGATGTTTTACGATCATATTATTCAGTTAGCTTTTGTGAAATTACTCCACTAGTTTGTTACAATTATTAATACGAAGATCGGATACAGACAAAAATTCATTCGATTCGGCTAGATTCGAACCAGCACCTTTCCCATACCGTAGCTGACGGTGTAATGAAGGTGCTGGTTGGCGCTGGCAGCTGAATCCAGCCAGATCAAATGACTTTTTGGCTGTTGATCTTTGTATTAATATTGTTGTAAATTACTTTTTATAGGCCACAAGAAACTCCTACGACAGTATTATGTGGCAGTAACAACAACTGGAATACACCGGGGTACGTATATTTTAAACTTATGTACTTGCTTTATATGTATTCTGAACTACATTGTGTTATTCAATTTTCTTTTGTGTTGTCTTATTAATCGTGCGCTGTTTTTAATGTAACAATCTGCGAGTAAACTAGTATAGTGTAGGATTCATTACTTTTTATTTGTATTTTAATATGGATTAATTAATAATAATAATAATAATTTGTTTTGTTGTTGTTGTTATTTTGTTTATTGTTTATTTTTTGGAGTCTCTCAATTCAAAAAAATAGTTTAGACCCTAAATTTACTTAATCCCGCCGTTTCGTTACCATAACCAAAAAACTCGACGTATTGTTACATTTATACGGCGAACGGCTATAGACCGGAATACCCAGGCTGCAGACTTTTTCCCTCAACGCTATAACTAAGCGTTTTTCAAGGCATATGTATAAATAATGCCTATTCACTCGAATAGGCATTATTTAGGTGTGCATGCTCTATCGTCGATCGCATCGTCACTTTTTAATCTTTTTTGCACAATGCATGTAAGGCATTCTAAATTCTAAAATAAAAATAAATTAAATCAGGGGTCCAACATTTTGGTAGAGTCGGTTTTTAAGCAGTCTTCTTCTTATCGTATCTATGGCATACACTATAATGCTTGCCTTCGTGGTGAAAGGATTCGCCCTTACGTACGTACTTTCCTGTACGTCGTACGACGTACGACGTAAGGAATGGTACCTCGTGCGGGAAGGCCCCTTTCGTACACCCCATTTTAAGCATTAAATTTAACGTCATTGCAGTTTTATTTCCTTTAACAGTGCAACAGAGTACATCATTAATTGTTACGTTATTTCAGGCCCCCTGCTCCACCTCCACGAAGTGACAGCTGGTGAAGAAAATTAACGAGGAACTTGAAAATTTCGCAGAAATGCACAAACCGCTATGAACCTGCCTTAATAATTAATACCGATCACGTGACATTTTTGTAAAAAATATTTCCAAGAAAATGTTATTTAGGAAACTGTATACTTAAATGATAAAGACAAAAGAAAATATGCTTTAAATGAAAAAAAAAAAGAAAGAAAAATAAATTGTTACTATTTGTCTTTCTTTCAAGTTATTTTTTATTATTTATCTATAAGAGAGCGATCTTCAATACGTCTACGATCGAAACCATTTTTGAAACTTTTTTATTGCATACACCTGGCAAGTAAACCGTTCGAACTTATAGATATTTCTATAAACGGAAGCGGGTAATATAGCCTGGAGTGACGTACCGAGCCAATTTCACCAAAACAAGTCCTCCATCACACAGCCTGACCTCTCACACTGGCAGTTATTAAATTACACACCTCATACCTACTCGAAAATCGTTACTCACCAACCATGTATGAAAATCGATACATTGTTATTAATATTGAAGTTAAATTGAAAGATATTGAACATTAAATGATTTTTGAGATTAAAAGAGAATAAGAAAATAAACAAATAATGAATGTCTACAATATTCATGAAAAATAAATCAATATGAATGTAATCAGATATTTACTCGTAATTAGAAATAAATAACTAGTATAGGGAAGTATGTGGGTCAGCTTTATGAATGAAACGCTAAGGATTTTTACTATCAATTTGCGAAATAGTACTACATTATATTTAGTCTCACAGAAAAATAATCATACTTCCATTATTATTCCGTCATTAAATTTATTATTTAGAAAAATTTCATATTAAAAATGATTAAAAAGATATAATTTACCTTAACGACCTATTGACTAAATCAGTAAAGACAATCCTTTAAGACAACATTATTTTATTTTATAAAAATATTCAAAATTCAATGTCTCTAATAATAATAATAATAATAAATTTTTATTTGCAGTTTTAAATGCATGCCGCGTCTTCAGAAAGTCCATGCAGATGGAAGAGGACGAAGTAGGATCTTATTACACACCCACCACATATTCGTAAGTAGGTACACGCCATACTGCATTTACTTGACTGCAGAGAAGAATAAAACAAATAATAATAATAATAATATACCTACACAATAGACAGGTATCACTAAGACAGTATTTCTTTCACAAAACGACTCCTTCCATTCTTCACAAAACTATAGTACAAAATGACATTAAATTAACACCCCTTAATATGACCGACAATAAAACACAAAACATCAAAAAACTGACTGACAACACAACAAAAATTTCTAAATTGACCCAGAAGTATCTTCATGAAAGACCGCCTCGATTTGAGTGAACCTAATGTCGATAAGAATGCGTCGAACGCGTGTCTCCACCGCGGCGATATTTTTCCAGAAACAGAAGGATTCATGTTGGCAATACAGGACCAAGTAGTTGAAACCAGAAATTACCAAAAATATATTACAAAGACGCTGACCTCAGATAATTGTAGAAAATGCAATAGCTCCCCTGAAACCATCCAGCATATCACAGGTGCATTTAAAGCTATACCCCAGACAGACTATAAACATAGACACGATCAAGTAGCCAATAACATCCATCAAAAGATAGCCGAAACAACGAGGTACAAGTTTTTGGAAACCATAAAGCCTTCTTATCAATATACACCTGAAACCGTGCTTGAAAATGATACAACCAAAGTATATTTTGATCGAGCCATTCTGACTGACCGAACCATTCACTACAATAGACCAGACATCACGCTAGTAAACAAGATTGACAAAACCGGATTTTTAATAGACATTGCCCCCATAACTTACAGTCTACAATATCAGAAAAACTCTCTAAATACACAGAACTAAAAGAGGTAATAACTAGAATATGGCACTTAAAGAATGCACTAATAGTGGCAATAGTTCTTTCAACCACAGGTGTCATTCCCAAACAGCTACACAAGTCATTGCATTCCCTGAATCTCCCACCAAACATATACCACATGTTACAGAAGGCAGCCATCCTTAATACTTGACGCATTATTAGAAGGTTCTTGCAGACGAAAGAGAACGAAGTAAGCTTTTGTTACGCACCACCACCACCGTCCACATAGACTACTGCATTTGCTTGATTTCGGTCCGCAAATGTGGTTCAAACCAACCACAAAAAAAAGCTGAGAAAATAAAGGAATAATAATAATAGTAATCTTTTAGGCCTTGGAAGAGGCGAGAGTCTAAAATAGATAATAATAATAATAATAATAATAATAAAATTCTTTTATTTAGGTAACAAGGACCCAAGGTATTAGTTAGGTTTACAAAATCACTTAAATCTTATGTTAGTACATGTACACAAAACAACAAATACAAAGACAAAGCACAATAGGACACCACTACTTATTTTTAAGTACATGAATCATTGGTTCACGTATGGACAGTCGAGCCGATTCGCGATCATGCTCAGGATGCTGTTGGAGCTGGCCCGAACCCTGCGCGCCAGGGATGTGCATCGTTTCCGCATCGTGGTGTAGAAGCAATCTACACGTGTCTCCGCGAAACATCCGTACTGCAGGACCACGGCAATTTTTAATGTAAGTATTATACAAATATAATACTGTATTATACAAATATAATACTTACATTAAAAATTTAAGTATTATATTTGTACCTAAATACGAGTATACGACTTAAGTTTAGAGCCAGTTCACATGGCAAGCGTAGGACGCGGGTTCGACGCGCGTTTTGCTAACGCGCGCTTACAAACCACACGAACTATATTCGTAAGTAGCCGTGGACGTTCATATGACGACGCGCAGTCAAAGCTCGTCATTATGTGAACACCAACAGCTACTTACTAATAAAATTAATGTAGTTGTAATCACGTGTTTAAGCCAGTTGCAGCCAGTAAACTTTCGCATACATTAACAAATTCGGTGAAGCTTTAGGAGATAGACAACTGCTGTGGCTGCACGCCCCTCTCTCGCCTCCTTCCTCAGCCTTGCAACTTGACGTTGTTGCTGTTGAATTGTTTGAAAGGCGCGTAAAACGCAAAATCGATATAAACGCAAAACACATGACAAGTGTCAGGCGCGCGACAACACGTGAACACCTACGGCTACTTCGAATAAAATTTACTCATAAGCGCGCTAGTTAGTAAAACGCGCGTACAATACGCATCCAAAACTTGCTATCTGAACCGGGCCTTATGTCACTAAATTAACATTTATATAACACTGACGCATACTACAATGAATGTCAGCACGCAGTAGCACGAACGCTGCACACACAATAACTTGTTTTTGTTCGACAAATCGTCCCTTACGACACTAATGGAAATAATTTACGAGTTTGACGAAGATTCATTATTTACATTTTAGAATCTAATTATGTGAATAAGATTTTAAGTCAAAATTATAAGTTAAGTTTATTCATACTACGGGAACGAAATTAGCGATATACGGACAAAGGTAATTAAGTTTAAAGTATACTGGGAAGTTTTTTATGCTTAGTCAAAAATTAAATAAATAATGTCAGTACAGAGTACTAAAAAACCGACCTCAGAAATACGTGGAATTACGTCTATTTGCCAAGTTTTATTGAAAAATCCCCTAGTTCGCCACTATACAGGACTTGATACAGGAGATAATAAAAATCGGTTCTCACTACTCAAAGTATATTGAGAGAGAAAAACGCCTTGAATTGGAGAATAGCAAAATCAACCATAAAAATAATTGCTCCTTATAATAAAAAAAAATTAGGGGCTATTTATAAAAATGAATCTTCATGCGTGAACAATGAACAGCCACCCTTAGAGGTGGATGATTTCCTTCAAAATGAAATGGGACCACTATGGAAGTTCCCCATTTCCAACAAAAAAGAATCATGAAAATCGGTTCACAAATACCGGAGTTATCGCTTAACATACATACAAAAAAAACACAGTCTAATTGAGAACCTTCTCTTTTTTTGAAGTCGGTTAAAAAAACAGTTCCATTTTCAAAAAATAAATAAATAATGACTCAGAATAGTGCATTACGAAAGCAAAATTCATTTTCAGCAACCCAAATATACGCAGCGAAAAATTAAATTTGTGCCATACCTCTTAAAAATACGGATTGCTAAAATGAACCGGAAGTTGTAAAAACCTTGGTAGCTCATATCGACTGACATTTACAGGGCTTTGGCAATGGGCCAGCGCTAGGGATTCAATTCTGTTATTTTTATTACCTATTATTATTGCTTGTTGTCACTGTACATCGAAATAAAAACTAATATAACAAGTGCCACTTCCATTTTACGTATGCTTGTTTATATTAACTTTGAAATTATTATAATATAAATAAATTATTCGTTGAATATCATAATGTTTTACTACGATGATATTCACATATTTTTTGTGAAAATACTTGAAAGATCGAAAAGAAAGAAAGGTTCCTTCGATCGGGCTGGATTAAAACCAGTGTCTGTTGCCATGTCTAGGCCACTGCTCTTAACCAACTGAGCTACCGACTGAAGCTGACTAATTAGATGAATTCGTACTAATTGCAATATTAATTTGTTGAATTTGATGTTTTTGTAATAATATCAGTTAAGCTTAATATGGACAATATTCATGTACAGAATCATTGATTTCGATTTTGATTTGATCCAAAAATTGTCTAGGACATTTGGACACGGTGACACATGTATAAACTTAACCTCGTTTCCATTGACCTTAACCTTTTCTTTGAATGATATAATACATTATAAACAGAAAATAAGTTACCTATTTGCAATACAATATTGTGGTCAAATCACGTAGAATTTATTAATTTTTCATTATTACTTTTTGTTTTATGATACTAAGTGATGGGACGAACAAGTCGTGCGCCTGGTGGTAAGCGTCACGCCTGTCCATAACAGTTGCAATGCAGCTCAAAGGGCACTATCACTGTGCCCTGAGACATAATTTGAAAAGTCTCATGTCCCTGTAATTTCACCAGCATCTTTCAAGTCCGGAACGCAGTAATACTGACTGCATACTGCTTGGCGGCAAAAATAGGTAAGGTAGGTAAGGTAATAGGTACAAGTAAGAAATAGGTATGCAGGTAGGGAAGAATTTGACCAAATTATTAACGCTCAATTGTTAATGCTCGACCGACTCGTTTGGGCTGCTTTCGGAAAGCTCTGAGACGTCTTCTCTTCCGCAATACCGCAGTCCTTGAAGACAAAATTCTTAGAGCAGTGCATGTTGCCAGCGATGACCTACGGTTCTGAGACGTGGACACTTGCTACGGGCCTCATAAAAAAGCTATGAATCAACGAACTATGATCGAGCAATGCTCGGCAATTTTCTACGTAATCGAATCAGAAACGAGGAGATCCGTAGAAGAACGAAAGTCACCGACATAACTCAGAAGATTAGCAAGTTGAAGTGGCAGTGGGCAAGGTACATGCCTCGTAGAACTGACGGCTGTTGGGGCAGAAAGGTTCTCGAATGGAGACCACGAACCGGAAGACGTTCAGTGGGAGCCGTGAATCAACGAGCATTCGTCCATCATCATCATTCATCCATCTAGTACGTAACATTCTCGTTAACACTTTTAATTCGTATCGTATTCTCAGGTTTCGCGATTGTTACACATAGCAAAAGAAACTAATCTTTCGGATCTATGACATAATATGGTCAGCCGGAATCTGTACAGAGCCGAAAACTTTGATTTGTTTCAAAAAAAAACAAATATATGTGATTTAGATTCGAAAAAATTAGTTTCATATCCTACTTTTAATTATTGTATAATTTATGTTCAAAATCGTCACCCAATTCGTCTTAGACTCTAATGAAGGGGTACTTATTAATTTGCCCTAATGCTTATTATTACGTAAATAGGATATTTTGTTAATTCTGCATAACTAATATCGTCTTCATACGAGTAATTGTGGCATTATTTCGAAAAACATTTTCATTTTATTTATCTAGTCGACTTTCTTATTTATGTCGATTATAAAGGTGCTTTTTGAACGGCGAGGGGAGACGAGAATTGAAATCTCGCCAGCCTATTTCCACCAAAATTTGCTATTAAAAGCTCACCAATAATATTATATGTTGATTGTATAATATGTTGACTCAACTACTGCCGTATTTCGGTAGGAATTATATTTTTCATAGTGGACAATATGTATGGGTTTACTAGTGGCAGATCGACAGCGATGTGGGGGGTAGCACTACTAAAACTTATTTTTAATGCTTCGGAAAGGTCCCCGAACGCTATTGAGGTTTTCTGTGACCTCTCAAAGGCATTTGATTGCGTGGATCATATTACTCTTATTAGGAAGCTGGAATATTACGGGGTAAGTGGCAAGGCGTTGTAACTCGTCTCCTCATATCTTAACGGTAGAATTCAGAAAGTAAACTTAATGGCGTGATTACTTTGGGTTCTCCGGTAAAAATAAGTGCTCCGCAGGGCTCAATACTTGGGCCTTTCTTATCTCATTTACAGCGCATCAGCACCAGCGTGCACCAGCGCTCACACCAATACGCGCCGCCAAGACGCTGGCTATATCGCCACTGAGTAAACGCTTTCAAATGTAATTTATTGATTTAATATTAACAATTTATTGTTCAATGCCAAGAAGACAAAGTGTCTTAAATTTGAATTACCTAATGTAGACCTTAGAACTAAGTCCAAGCTCATGGTACTGTAGCCTTGAGTTATACTATATACCTCTTCCATTCCCACTTGTAAGGCGAACTCCAGCATTTGAAACCTGGAGACGAAGCTTAGGATGCGTAGCGAGAGGTACTTTATAAATATAAACTGGGATTAACTTCATAACTTGATATTTATTATATTTTTTACATGTTTACTTCGTGAGGCTAATTTTAGATCTGCCAAGATATTCTTTTTTCTATATCCTAATTTTTTAAACACATTTCTAAAAACAAAACGATATTCACTCAGCCAGTAGTTCTACTCATAGAGTAGAGCCTAGACTACATCCCTCTTCCTCACAACTGAAGGGGTGAACATCTCTAGGTGGTGTGGCATCCCTAGGTGGCTACTTACATAAGTGATCAGCCCTTACTATAGGCTAGCCACACACTGCTCGGAAGCTACTACCTTACCAACAAGTAAACCACCGAGGAGGCTATGGCTTTAGTCTGCTAAAAACCTATCTAAAAGGACAGACCATGACCACATCCTAATCAAACAATTCAAAATATAATTATTCGTTAGCTATCCTAGATATTTAGGTAACCTGTCTAAATCCTAACTCTTTATTTCAACTACCCTAGCTTGGCTTAATTTTCCTAACAAATCCTTAAACATTACTACTAAAACTTCCTAAATACATCACTAAACTATCTTCAACGTGCACGCTGTTACGACGACGACACAGGCTTGAGCATCCATCGAACGATAACTAACATCAATATTGATCTCCCAGCTGCCTTAGTCCTCATCCTGCAACTATCCATGATCAGCTTTACTCACTTTATTTAAACAAACCAGAACAAACACACAAATAACCCTAACAACGTTTCCTAACATACATATGGTATGGAGGTATACCATATGAAGGATTCCGAATAATTAAAAATAAATATATTTTCCCCGAATGCAGCCAGTTCTTGTTCATCTGGGGTGACCACGAACTATGCACACACACAGGACAATATATCTATCAAATTAAATAAAATAATAAAAAGTAAGTTATATCTATCCAATCCAAGTCGGTAGTCCATTTTCTCTTCCCGTCCTTCTAAGTCTGCATTTGCCGGAAAATAACAACTTCCCTCAAAATATTCATCACAATGTCATCATGGTTACATATGAAAACCAAATATAAAATATTAATTAATCTAGTAGAAACTAAAAACATTAAATTACCTCCTATAGAACCTTTTCATTCTATTCACATGGACTAGATCCTGCCTACCCGATCTATTCCTGTTTATACCTACTTTTCTCACAATATAATTTACTATAATCAACTGATCTACTACCTTAACTTCCGCATATCATATCTCCTAGATATCAATGCAACTTTATCTTTTTTATCAAATTTACGCTTCTGTTCCGATTGTATATTACTTATATATTCTTTATGCGAATCTATCAAGGCTACTCGTTTTATAAACCTGTCTTGTAAATTCTCTGCAACACTTACTCGAACAGGTTTAAAAATGTCACTTTCCAAATTATATTTTATATTTACGTTTGGCAAAACATATTTGTTCTTACTTTCATATAAATTACGCTTTTGATGCAATTGACTCGTCTTATCACTTACGTCAACTTTTTTCATTATTCCCGGCAAAACTGAAGAGTTTACATACTCCGAACTATTTAGCGAGAAGTTATCTAAACTTTTTGATACCGGTTTGAAAGAAGACTTTTCTTTCTTTGACCCAATATCTGTCATGGACTTAGAGGAAATTTTGTTGTCAATTTTCAATTTTGACAACTTGAAATCACACCTCTTCAAAACAGCTTCAAACAGCCGAGGATAAAATATTCCTTATCGCTTTGCTCAACCAGCATCCTTGATGGACATTCCTTCCCAATAAATGTCAACGACACTTTGGTGGACGTCTGCATTTTTATTGGCGTTCCGCCCACTGTACGCAATGGAAAACTTGGAGTATCATCAATCTGCAAATGTAACCTTTCTTTACATCATTAATACAAACAGATATAAAAGGTATCTACACTAAAACTGTCAATTGTATTCAAATTTCCTAAATGTTCAGCTGCGCTTTGCTGACATTCACGCTGAGGAGATCCCGACGAAGATCCACTACCATGTGCCCGTGAATACATTTGACGTGGCGTATCCTGCTGCACGATTGGTACTCGTGGCACTAGATATTCCGACTGCTTAGACTCGGGTCTAATTATCGGTGTAGAGTCACCCTGTGTTTGCCAACAGTGAGAGTGCTCCATGTGACAATATACTGGCAAATCAATATTTTGTCGACCCACATCATAACCGTGATTAAATATATCTTCTACTTGTATAATTGTTTTTCTCAACTCCTCTTCCGACAAATACAAATTACTAGCCAGCATCCATTGAAAATTGGGTATCAAAGACTTCAAGAAATGTCTAATAAACTGAACATCTTGAATATTCGCTTTCATCGCTAACTTATCTAAACTATAAAAATAACTTGTCAGCGATTCGTTGGGCTCCTGTCGCAGCCTAACGAATCTACTACTAGAGAGTACTTGTTATTAATTTTTTAAATTGTTTACTTCTTGAGGCTACCTTTAGATCTGCCAAGATGTTCTTTTTTCTATATCCTATTTTTTAAACACATTCTAAATACAATAAGATATTCACTCAGCCAGTAGTTCTACTCATAGAGTAGAGCCTAGACTACAGTACCACGTTTTCGTTTAACTAAGGTAAACGATTCTTTTATGGGGAACTGTATACGTTTTTACATTAAGATTCCGGAGCATATATTAAGATTGCCATTTCCTAAGTTTAAAACTTACATTAAAAGTATTTTAATTAAAAAGTCATGTTACAAAATTGTAGACTACGTGTTAGATAAAGATGTATGGAAAGACCTGAATTTAGATTCCAAACAAATATGATTCAAAATGTATTCTATAGCATTTCAATTAATTTGAAAAGAACAGTACCTAGACTATCTTGTTCATTCTTCTCAGGGAGGTCAGCGTAATGAACGAGCAGTAGCTTGAAAAATGACGTTTTCAAGTGTAAAAATTTTACCTATGGAATAAATGATTATTTGACTTTGACTTTGACTCTGACTTTGATTTTGACTTTGATTAAAGTAGTCGCTTATTAGCGCGCGCGCTTAGATTGTGGATAATAAAATGAAAATATTGAAATACCAATAGAGCACATTATTTCATCAGTGTAAGCCTATCGCTGTCCACTGCTGCCAGCAGACTTTTGCAGCACAATACTTGGTTGGATATTTTTTATTTGACTGACTTTTTTTAATTTTGCCTTTTTTTTATTTGATTGACTAGAGGACACTCTGCAATATTCTGCAATTATGGAAAAGCACCTCAAGATCCGTATCACATAATTCATATTTCGATTGTAGGTGACGACGACGTTACAACTACATCGAAAAAGATTGACTTTAATTTAATTAGCCTATTAAGAAACTTAATGGAATTAATTACAACACAATTAAATGTTTACTTAAAATGGTTTCTGCACTCATTAAATTTGTGCTGAAATCATTGTACTTGATAAACTCAGAACATATCACAAATTATATGATCACCTTAAACAACATCTCGCTTATTTCAATCACATTGTTTTTTCATCGTAAACTACAATAACGTTTATATTTTTTAATTTTCTTTACTTTCTTAGCTATGACATGTTACAACAAACATACAATACAATATAAATGTTCTTTGGTGCACGCTGGGACAAATATATAATAATACAACAAAATAAAAATAAAAACGACAGGTACAACAGGCGACCTTATTGCCAGATAGCAATCTCTTCCAGGCTTGAAGGTTGCCTGGAAGAGATTGCTATCTGGCATGATACAGAAAATAGTTTAAGATAATAATCAATTGAGAGCGCAACAAAATATGTCTTTAGTAGACATGAAACGAAAGAAATAAAAGAAAACAAAATACTTAAAATAATTAAAAACAAACAGCATCGTTATTTAATAATAGTATTTAATAATAGTAGGTTATTTAAAAATGTATACAATAACAACATATTAAATGAATAATTTAAAAAACCCTGGACTTGAACTGAACTAAAAAGGACTTGTCAACTTATCTCACCCTGAGACATAAGTTGACAAGTCCTATGCGCCTGTAATTTCACCACCCTTACAGCTTACAGCACCCTTATCCATCAAAACCGGCACACAGTAATGCTCACGTTACTGCTCGACAGCAGAAATAGGTACTTCCCTGGACGTACTCTTTCAGAAAGATCTCTAATGCTACAAAACTTATAACCACTCTCTTTTTGCGACGGGGACTAACAATAAGCAGCATTGACAGGTTCCTATATAGTTTTGAATCTGCAGCAAAAAAAAGCGTTATTAAATTAATAACGCACAACGAACGTGGTAATTACTACTTCCTGTTGACAAAATGTATACGTTTAAATTTTAAGGATGCAAGAGTCATTAAATTAAAATATTTTATGTTATTGTTTGGCGCAAAACAATAACATTTATTTTTAAAGTTGTAACGGGAAGGAAGAATATTTCTCAATGTGTTTTCAAAAACAAAACAACATATTATCGCACCCAAGGTATAATAGGTAACATCTACAAAATTATAGTTTTTCAGGTCAGGTCAGAGATTTAAAATTCTGATTAGGTTATTTATTCGCTACGTATAATGTTATAGTATAAATTGAATATCAAAGTGTAACAAATTATTTTCAAAAAATGAAAAATTCCGAATAATAATAATATTAACAATTAATATATAATAAATAAAAATTGTTGTCATTAAGCAATGTTACAAATATGTTTTTTTGTTAAGAATTGACTTAATTCCACAACAAAGTCATGACACGAGGAAATAGTACAAAAGTATGTCAATGAGATAATCGCATATAACAATCGCGAAAACCTAAGAACTTATATATTTTATGAGATTCAAATTAAAAAAATAAAATGAAAAATAATCAATAGCGTTACATGCAAAGGTCCATAAATTCATTTACAGAATATAAAGGATTCTTGAAGAAATACGGGCAGACGATCATAGTAAGTTCATGAAAGGGTCATACGTCGGGGAACTATTTTTGCACACACTTAGCCCCGCACTAGGGAAACCCCGTATCGCGGGTGTCTTGGACATACACGTAGACAACCACAAATTACACCCAAACTCACGAGAGAAATGAATAGACTATGATTATAATAATAATAATAATAAATAATAATGCACACACTCAACATAGCCCCGCAGTACCCGCCATAGACACACACATAGACAACCACAAATTACACCCAAACTCAGGAGATAAATAAGTGTAGGCCATACAAATATTTCTCCCGGCCCGGGAGTTGAACCTGGGACCTCTGCGTGGCAGTCCGGCATGGTAACCGTTCGGCAACAGAGGCAGTTAAATTTATGAATACAAAAATCGAAAACACAGAAAAAAAATTTTTTTTTTCTTCGACCCAGTGGGACTTGAACCCACGACCATGCTGCACGTAGCAATACTCTAACCATCAGAGCCAAGGGTCCATCTACTGAGTCGTCGCAATTTTTTCAGTGTTTACAAATAATATAAAATAAATAAAACTAGTTCCACTTACAAGGTCACCAAAATTGGTTATGTCAAGTACATAATATGTTGGGCAAGCGTGACGTGGAATTCTAGAATTGATCGCTACCTTCAATCTCCCATTTTTTTCTTTGCTATTGAAAATACAATTTACTCAGTAATGGTTTTGACTTGGTTGACTATAACTTTTTTTATAATACCAACAAAAAAGTGAGCATTAATGTGTTCCGGTATTGAAGGGTATGGGTGCTAGTGAAATTACAGGCACATGGGACTTGTCAACTTATGTCCTAGGGATCACCCTATACTATATGATAATGTCAGTGGCATTGACTTTCGGATCTTTGCGATTATTCTTGAAAAGTAGCGAGTTTTAGGGCGATTATTTTATTTTTAATCATATCTAACAGACAGATTCCGACTCTATAGCCCCCAGTAGTGCCAGTGCAAACAAATATGATTTATTGCGAGTATTAAATTATAAATAAACTGCCAGGTGACAGGAACATGATGGATATTGACCATTTAGATTACAGAAATAATCGGACCAAAAATGTTACAACCGAAAACATACATCCTACAAAATCTAAACTTCACATCCTTCACACACGCGAAAGTACGAAACTGGATCATATGGTATTAAAACAGTATGCAAATACCGTCAATGATTAGCATTGCGCAAGCGTAATGATCCTCGGGACTGGCCGACCGGTTAACATTTCGAGTGGCCTTAAACAACACAAAAATACTCTTACGACATACTGAAATAGAGATTTAAATCGCGATCCATTGTTAATTTCGCCGTTTGATGAATCGACAATACGATTTTATGGACATCGATTATGAAAATGGATTTGCTATTGCAAACTAAATATTAGGTTTTATTAGTTTAAGGTTAGTTTAAATTAAATTTTATTAGGCATAGAAGAGCAAAGGCGATAAGTTGGCCTATTTTTTTATGATACCAAATTACCAAGTGACGGGACGAATAAATCATGCGCATAGTGGAAAGTCATTCAGAGCTTTAAATCGCAAAGATCTAAGGAGTACTGCCAGCAATGGCAAATCCCAAATGCCTATAACTTCACCAGCATTCTTCAAAACGCAGTAATGCTCACATTACTGCTTGGCAGCTTAGCAAGGTACTTCCCTGGACGAACTCTTTCACAAGGTGCTCTACTACATAAATTAAGAAAGCACTGATCCAGTGCAGTTCAAAATCAAGTTTAATTGTGATGATATTATGCGTATGGCCGCCGCTACGACTCGATTCAAGGGTCATTCCATTCATCATACGTCATTTCGAATGCCGCACTGCTTAAAACAGCAGTACACACAAAGTTCAAGTACCTTCGGACAAGATGAAATATTTACTCACATATTATAAAGTTATTACCAAACAGTCTACTCAACCACCTACACAAAAATAATATTCTCTTAACACCAACTAGATTTTATCAACGTCACTGTTTGTAAGTTGCAAAACGAAAGAATAATTTAAAAATGTAACGGCACATAAGCAGATCTCGTTTGCATTATTTACTGTACATATTACATATGTAAATTTGACGATTAGGATACGCTACGTGAGTTGTGAGGATTTTGAAATTGCCAAATCATCTAAAACTTTGAAATAGTAACTATGAGAAATATATACGGCTCTTCATTGACCTATATTGTACTGTAGTAACTCAACGAGCGCATTTTGAGTGCGGAGATTGGGGAAACCACAACGTCTTTGAAGGGTTTTGTAAACTTTTCACGAGTTTACAAAGCCCTTCGAAGGTTTGCAGGTTTCCTCGCTACGTTTTCTTTTACAAATTAGAGAAAAGAAAAGTGGAAGCAAATAATAATAAAGAGGTGCATGTGGTATTTGAAACGTATTTAATAAGAAGAAACCTCACACTCGCTTATATTAAATTCCGTTTTGTCTGTACAAATTTATCTACATACAATCATACGTTAGAGGACACACTTTAACAAAATAAAATTCACTGTTTATAAAAATCATTTCAAGAATTTCGTTTAAAGTTTAATTAAAAAGCTTCGCGATTCTTGAAATTCTTTTAAAAGTACTTAGAAAACGAAACAATCTTGTAAACTTGGTAAATATTTACGATACATAGGAATAGCACATTATTGCAGAGGCTGGGAAGTAAGGGATTGCTGGAGGAGTATGAGTTACAAGGACGAGCGCCAACATTTTTCTCAAACAATATGAGGATGTAATAACAGGCTAAAGGGAGAAATATGTATAATAGGAAAAGTAAAAAAATAATAATTAATATAAAAAGTAATATTTGACATGCTAGGATAATTGCGAAAAGAAAATGTTATTGTTTTTCCAGGCACATTAATAGTAGGCTGCTGAACTTCTGATGATGTGTTTCAATATGTATCTATTACTGTATTTTCGTTATCGGTCTTCTCACTAGCACCATTTTCGAGACCAAAAGACAAAAATGACGAAAAACAAAAGAATACCAAAACACTTTAGTTTAAATGTTACCGCCATCATCTTTTTTTAAGTAAGCGGTACAGGTAGGTATTTTTAATAATCGCAATTATGGACACTGGGCAGTTGGATGCATGAGTTTTTCTTTTGTCTGTTTACGTAGTTAATTATTAGTATGTAGATTTAAAAGTTTATAGTTTAGAGAAGAGGACAGTAATTGATTTTCATACTTACTTTGCAGGCCTTAGCCGGAAAGAAGTCGCATGGTCCTCAAATAACAAACTTTCCGTGTTCGTTTTTTGGAAGTAATGTAAAAGTAAATAAACATTTCCGAGCATTTTTGTGAAAAGATATTTTTGACACAAAGTCAAGTCAAATCAATTTTATTTCGTAGGTAAGCAAATTACACTTGAAATCGTCATATTGATTAAATTCTACTGGTCATCGGTAAGGCAAATTCCTCTGAGAAGAATAAGCAAGAAACTTTAGGGGTTGCTCTTCGTAAATTGTTGTATTCAAATGTATGAGTACGTTAATCATTTACAATATTTATTTCAAACGTCTTAGATCGAGAATACGTATAAAACTCGAACAAGTTGTTTTGTCTATTAAGCATGATACTAAGTTTGTAAGTAGGCATTGGAAAAATTACGTTTTTATATGATCAACAATAAGTAAATAAGCCGTTTTGAAATTGCTTTTTTAGTGGAATTTTACGTCAAGAGTCAAATACTCCATTTTATTATTCATAATTTCGTGCTGGCAATAATCGTCAACACCATACGAAATCATTTTAAAAAGGAACGTGAATGGAATTTGTTATGTCTTGAATTTAATTCAAATATCACTTAAAAATATCGAATCAGTTAAGAACTTTTCTTCGTAAAATTAGATTCTATACTATAATCTTTTACGTTTATTTTGAATGTCACGGTGTGTGATCACCATGATATTTATTTTTGTGAAATTACTCCACTAGTTTGTTATAACTAACTATTAATACAAAGATCGAACACTAAGAAAAACTTCCTTCGATCGTGCTGGAGTCGAACCAGCGTCTTCCAGCACACCGTGCTAGACGCTATGCCAACCAAGACACGCAATTATCTAGCGGACCTTACGAATTTTTCTATGCGCTTGTTGCAGATTTTTGTTTTAGGTTTGTAACTACTTTTTTCCGTAGCGCCATCTGTGAGGAATCCATTCTGTTTTTTATACTATACTTACGATTAAGGTCATGAACATAAACATTCACATCTTTATGACTCATTTTTATATAACCAGACTTTTTAAATGACAGACTGCTAATTATAAGTTCAAACAATTTCATAACACCAAAGAAGTGTAAGCCTCTACCTTCACCTTGACACACTTATTATCACAATACCTAATTAGCAAAAGTATCTCGCTCCACGCAAGTGTCTTAAACATTGTTATTATGATAATTGTTCTTACTCTATTTGAGAACTGTTGGAACATTTTGGCGACCATTAAGCGAAATTGTTTTTCAATTTTCTTTTGTGTTGTAGTGAAATGAAAACAAAAGTATTTTTATTGTTGGGTGGAATATTTCAAACAAGTACGGAAGCTCAAGACTAGCATAATGCAATGCAAAAATGCATGCCTGGTTTTAAAATTTTATATCTATTGTCGCTTAAATTCTCTTTGAAAACAATCAGAGGTCAAAATAATAATAATTATTATTATTGTTATGATTATTATTTATTTTTTATTTATTTATTTATTTTATTAGATTGGACCATTGACGGAACATATCACCTCTCCCATGTAAATATTCAAAATTAATCTTTTAGGTCATGGGAAAGGCGAAAGTCTAAAATAGATATCCACAACAACAATATCGCTGCTACCATGGACACACACATAAACAACCATAAATTACACCCAAATTCACGATGTACGCCATACAAAAATTTTTCTCGACCCAAGAATGGAAACCGAGATCTCTGCGTGGCAGACCAGCATGGTAACCGTTCGGTCACTGAGGCAGTTTAATTTCCATTAACTCTATTCAAAAAAGCGTAAGGCGAAATGGTATCTTTATTGCGTAGGTTTTGAAGCATGTGAGGTAGATGCGGAGAGATGCGGCTATAAATTCTGATGCTCTAGTGAAAAGGGGTACAAGTCAATAAAGACAACTTTACAAAAAAACGCGAAAAACTATTCAGCTTTAACTGTTTTTCGCGTCTCCTTGTAAAGCTGGGTTTTTTTTACTTATACCTTTTTTACTTGTTTTAATAGCAGTAGAGCTCCTAGTGAAAGAGTTCGTCCAGGGTAGTACTGCCACCGTACCTACTTCTGCCGCCAAGCAGTAATGACAGCATAACTGTATTCCGGTTTTAAAAGGTAAGGGTGTTGGTGAAATTACAGGTACATGGGAATTGTCAATTTACGTCTTAGGGTGACAGGCACAGTGGCGGTGCCCCTCGGATCTTCGCGATTTAAAGCTCTGAGTGCCACTGCAGTGTTATGAACAGACGTGTAGCTTACCATCTGGCGCACGATCTTGTTCGTCCCGTCATTCGATAGTAAAAAAAAGTACCCCTTTTCACTAGAGCCACAGAATTCATTGCACGATATGTATTTAAACATAATTGCCTTTTAGAAATAAAATATACTCTCTTAATATAAAATAACTCATTGTCTCCTGACTATTTACTGTGAAATACTGTAGATAAATCTTGTTGAAATACCTCTAATAACAAACCGATTTCTCCATGGATTAATGTAGTAAAAGAAATGAAAATTATTGAGGAACTTTGTAATTTTTTTTTATCGATTGTAAGTTTCAATCATATTTCGGGCCCCATAGTTCACTTCCGGTATCTTGTGTTTCCATTATCTATTAAAAAAGGTTAAATTCGTATTTTTAATATCGAAATACATCAAACAAAACGTCTACGTACGTTTAGTTCTCGCTTCACCTCAAACTTTTAGCTCATGACCGATGTTACATGTGTTGCATCATACAACGTTCGTAATATTAAAACATAATAGAAAAACGGCTTAAGATTCGTCTACCGAAAATTCATTTCGATAACTACTTTGCTCGTTTGGATGCGGCATATTAAGCTGTCGAACAAAATAAAAACACTAACCTACACCAACTAGCTTGATTTAACTGTTTTAAAATAGAGCCAACAGTTTTATACCAGTACATTACATTTCAAATTATTATTCTAATGATAAAATTATTTGACATTACTTACAGGCTTCAGACTACTTTTTGTTCTTAACTTCTATCATTAATAATAAAAAACCTTTACTTAGTAGCAATAGAGCTCCTTGTGAATGAACTCATCCAGGGAAGTACTGCCACCTTACCTATTTCTCCCGCCAAGCAGTAATGTTAGCATTACTGCGTTCCAGGTTTGAAGAGTAAAGGCGCTGGTGAAATTACAGGCACGTGCGACTTGTCAACGCACATGTTTCTGGGTGACGGGCGCAGCGGCAGTGTCTCCCAAATCTTTGCGAGTGGCACTGCAACTATTATGTACAGGGGTGTCGCTTACCACCAGGTGCATGACTTGTTCGTCTCGTCACTTAGTATTATATATATTAAATTAAATAAAAAAGTTAGTGATAATCGTGCATTAAATAATCACGACAATCTTAAAATCTATGCTAATGACATAATTAACCCCCGACGCAAAAGAGGAAATTTATATAATATAATATAAATAATATACAATATAATATAAATAACGCACACACTTAACATAGCCCCGCACTAGGGAAACCCTGTGTCGCGGATGCCATGGCACATATAGACAACCACAAATTACACCCAAACTCACGAGAGAAATAATTGTAGGCCATACAAATATTTCTCCCGGCCCGGGAATCGAACCTGGGACCTCTGCGTGGCAGTCCGGCATGGTAACCGTTCGGCCACTGAGGCAGTTAAAGTCTTTATAAGTATAAAGTATAAGTTGAAGTCTTTGCCTGTGTGTCTGTCTGTACGTCTACCAGTGGCGTCGTAGCTCCCAAATAGTTGAGCTGATCTTAAAGCGTTTTTACTTAATATAAGTATTTAGAAATAGCAAAACAAAAAACAAATTCATTACGAGCTTCAGACTATAATATGACAAAAAACATCTCAAATTACAAGAACTAAACTAAAGATCTCCAATTCGCTGATTATCGAGATAGATCTCATAATATATTTGTTCATTGCACGCTTATTTTGAAGATCATTTACAGATCGCCTTGATATTGAATGTCACAACAAAATTTTTTGCTGATCGCTTACGATCTTGTTCTGTGAAGGTAAACTTAAATAAGAAACAGAGACAATGAAACAGTGGAGTGTGTGTATGTGAGTGCACGCGTGCGTGTGTGCATGCATGCATACATAGAGTGTGTGAGATGCTAATGATGATTTCAAAATCGATGTATATGATAATATTTGTGGTAGTGAATACTACGTTGTTTTACAATCATGATATACAATTTTATTATTTTTTGTTAAATTATATTTCTTTATGAATACTTACATCGGACATAAAAAAAAATTCCTTCGATCCGGCGGTATTCGAACCGACAACATTGCCATATCGTGGCTGACGCTGTCCCAACTGAGCTATAGAACGAACCGAACGAACGATACACTACAATGTTAATATTAATTTGTGAGTCCTAAGTTCTACAAAATCACTAGACACATTCTGTGAGCTCAAATAAAATTATGTCTATCATTAATATTCATGGAAAATACAAACATTTAATCAGTGATGTCATTTGTCATTGGTTTGAGTCAAATAACGTTGCAAAGAACGGTGTGATTTAAAAAAATACCACCAATTGTATAACCACGCTCAGCTTAAGAAATTCTATGCTACTAATTGTAAGTACGGTCCAAAGATCATAGTTTTTTTTTTTACTTTACTCTAGTGTTGACTGCATCCACTTCGCAAATGAATATTTTCAGAAGAATTTTGACAATCGATACCCTAGTATGAAGCCATTTGAAATTGTCAGATTGGATGACCTGACAGTATACTGATAGTAAGTACGCAGTATCGTATATTCTCTACATTTGCCTCATAACTGATAAAACCCCGTAAAAATTAAAAATTACGCCACATCCATTACAAATACTTTAATTAACACATCCTTGTATTATATTACGTATGTAATAATAAGTAACAGAGCGAAGATGTGTAGATTCGATCTTGAACCTGGCGAGGTCAATGACCAGTGGACGATAAACTCCAGTGCATCTTTTCAGTTGTATGCAATCGTGTTCGGAGTGATATACATATTATATCATAGTATCATCATCATCATCATCCCATTTATAAGTCCCTCTACTGGGAACAGATCTCCTCTCAGGCAAAAGTTTAAGCCATAGTTTCCCAAATCCCTACCGCCTCCCGAGTGGTTGCTGAAGAGTCCTATGGATGCAGTAGGGTCCTTGGAAATAATTGGGGGCGTTGATGCTGCATTTGAAAAAAAAACCTGAATTATCTATATAAACTACACTACGTATATATAACGTATTTTTCTTGTGATTTTTTGTGTTAAGTTAATATAAAAAATATGAGTTTTCAACATTTTTTGTGGTGGTGGGCGTTGAAATTTTTTGTCATGCCTAAGTGGGCGGTCAGCCAAAAAGTTTGGAAACCTATGGTTTAAATCGTAGTCCGATACGCTGGCCCAATGTAGATTGGAGACTTTACACTGTTTCGGAGGACTGTGAAGTTCTTCGACGTCCAAGTTTCATTACTATGTTTTGCTACACGGAAAAGCTCATGGTAAATTTCAAATCCAATTTCGCACATAAATTCCGAAAATTTCAGAGGTCCAGACTCGCGAATTCAAACCCTCGGCCTCTGTGTCTTGGTTAATTACTATAAAATTAAATAAACTTTTTAAGTTTTTTCTGAAATAAATCATCTAGTTTGTTGTAACCTAACATAACTTACGAAGTAATCTTTGCCAAAATTATAAGTTACATCCATTAGAGTTCTAAAGGGCGATTTTATAGAGCCACCAGACACAGACAAGAAAAACCCCACGGTTTGTAATATAATGTAATGCAATAACGGCTTTGTACTACAGTACTACTGTAACTTTTAAGTAAAAAATAAACAGGAGTGAAATTGATTTCAATGGAGTGTTTTTCTTTAGTCTTTATTTGAATATTGTGACCCAAAGAACGTCTATTTTGAGATAAAAGCATTTTCTCGAAAAATACAAGGAAATATTTCACCGTCGAAAAAATAAACAGACGAACACCTTGTTTGACAAAATAGAAAAAAATACCATCTTATTCTGCCCCCAAGGCAATCTTTATCCCTTGTCCAAAAACCAGATTTGCTAGTACCAATGACTGAAGGACAATTTGAAACAGACTGTCCCTTTTACCAATGTATGAATATAAGGGTCTGTTCTTTACTTTGGAAAACACTGCGTTGTTTATTAAAGGACTGTAGGGATTTTGCAAATTTTCGACAGATGTAGTCACTTTCTGGTCGATCGGTGATAACGATCAAGAATTTATATGTGAAGCAATAAGATACAAACTAACCGCGTAGGAGTAAGTATTCTGTATTCTGTTATCACCCACACAAACGTTTACAATATCGCAGTATCTGTGATCCTAATACATTTTATGTACTAGGTGGTTTTCGCTACTGCTAGATATTGGATATGATTATGTACATATTGTATGTGAGCAAACTTGTAATTAAAAAAAACGTGTAATTTGTACTCTCGTTCTCCGTCCGATATCCAACAATTACTATGAAATAAGTTATACTCGACCACATTAAATACGCATGATGCGAATGAAGCTTGATATACCTCATACTTGACACTGTATTTTCATTTGGTCAAGTATTGCTTATATGACAGTAATTCGGGTAGATACCGAACGAGAGTAGACTTGCTACTAAATTTAGACATTAGTGTACCACAAACTTATTCTTACGGAAACTCAACGTGTAGGCTGAAATATGTATTTTGTGAAGGAAAAATAAACTTTATATTTTTATTCAATTGATCTTCAATTATTTTTTGTTAAACTATTGCACTAGTTTGTTATAATTATTAATACAAAGATCGAACACTCAGAAAAAAACTTCAATCCGGCCGGATTCGAACCGACGTCTTCTAGCTTACCGTGTCAGACGCTATACCAACTAAGTCACGGAACGAACCAGCGGGCCTCACGAATTTTTCTATGTGTTTGCGTCGTATCTTTGTAACTAAAAAACCAAACCAAACCAACCAAACGTGGTTCGTTCCATGGCTTAGTTGGTATAGCGCGTGTCACGGTAAGCTAGAAGACGTCAGTTCGAATCCTGCCGGATTGAAGGAATTTTTTCTGAGTGGTTGATCTTTACGTTCATAATTATAACAAAACTAAACTTTATTATTGTTTTTTAAATTATATATTGCTCTAATTTTTATACAAAAACATTGTTCGAGTTGCCAATACATTTTGCATTACAGCGATGACATATTTGAATATTTTTTATACTACCAAGTGACGGGACGAACAAGTCGTGCGCCTGGTGGTAAGCGACACGCCTGTCCATGGTATTTGCAATACCAATAAGAGCTTTAAATCGCAAAGATCTGAAGGGCACTGCCACTTAACCAACACCCTGAGACATAAGATGACAAGTCCCAAGTGCCTGTAATTTCAACAGTAGCATTACCCTTCAAAACCAGAACGTCTTCTTCGTTACCTAACAAACATTAATTTGACAGCACTAACCTAATTTTTATTTTGACATCTTTTTCCTTTTATTTTTTATTTACCAAGGACAAGCCGAACAAGTCGTCCAAGTTGCAGTGCCACTTATAATATTAAATCGCAAAGATTTGAAGGGCACTGCCGTCATCCTGAGACATAAGTTAACAAGTCCCATGTGCCTGTAATTTCATCAGCACTCTTACCCTTCAAATTGGAACGCAGTAATGCTTACATTACTACTTGGCGGCAGAAATAGGTGAGGTATCTGTCATCTTGAAAGAAATACAAAAATATTTATTTGGTCCTATTTTCTTATCTTCTTCTTACCGTATCGACGGCATACAATGCTTGCTGTCTTGGTGAAAGGCTCCGACAATGTAAGGATTCGCCGATGGAAGGCACTCACCGATTGTTGCCGAGAGTTTGCCAGACGTAAAGGAAAGGAATGGAATATAAAGCTTTATTACCTAAGTATTAAGACCCAAAATGGTCACCACTGAACATTTGCGTGGTTACGCACGAAAAAACACCCAATACTGGTATTATGCTGCGATCAAGACAGAGCTGACGCCGAAAAGTGGATGATTCATGTCAACTTGCAATAAATTTAAGTATGCCTTACACCAAGGCTTGCAATACAAAAGACGCTCTTCGTACGTTCTGTGAAGACTTCTCGGACTAGTGTTCACTACATAATTCCGTGGCAATTTTTATTATTTAAATGTTCAAGTATATTACCGTATGATTATTTAATCATTTTTTACGATGCAATATTAAATAATATTGCACGATAAAAAAATCGAATACTTGAGCGAGAATGACCGAAGAATATCTTATCGATTTAATCATTGGTTTAAGAGTTTAGTGGTTTAGTTTGGCTATTCCCCAGCAATTTCTCCTTGTTTCACAATAACTTACTCGTAGATATAGTAGTACGGGTTAGAGTGACCTTTCGTTGCAAATGTGTACCCGATTTAATTCGGTCTAGATAACTGTATGCGTCTACTTGCCTGCAGAGAACTTGCGAAATAGGAACCAGTCATGTGGACAGTAGGTACCTGGTTCGAACTTCGAGTAGGCACTCTACTCAGGTTACGTACTTACAGAAGCCATAGAGAAACGTTTTGCTGTCGAAATTTCGAGATCGTTGAAGTTATTTCGCGCAACGTATTTCAAATTCATAAAAAAACAAAATCACGCTTATAAAGTTTTCCAATCAAATACAACTTTATCTAGGTAAAAGCCAAGTGGTTATTTATTATTTGTCAAAAAGTGGTTATTTACTAGTTTTCTCATACGTTTTTATCACTCACTGATCTTTACGAGAACGTAAGGCTTGTGCAAAATATTAAAGATGCAATCAGGTTAGAAGACATTGAAATCGATCGACATGTTTGGCGTTCAAGGAGAAATAATTTAACATTTTAAGATTTTGATACGTATTTATAGTCCATTTGTTTAAGTACTTAACTAAATGTAAACAATCTTGAGATATCCATTTAACGAAATATGCATTTATAAAATTATTTTTACTTGCCTTCAAATACAAATACTTCGCTTCATACGAAATTGCACGCTTATTTTTATACCTATAGATTTGTAAAGTATATGTTTCAATAAAAGGATGTATCAAGATTGTTTACATTTAGTTAAGTACCTAAATAATTGGACTATAATCCTTTATTTTGGTGACTTCACATTAACAAATGCGACTTCACATTGCGTAATTAATTTCGTATGCGCGAAGTCTATCGTTTTTTCTTCACTGTCGTGTACATAGTATAAGCATAACCCATTTTTTTAATAAAACGATAGGTTAATATCACACAAAAAAGTAAATAAGATAGATAGTCCTTTATAACGGACTTCAAAAAAAAGGAGGTTCTCAATTCGACTGTATGTTTTTTTTGTATGTACGTTACGCGATAACTCCGGTATTTGTGAACCGATTTTACTTACCGAACCGAGAAAGAGGGTACCTCCATAGTGTACCTCCATAAATCACGCATGAACATTCATTTTTATAAATAGCGCCTAAATTTTAGTTAAGGAGGAATTATTTTAATGGTTGGTTTTGCTATTCTCCAGTTCATAATCATGTCAATACATCTGTTAGAAAAAGGTTTCGTCGATTATACGTTTCCTCTATCGAGACACTAGAATACCTTCTCCAGACGCTAGTGTTACCAATTTACTATTGCCAATTCTACCCAAATTAAATCGACAGCAAGTTATTGTTTAACATATGTTTTTTATAGCACAAAGTGACGGGGCGAACAAGTCATGTGCCTTGTGGTAAGCCACTCAGGGCTTAAAATCACAAAGATATGTACCTCTACCATCAGATTACAGTGAGAGTTCTAGCTAGCCACCAGTAGCAGTAGAGTTAATTGTGAAAGAGTTCGTCCAGGGTAGTATTGCCATCTTACCTATTTCTGCCGCCAAGCTGTAATGACAGTATTACTGTCTTCCGGTTTTGAAAGGTTAAGGGTGTTGAAATTATAGGCACATGGGACTTGTCGATTTGTGTCTCAGGGTGACGGGCGCCGTGATAGTGCACCGCAGATCTTTGCGATTTACAGCTCTGAGTGGCATTGTAACTGTTATGGACAGCCGTGTAGCTTACCATCAGGCGCACGACTTGTTCGTCCCGTCACTTGATGTTTTGAAAAAAAAAAAGACCGCGTAAAATTTTTGTATACAAAATGTTTCTTCTTGTGCCATAGCGGTTACTAGCGATAACTATCATAGTAAATTCGTGGTAGAGGCACTGAGGGGCACTACTACCACGCCCGTCACCCTGTACTTTCACCATCACGCTTACTCTTCAAAACAGGAATGCAGTATTTAATGGTCACATTATTGCTTGGCGGCAGAAATGGGTGGCAGTACTACAGTACAACTGAAAATAACCTAGCATGACGAAATTGAAACACGACCAATACGGAATATCAAGGCGAATGGACAGACTTACCTTCTGAGATTACCGAATAATTAGCATAACTTTAAGGTAAAGTGAAACAGGAAATCGTATGAGCAAAAAATCGTGGTTGTCGATCGAGTATAAACGACATTATCTGACAGAAAGCCATGACAAGTATTACAGAACTTGAAAAGCAGTGTAATGTCTTTCAAAGATCAATCAAAACAAAAGCTATAAATCGCACCTCTTACGGAAGAATGGCATAAGTGGAGTTACGTCAAAAACGTTTATTGCTCCATTAATAGAAAAATATAACCCACATCCTCTCCAATTCTTGTAACTCTATGTACAATATTAGTCGATAGGCTTAAAAGAATTGGAGAGTATGTGGGTTATGTTTTTCTATATCCAATGGAGCAATAAACGTTTTTGACGTAACTCCACTTATGCCATTCTTCCATGAGCAAATTGATTTCATATGACGTATAATGATTAGGCTGCTTTTCTTACACGAAATTGTTGTTCGACACAAGGCAAGACTTATCGATATCAGAAGACCTCTTTTACTCTGTCAACCTTTAAAGTAATTCTAATGCTCTTGTTTATATTCAAACCGTTAGTCATCTAGAAATAGCATACTGCTAAACATTTTTATTATTGAGTACAGTATATATGAGTTTGACCCAGATATATAATTTAAGCTGCTCATTTAAACGTTCGTACAGGTGACTCAGGAAATTACTACACATGCCTATGCATATGACAGTCAACCAGGTGGTAATAAATTATTTATATTATTGGTACTATGTTTACACAGTACACTAAAAGGTTTATGTACATTAGTGGCTTAAATTATATAAATAACAACTGTTTTAAACTGCAAAGTCGAAAGCTTTGTAAATTACTTCATCAACCCATTTATACGTCCCACTGCTGAGCACGGATCTCCTCTCACTCCCCATTTAGACCATAGTCCAACTTGTTTAGTCCATAGTTTTCCTTCACACAAAAACTCATGATAAATGTCAAATTAAATTTCGCACATAAATTCTAAGAAACTCAGTGCGAGCCCGAATTCGAACTCACGGCCTCTGCTTGAGAAGCAGTAGGTCAAACCATTAGACTACCATAGCTTTGTAAATATTATGAGGTTAAAGTAAAATGTTTAACATATGTTTTTTACGTACCATTCGTTTACGAAATCATTCGGTAAAAATAGAAATTCTCCGAAAAAGTGGGTTTTTACATCGTACCTAACTCTCACGATTAGCAGCAGCGTTGGAAGTAGCAGGAATCTGAATTTTTAACGAGCAGGTAGGCGTTGTTAAATCTCTTAATCGTTGTCCTTGATAACATATAAACAGATAGACGGTCCATCTAAAGTAATTAACCTTGCTTACAAACGTTTGTCTTTAATAGCGCAAACGCCTCAAAAGTCCTGGTACATACTTATGATCTTAAGTCATCTCTATCGCCTTGCTCTGATTTGATTTGCTCTCCCTGGACTGTAACTAGAACAAAGCTGTGTAGTTTTGTGGGAAAAACGGTAGGTCGGTGTATATAAAGTTTACATACAATGTCTATGTTCGACAAAGGGCAATCATAGATAATTCAAAATGTTATTAGTATCGAGTTCTTAGGCTTTCGCGATTGTTACACATAGGAAATGATACTATTTTTCCGGATTTAAATCGCGTATATTTGTTTTTTCAAACAACGTCGGTTTGTTTGAAAAACAAATATACGCTATTTAAATCCGGAAAAATAATTTCACTCCCTATGTTATTAGTAATTAACGCGGGAAAACATAAAACCCTTGCCCACCGAATCAAATTCCATTGAGAAACCCGGAAGTAGTCGGTCCCTAATTCTACGAACCCGCAAATCGGAAGTGTTACAAGCGGCGATAAGTATTTTGCATTTTTTTTACTTTGCAGTCATACTGTTTTTGTTCTACGTATATACTATTATTGTTTATGTTAGTCACGATCGTTTATTACTTTTCCTTGACATTGTATTTTAAATTAATTATATGACATTGATTATATTAAAAAAATGTGTTCTTTTCTAATTATGCCAGTCCGCTGCTACTACATGATCGCTTTTGGGTTATACTTATGCTACATTAATTCAAGAATTAAATCCCACCTAAGAGCGCTTACATACGATTTTAGCAGCGATGCAAACGCGATACAATAGCCATAAGAAGCGCGACTATAAGAAGTGATGTAATATGTGATGTGATATTGATACAAACGCGCGACTGCATTAATGCAATCGCCTATAAATAGTAAGTGTAGCGATGCAATCGCTAAGCCGGAGCGTTTCACGAGCACGCGTAGTCGCGCGTACGACTTTTAATAAAAATCACCGTGTGTAACTACTCTAATCAAATCTCCGCTATAGTTCAGCTATAATCGACACAATTATTATTCATATTATTCATTAATTTAAGTTTTATTGTATTCGAAGATTTATTTCATCAATATTTGGTTATAGTCGCTGTATAAATGTGATAATCCGCCTTGATTAGTGAAGGTTTAAGATCGTCCTTATTTCAAGGCTTTATTGTTTATTTTTAAACGTTAGTGGGCGTATTTTTTTATGAATATAGTTAAGTAACATTAAAAAAATCGCTTCGAAGTTCTTTAATACTAATTTTAAACTGAGTGAGAAATTACAGGGACATGTCAACTTATGTCTCAGCATAACGGGCGCAGTGGCAGTGTTCTTAAGATCTTTGCGATCTGAAAAATTTTGTTAGTTTTATAAGTTTCTTTATAAACACTTTTTGAGCTTGTCACCAGGATTCAACCATCGATTATCATGAACTTCCTAATCAGTGCCCTTGTACGAAATTTATATGGTACCCATTCACCCATTGTTTTATTCTCTCATCTTTATACAAGCATATACCTACACCTACCTAAGTTAATTTCTTAACCAGTTAATGGACAGTACTTAAAATAGTACTGCATTAAAAAATGTCCCAACTTTTCCTTGTTCCATAGTGCGTAGTATATTGATTCAATACAAGACGTTCAATATAAATCATTGAATTTTGTCAGTACGTTGTTGATACTTCTCTATGAAACAATAGGCGACAACTACAGAGAAAGTGCTGTGTAATCGCACAGTAAATTCATTTTTTACTATTGATTTTTCAATAAACGGCGTTGCTGTCCATGAACGGGTTAACTAATGCAAGATCATTGACATTGACCTCCAACCATTCAGGTAGATTATAAATCTCCGGCTCTACTATGAATTTACAATAACTGGGCGTGAAGTCACGCGCCTATTAAAATTATGAATGAATTCTATTCATGGATACGTGGTAGTAAATATCTATCTTTTAAATAATCCGATTGGAGACACTCGTTATCTCGTGTGATCTAAGCTATTCAATGGGATTCACATCGTTAGAGCAGATTAAATGTTTCAGAAATTAATTAATGCTATTTGGTCGTTTTGGCAACTCCGCGTCGCTTTTATCTACATCACAAAGCTGGAGTTTAGATAATGAGCTTGAGCTTTTCTACAATGTTTCATTAATTCTACAACGTACAGATTACGTTAGTTAGGCTGTAAAACAAACTTTGGTTTTGACTTAGCAAAAAATGCGAGCTAAGCAAGATTTTAAAACTTTGCCTAAGTCTGAGGAAAAATTACCGAAGGACTAAGTTTAACTTAATTTCTTGCCATAGGCAAATTTCATTCTGAAAGTACGAGAAACTTATTATAATTATTAATACAAAGATCGATCGAATAAAAAGATAAATTCTTTCGATCCATCTGGATTCGAACCTGCGCCTTTAGCATACCGTGTCTTAAGAGTCGATGCTACCTCATTAATACGGTTAATTTTACTTGGGTCGATCGACAGGGATACTGGCTTTATTTCGGAATTCATTTTTATGAAAACAAATATCGTACAGTATACGTGTTCTTATTGTTCAGTTCCTATAAAAAAAAATTAGTATCTGTAAAGTACTTATTGTATATAGCGATTTTCTTGCAAAATTTCGAGGTAAGTTTGTATTTTATTCTATTGTAAACATTTTCAGGAATCGTGTTTTCGCGCCTTATAGTTTATGTCCAATTTTCCTATATATTTTTTCCCAAGTGATTGATTCAACACTTTGACTGTTACGCGGAATGAACCAAAGCCATTAGAGGTTGTTTAGACTCTTAAGGCATCGATTCAAATCCAGCCGGATCGAGTGAATTTTTTTTAGTGTTCGATCTTTGTATTAGTAATAATAACAAAATTGTGAAAGAGTTCGTCCAGGGAAGTACTGCTACCTTATCTATTTCTGCCGTCAAGCAAGAATGTCAGCATTATTGCGTTCCGGTTTTGAAGAGTACTGGTGAAATTACAGGCACATGGGACTTGTCAACTTATGTCTCAGGATGACAGGCGCAGTGTTAGAGCCCCTCAGATCTTTGCGATTTAAAGCTCTGAGAGGCACTGATATTGTTATGACAAGTTTGTAACTTGACATCAGGCGCACGACTTGTTCATCACGTTACTTGATATTATAAAATAAAAACAGTGGAGTAGGTAATTTCACAAAAAATAATGAATATCATGCTAGTAAAATATTGTGATATTCAGTAAACTTGACATTACGAAAAACTCTTATTTATCTCGCCATTTTCGTTTAGACCACGTCTATGTTTGTTTTCGAAATACCAGACATGGTAGTTTTGAGATAAACATTTACAACAGTTTAATAGATTGCCGAGAACTTCGAAAAATCTGCTAAAAGTAAGGCAGGAAACTGATTTATTTGTTGGCGATAGAATAGAAGAATGATAATCCATCCACGAAGTCTCTGGAACTCATTCTCGACTTCGTCACGAGAACTGAATTGTTTTCCTTGTAGATAAATTGCAGGAACAATTGTAGTGCGTAGGGGCCAAGTCAAGTGAGTACGGAGGTTTATGCGATCTGGTGAATTCTAGAAGTGAAAATCCTCAAAATTTATTCACGATCAGCCATAATTTAATAAAAGTCGGATCTAAGGCTCACTTTACATTGTGGCAAAACATAATAGGAATCAATATTTGCAACGAAATGAGAATCCGGAAGTCGCGTGACCAGTTTTTTGGCTCGTAACTGGTTTGTACGTTATACGATTGTTATAAATTTCATTATGGTTACAAAAAATCGTTTCTTTCCTTCGAGCCTAAGGCAGTTATGATAAATTACCGCGTTCTGGTCCATAAAACAGTTACCAACAACTTCTGTGGGTACATTTCTTTTCTAGATACTCTTTGACACTGTACAGATCGTTTGCGATTATCACAAAGAATTATTTTTTCAAAAACTCTTCGTCACTGTCCAAAATACACCGCGTTAATAATTCGTGTGATAAGATTTTAGTAGTTTGTTTATGTTTATTTTACCAATTTGACGCAACTGGAAGAGTATTGTGACTATACTTACATTTTTTTCTTATGATACCAAGTGTCTGGATGAACAAGTCGTACGCCTGGTGATAAGCGATACGCCTGTCCATAGCGGTTGCAGTGCCTCTCAGAGCTTTAAATCGCAAAGATCTGTTATTTTCTACATAGTTTGCTATATAGACAGACACGTGTATAATCTCAGAAAAAGCCCGAGGTCACTCAATGAGCTTAGGGCGAGCAATGCTCGGCATTTCTCCATGTGATCGAATAAAAAATGAGGAAATCCGTAGCAGAACGAAAGTTACCGACATAGCTCAAAGGATTAGTAAGTTGAAGTGGCAGTGGGCAGGGCACATAGCTCGTAGAGCTAACGGCCGTTTGGTAAAAAGGTCTCGAATGGAGACCAGGAACCGAAAGGCGTTCAGTTGGACGGCCCCCAACTAGATGGACAGATGACCTGGTAAGGGCGGCAGGTAACCGAGCGCGTCTGATCGACTAGTCTGAAAATCTTTGGCGGAGGTCTATGTTGATATTGTTATTGTTATGAGACGGCGGCGGCGTGATGCCGCTGTTGTTACGGCACCGTGTGTAATCAGCCTAAGTTTAACACAAACAAAGTTGTGACCAGCCGCTAGTGTATGTATAAAAATAAACGCTACCTACCCTAACAAACCTATAAAGTACTAAGAAGTAAGCAAGGTATTCGAAATAAGTTTACTAAAGCCAACTTGTCCAGATGAAAGCAAAAATAACTTCGCCGTAATGCGTCATCATTATTAAGGGATATTTAGTTAGGGAAGTTGAGGAAAACAAACGCAGGGTAGGTAAGTTATTATTACAAAAATCTTGGCTTCCAATATAGCAACGCACCAGACCGAAAATCGATCGCAAAAGTTTGGTGTAACTACGGCCGCAGTACATTTACCGTTTGGCGAGGTGCGACGCAGGTAATTTAAAAAGTCTGACCTCTGTCAACAATCTGTCTCCTTTAACGTGAGAGAGTACTCTATACAAACCAAACGATATTTTTACTTTATGCTAAGTGAATATCTCCAGGCCCCATGTACAGTCGATGCCCAGGGATACCTGAATCTCGAACCGACCATTTGGTTCTGAATAGACAAGTGTGAAGAAAAGTGTTCAACTTAACATTTAACCTGTGAGACGTAAAATTCATTTTGATACTTCCTTATTGCATTACTAGTGAATGACATTTTAAGAAACTGTTTAAGTCTATTTGATCTTTAACGTATACGTACTTAAACACAGAATACAAATCTCAACTATAAAGCTGGAATTTGTTTACACTTTTCCGTAGTAGCGTAGAGCTCCTTGTGAAAGAGCTCGTCCAGGGTAGTACTGCCGCCTTACCTATTTCTGCCGCCAAGCAGTAATGTCGGCATTATTGTGTTCCGGTTTTGTAAGGTAAGGGTGCTAGTGAAATTACAGGCACATGGGACTTGTCAACTTGTGTCTCAGGGTAACGGTCGCAATGACATTGCCCGTAAGATCTTTGTGATTTAAAGCTCTGAGTGGCACTGTAACTGTTATGGACAGGCGTGTATATTTTACCATCAGGCGCACAACTTGTTTGTCCCGTCTTTTATGTCATAAACAAAAAAGAAAAAAAATCGTTTACACTTTTCTGTTGAATGCGTAGGAAGGCTCTCAGAAACAAACGGTAGCCTAGGGATTAAGTACATTAGGCAATCAATATGTTACGTAACGTGAGAAGTTATTCAGACCCCAGGCAATATTATTCATATGGTCGCGTAAACGCCCGGTGAACATTGTAATGAAAATATCGCATACAAATTTAGAGGTCCCAGGTTCGATTCCCGGTAGGACCAAATTGGAAATTGAACCTTTCTAAATTTTGTTTTGTTATTCTTTTCAATTTCTACTTCCAATATATTTAAAGCTAATTTAGCAACAGTTAATTTTAATTTTTGCTTTTATTTAGTAATTGTATAAAGTACACGTATATTTTTGTCTAATGCCTATTTTTCTTACGTATGCTTATAGGTGGAAGGGTGAGAGCCTGGTGCTCTATTCTATAACACAGGTCAATCCTAGCATGGACACCAGACTTTTACAAACGAAACAATATTCAATAACATGTGAGAGCCATAGGTATACATATTATAAATATGAGTTTCCTTCAAGAAAGACAATAAAGATATTTTCATTAACCAACTTCAAAAAAAGAGGAGGTTCTCAATTCGACCGTTTTTTTGTATGTATGTTTCGCGATGGCTCCGGCATTTGTGAACCGACTTTGATGATTCTTTTTTGTTGAATTCGGTTTCACGCACTTTTCGATAACCAATTTCAATAAAACTTGGCAAATAGATGTAATTCCACGAACTTTGGATGTCGGTTTTTTTAGTGCTTCGTGCTGAGATTATTTTCATTTCATCTTCAAATTGGTTCTGGTCTGAGTGTTATAGAAAGTAACCCAGAGTGAATTCCGTTGATCTGGGACTCATACTTAGTACAAATAATTCCCTAGTTTGAGACCTGGCAATTGGTTGTCTGGCACATTATTATTTTTCTGTTATATGGTTATTGTCGAGTGCCGTACTCATAATAGTCAGCACCGTGTTTTCGTTGTCAAGAAGAAACCTCATAAACACTGCTATTTTAATTTCAGTACCAAGAAACAGTTTCACAATATCCTTAATACTCAGTGAATCACGTTTGTAATTGCGCTAATTTTGCTAGCAACATTTCCTAAGTCTGGCGCAAGGAAATTAAGTACGTCAGAGCCTCAATGACTCAGTGGGACCTTATTGTTATTTTATTCTGTGTATTTTTTACTACAAGAGCGTTAGGACTCAGATAACTCGGATTTTGCCGGTATATTACGGAATTTTAAAGTAATAACTTTTTATAGTAATAAGTACAGTATAGATTTTAAGGTTTTGGCGGTTATTCACTAAATGGCCACAAGTTGACTCAAACCGTGGCCATAGAACGTTTAACCGTCCCAATATATAGGGAAAACAAAGAGAACTCTTACCGTGGTAAGAAACCTGTAATTAGTGAAAATGCTTTTTTTATAATACTAATTGACGGAACAAACAAATCTTACGCCTGATGGTAAGCGATACGATAACAGTTGCAGTGCCACTCAGAGCTTTAAATCACAAAAGGTCCGAGGGGCACTGCCACTGCGCCCGATACCCTGAAACATAAATTGATAAGTCCCATGTGCCTGTAATTTCACCAGCACTCTTACCATTCGAAACCGGAACGCAGTAATGCTCACATGACTGCTTCGTGGCTGAAATAGGAAAGGTGACAGCACTTCCCTGAACGAACTCTTCCACAAGGAGCTCTACTGCTACTAATCTACATTCACCAGAACGAACGTTCCTTAATTCTTATATGATGTAGACGCAGTCGTCTAATATAATAAAAGAACCCTGTCTATTTATACTTTTTATTTTCTGCTTTATAAAGTGTGTTTGGTTTTGTTACAATACCAATTGACACGCCTGTCCATAACAGTGGCAGTTAAACCACAAAGATCAGAGGAGCACTGCCACTGCGCCCGTTACCTTGAGACATAAAGTTGACAAGCCCCATGTGCCTGAAATTTCACCAGCACCCTTACCCTTCCAAACAGAAACACAGAAATGCTCACATTACTACTTGGCGGCAGAAATAGGTAAGGAGGCAGTACCTAAATGGACGAACTCTTTCATAAGGAGCTCTACAGCTGCTCAAAAGTACTCTACTATTTCGCTTGCAGAGTAACAAAATTTTAGACTTGTGATAGCCAAGATTACTATTACCACCTGCTTCATCGATTCTACCTCTCTATATAAGATAACTAACACACACTGAGACAGGATCCAATCGATCACGTTGTCTCTCTAACTCATTCACACAAACATCATTTTTTACTTTAAATGTATAATGGTGAAATAACAGCATTTACTTGTCTTCATAAAATACTGTTATATGTATGTGTAATTGTATTAGTAATGTAAACAAATAAATAAAAAAAATATTTTAGATGTTCACATAAAAAAATTAAATGTCAAATGTTTTACAAAATGGTTCGTAATATCGAAATCGAATTTATTCTTCTATCAGTATATTAGTAAAAAAAGAGTAAAATGAAGTAAAATCTCGTTTATTTCATGGCAAGGGATACATTTCTGCTCCAAAACTCTATCAAAATATTTATTCTAGCGGAAATTCTTAAAATTCCCCCTTTGCGCGAACTTTCAACGAAGACAGTCTTTGTTGAACTTTTCCTTCTTTACCTATCCCGGTGATTTAAGTCTTAGTTAACTCTCTTACCGTTGTTAAACTAATTTATTTGCCAATCCTAATTGACTCCTATTTTAAGTGGATGTTGATGGTGATGATGTGTTTAAAATAGCACTTTAGAGGTACATTAATATTTATGATTCACTACACAAGTACATAGGTATAATAACTTGACAAGCGATTTTTCAACTTTACACTTGTAGTTTTGACAACTCAATTACGGTGATCATTATTATATTCTTTATTGTACAAATAAAAGACACATGAAACACACGTTACAATGGACATATACAAAGGTGACATTTATGGGATTTAGAATTATTTATGGGTACTCTCTCTAATCTCAGTAAATAATTAATGTAGGTTCAAAACATATGCGTTTCTCGTAACAGGTACAGGGTAACTCTGTTGTAGATACAACCCTTCCGAAGTACATGTACGTATCAATAAATTATAGTCTGGAAGCTATTGTGTGGGCAGCATAAAAACATGTCAGATTAATATTAAAAACATGAAAATGATAATTACAACAAGCGGTATTGCGAGCATTACTGAGTTCCGGTTTTGAAGGGTAAGGGCGCTGGTGAAATTACAGGCACTTGTACTTATGTTTCAGGGTGACGGGCACAGTGGCAGTACCCCTCAGATCAGTGTGATTTAAGACTCTGTGCCTCTGCCACGAGTTTACTGTGACAATTATCGCTAGCGACCGCGTAAATTATTTTACAATTTTGTATGACACAAGAAGAAGCAACATTTTGTAAACAAACATTTTACGTTCTCGCTAGTGAGAACTGTCGCAGTAAACTCATGGTAGAGGCACCGAATGACACTACAACGGCTACTATAGACAGGTGTAACGTAAACGTTACACGACTAAAATCTTCCGAATGTAAATTTTGTTAATGTGATTATTGTAGCAACAGTACGGAAAGGGTCAGGGCGGGGTGATACTAGACGAAGAGGGAGGGATCGATTAGTGATATCCACATCGATATCGGTTAGGTTGTACAAAGTGTGAAAACCGCTGTCATTTAACATACCATCAACGTTGTATGCCTCTACCACAAGTTTACAGTAACAGTTGTCGCTAGCGATCGTGTAAAATTTTTGATAATTCTGCACGCCAAATTGTACTAGTAGAAATAACAATTTTTGGAGAAATATCTCAAGAAACCCGCTAGCGACAGATGTCGTTATGAGCTCACGGTAAGGGTACAGTTGCTGCCTCGCGTAAATACTATTAAATGATCTTTATTCCTACGACAGCGATTAAAATCTTACTGAACAATACAACAATAAAACTGTTTATTTCGAAACATTGCCAAATTTGTCACACTGTGCAAAGAATTCGTCAAAAATGTGCAAGCATAATTTAATTTCCTTAAAAGGACACGCCTAAACAAATCCTTGACACGCGCAGGTTTTATTTGTAAATAGGTAGGTACCTAACACGATGTTGTTGATAGCGCTGGAAACACAAATATAAAAACGCAAAAATGTGCAAGAATGTAAATGAGTGAATAATAAACACACGCTAATAATTACTTCTATGGTAGCTGCCATGTATAAGAAAATGGCTCACTCGTGTAATCGACATCTACAAACATACCGCGTAATAGTTCAAATTAGATCATCAATACTATAGTGTATTGTCTTCAGTATCCTCCGGTGTCGCTCAAACCTCAAGGCCTTAAACTGGAGCAAACCGTACACCGTTTTACATCCCTTAGTCGAATATATCAAATGTTCAGGGACCCGGAAGTCCTTGTCCTGATTGACCTTGATAAATTTGAGGATGTAACGTGCCAGTTCAAGCACCCTAAAAATAGCCTACACCATAAAAACGAAACGAATATAAAGGCAATAAAAACTATGAGTTTATTAAATTATGTCAAATATGTTTCAATTTAATATTTACTGAAGAAAAAGAGAAACTAATGACTAGGCAGTATTGTTTCTGACCTTCGCCAGTTCCAAACGGAACGAAGGAAAAAGAATTAAATTATGTCAATTTCAAAATGACATAAAACTAGTTTTCATAATTGTCAAGTGTTACCTCATAAGGCTCCGTGTACATCAAAATGTACATAATAATTATGTGAAGCGATTCAGCCACAGACAATATTATTTATATGATCACGTAAACGCCCAGTGTTCACTATAATGAAAATATCGTATTCAAATTTAGCGCTATATATTCTACAGTAGTAATAGCAGCAGAGTTCGTTGTGAAAGAGTTCGTCCAGGGAAGTACTAAGTGGTAAGGTGGCCCTTACCTATTTCTGCCGCCAAGTATTAATGTTAGCATTACTGCGTTCCGGTTTTTGACGGGGAAGGGTGCTGGTGAAATTACAGGCACATGGGACTTTTCCACTTAAGTCTCAGGGTGACGAGCGCAGTGGTAGCGCCCTTCAGATCTTTGCCATTTAAAGCTCTGAGTAGCATTTCAACTGTAATGGACAGGTATGTAGCTTACCACCAGGCGCACCACTTGTTCTGATGGAATGAACAAGTGGTGCGCTTGTTATTATAAAAAAATACTGTGTTTTCTTATAAAACTGAGGGCATACTTGCTTGAGCCTGAAGCACGTCATTGTATTTAGTATATTTTAGTGTGGGTGCGTTAACTTAATTCACCTGAATTAGTTCACCTAGGTGCATTAAGTACACTTTTAGTGAATTTAAATCACCTGTGTGCATTACGTAAACATAAAAGTAAACTGTATTCGCCACGATATTTAAGGACGCCAGGATTCAACTCGTTACATGGTACAGATACGGCGATGAAAATCTTAGTACATTGTACATTAGGCGTTTAGCACTTTTACAGGATAAAAATCTTAAAGTGCTACTTTAATACCGGACATCAATATTAAACTGACAGTGCCCATTTTTCTCTAATTTAGCTCAAGGAGATCTTTCAAATTCGCAATCGGACTAAATACATACATATCTGTCTAAATCGACGTGATATATAATCTGAGACCATTACTATGATGTAGTCATCGTAGGAACGGTCGCGGATCATGTATAATGTCGAACAGCTGCCTGAATGGTATAGTGAATAGTCGTGTAGAAACATAGTTACGTAGATAGAATAGGATGATGGTGGATAATTAGGTACCAATGCATAATAGAAACTCATCTACCAGACACCACAACTTCATAATATTACACATAGGCATTCCAAAAAAGGCTAATGAGAAATAATCACCACACTTGGCAAAACATGTTCGTAATTGCAATGTGGTAAAAAGCGAAAAACACATTTTCATGGTGGTCATATTTTTTTCAATAATATACAATAGTCACCAAGTGTCTAGGAAGGAGATTCATCAAGAAGTAGAAGTCTAAATTTTGTACATAGGGCTAAAAAAATCTTTGTATATTACCATTTCCTATAAAGCTTAAACTGTAATAATATTTTATTTCATAGGAAAGCAAATTGCACTTGAAGTTGTACATTGAATAAACTCTACTAACCGTTGTTAGTTAAACTCTACCGCTCATTCTTAAGGCAGATTCGCCTGAGAAGAATGAGTAAAAAGCTCTAGGGATCGCACTTTGCAATATTACAATAAACATAATTACTATAAACATTTGTACGTATATATTTATCATTTATTTCAAATATCAGCATAAATTACCCTTCAAAACCAAAACGAAGCAATGCTTACATTACAGCTCGGCGGAACAAATAGATACGGTAGCAGTACTTTCCTGGACGAACACATTCACAAGGAGCTCTACTACTACTAAACACTATTCTAGTATTGTATTATGTTTCATAACATATAGTATAAGAATGTTAATTTCTTATATCTTCATCGCAAACCGTCTACTTACAAAAAAATTTCCTTATCGTTCCTAAACATACACTCATAGCATTACCAAATGAAGGACTCATTCATGAACTTCGAAAGACATGAATGGACAACTAACAGATAACGTAACAGACAAACTTCATTGTATTAGACAAATTGCCAGTAGATTACAATGGAAGTAGATTCTCGTGTAATAAATAACAATTATGAAATATTGATGGAGTTTAATGCCAAGGTTCTTTAAGCACTTTAATAAACAAAGCCTCCTTGTAAACAAAATAAATTGCACATTATAGAAATAGAAATATTAACTAGTTATAAAAAAACCGACCTCAGAAGTTTGTAGAATTATCGAGTTCTTAGGTTTTCGCGATTGTTACATATAGGAAATGAATTAACTATTTTTATCCATTTAACTATTTTTATAATAAAACTATTTTTATCCAGGATGCTGCGAGAAGCCATTGAAATTAAAAAAACATCCTAATTTCAACAGAGAAGTTGGTTTCTCCGTACCATCAGTTTGGGATCCAGTATTTCCTCTGATGAAAAATCCCAAACAGATATAAGATTGCAGTACTAATTAATATTTTTTAATTTATTCTAATTTATATTATTAATTAATAATAATATTGAACTTAATAAATATTCATTTAATAAAGTCATTTGTAAAACGTAATGTAGCGTAAATTGGAATGTTTTCTTTGTAAAAATAAGGTATTTAATTAACAACTTTTGTAACTATAGTGAAAAAATAAGGTGATTTGCATTAATATTAGACATAACTGGTTGAAGACTGTACCACCTCAGTCAACCGTGACCATGGGACCTGCAAAGGGCCCGAAAAGTCGGTTTGTTTGAAAAAACAAATATACACGATTTAAATCCGGAAAAATAGTTTCATTTCCTATTTGCAGATTTATTTACATCTACGTATTTCACAAGTTTCATTAAAATCGGCTAACGAAAAGCAGGTAACATCAAATAGACCGGATTTATCACCTAATTTGCCACTGCAAAGAGGTGAAATATTTTCTTCAAAGTAACCCATTTCCAATAAAAAAGAATAATCAAAATCTGCTCACAAATGTCTGAATAATCGAGTAACATACACACAAAAAAATACAGTCAAATTGAGAATCTCCTCCTTCTTTTGAATTACAAGAAATAAAATTAATATTATAACCATGAACAAGTGTCACATCGAGACATGAATGTCAATAAAAACCTCACAAAATTAACTTTTAAATAAGTTAAAGAACCTACCCGACCTTGCCTACCGAGTGCAATAAACCGGTCAAGATTCGCAAATAATTTAACCTGTATCTTAAAATTACAATAACAGTTACTTCACAATGACATATCAATCTATCCGTAAAGATACATTTTGTGATAAAACACAAAAATACACAATAAATATTTTGTCACTGGAGCGTGTCATTTATGCAAATCCAATTTTCAGTGAATGTTGCAAGAGAAGTATGCTCTGCATTGTATGCGCTTACGAAATTACTATTTGGCTTTTCTACCCACGCTATTATAATTCTACATCATCGTACCAACGAGCAAAAGTTTATAAAAGATGTAAATAAAAAGACATTTATACAAGGATAAATAGTTTGGTAAGGGCAAGCAATATACGAGCCACGAAATGTAGGCGCCCTCGGCCACAAAATGATGTGGTTCATATATTTTCGAGAACAGCCGCTTTTATTTCCCTAGAAAACGTATGACTGACCACATTGTTGTAGTCCAAATGTCGCCCATATTTACTCTCCGTAAGATAAATCCTACAATATAGAACATACTTTTGGAATTAACATACAAAAGAAAACCAGTAACGTAATAATAATTACAATAACCAACAGACTGGGAAAAAGTAATTAAAAGATTGAAAGTAATAATAATAATAATAGTACAAGACATTATGACATCTGCAGCAAAATTTATTTTTTTGATAACCATCATTGCCTATTTTAAGTTCAGAACTTATATTAATAGCATTACTATAAGGGCGCGTTTAGTCTACACGAAATTCATCGCGAGACGCCTGTCTCTCCTCTCTCTCTCTCTCTCTCTCTCTCTCTCTCTCTCTCTCTCTCTCTCTCTCTCTCTCGTGTGTGCGTGTGTGTGTGTGTGTGTGTGTGTGAGTTGTGTGTTGTGTTTTACTCGTGAATGTGTTTTGTGTGTACAGTTCCAAGTGCTGTTAAATAGATATATTACAATATTTTTATCTATGTATTAGATAAAAAACTACTTGTGACTATTTTGCACATGTATGCAGCAAATAATTTATTTTAGTTCGCAATTTTCGTATACTTGCCATAGTTCACACTGTATTTTTGTTGAGTTTTGTTAGTTGATAGCGACGATGTAGAATATTTGATAAATTAAAACAAAAAACTAAAATTGCCTGTACAAATTGTTGTACGAGTATATAACCTAATTCCACGACCTTAATGACTCAGCGGTTAGCACTGTAGACTGTAAATGGCAAGGTCTCGGGTTCGATCCTCGTTAGGACCAATTTGGAAACCATCTTTTCTTTTGTATATTTTTTCTGGTCTGGGTATTCAAAATAATCCCTTAAACTTCATTGCTCATCATGTAAGGAATTTCCCACTTTTAGTTCATGTAATAATTATATTCATGTTTTGTCTATAAAACATTTTCTACTCCCGTTATTTCTATTAAGCCAAAAGAAATAAACAAAAACACCGCATTCAAAAACCCATTCACTGCCGGTCGAATATAAAAAATGGATTGATACTGCGGGTCACAATGACCCACATGTTGGAAGGCCGAGCAAATGTCAACAGGACCTTTGCGATGAGAACCGGAGCACCTGTTAGGTGCTCGCCAACGCGATGACGTATATGATACAATGTTAAAAATATTAAGAATAAATTTATATCAGATACATATAATAATTTCAAAACTAGATTATTATTAATATCAAATGTGCATAGACTTAACATGTAAATACTGCCAGTACTAATTTAAGGTCTAGTTTAATATAAAAAGTTTAGTATAAAAAATGAGCTTCGAAAAGATTTTCTATGAAAATATTATTAAGTCTACCCTATTATTTATGCAAAAACTTTAAAAAGTGTAGATACACGTATTTTGTAATATATACGACGGTCGTGTAAAATATATTTTTTCTTTCTTTTTAACCGCAAGCATCTGACGGGCACTGCCACTGCACCCGTCATCCTAAGACATAAGTTGACAAGTCTCGGATGGAAATGCAGTCTTAAGAAAATACAAATATTAGCGAAATGGCTAGGAGCGGTGGCCCCGGTATGGCAACAGACATTGGTACGACTACAGTCAGATCGAAGGAGTTTTACTTCATGCTATTCGGTTTTTGTATCATTAATAACAAACTAATGGGAGTATTCTCAGAAAAAATACTTTTTTTTATGATACCAAGTGAGGACGAACAAGTTTCGTGTGGGACACGCTTGTCCATAAAAAAAATAGCAATTGCAGTGTTACTCTGAGCTTTTTTTTTATATAATGTCCAGTGACGGGAGGGACAAGTCGTGCGCCCGATGGTAAGCTGTCCTGTCCATTACAGTTGCAGTGCCACTAAGTGCTCTAAATCGCAAAGATCTGAGAGGCACTGCCACCGCGCCCGTCACCCTGAGACATAAGTTGACAAGCCCCATGTGCCTGTAATTTCACCACCTTTACACTTCAAAACCGGAACGGCTCACATGCTCACATTACTGCTTTACAGCTGAAATAGGTAAGGTAGCAGTATATCACTGGTCGAACTCTTTCACAAGGAGCGAGCAGGTAACTTCAATTTAAAAGTAAATCCATACGTAAGTAAATAAAACATTTATAACAAGTATCCGAACACGACGTCAAGTAAGTAAGTTGTAACATTCGTCGGTATATTTTCTCTGTAACCGTGACTTCGCCGTGACGTTGTTATAAGTTGAAGTAGTTTACACAGGCCCACATTGTTGCCCTTGCAACAGAATAAATATGTTTTCCGGTTTTAAATTACAACCTGGTAGTTTTCTTCTCATGTAGAAATGAAGTTAATTGCAAATTTTATAGTTTTTGCGATGTGAGCAATGTACAGGTTACTTCAAAAGTAAATAATTAACCAGATTTTATTATATTTTATATTTACCCAATGTCAAAAAAGGAGGAGGGTCTCAATTAGACTGTATTTTTTGTGTGCATTACTCCGTTATTTGAGAATTGATTTCGATGATTCTTTTTTGTTGAAAAGGAAATACCTAAGTAGCGATCCCATTCAAATTCGAAGAAGATATTCCAACTTGAAAAGTGGGAAATTACGAGATTTTTTCTTGTGTGTTTTTGACACAGTTACTCCGACATTTGTGAGCTAATTGCAACGATTCTTTTTTTATTGAAAATGTGATATCTTAGCAGCGATCCCATTCAAATTTGAAGAAGATATTCCACCTTTAAAGGTGGCAAATTACGAGATGAATCCAGTTTGTTGGATTTCACTCACTTTCCATTAATCGATTTCAATAAAACTTGGCACATATATATATATGTGATTCCTATGAAAGTAAAATTTTTTGGTAACCTAGAGCTGATCTGATGATGGAAATGTCAGACAGATGAAAGGAACTTCTTAACAGTGTACAGCAGCTACCTTTTGTTTGGACTCATTCATTTTGGCGAGGGCTTCCATTTTATTCGGCTTTATTTAGTTATCATTGAGGAGACCATGGTAACGAACACAGCGAAAGCAGAACCAACTTTTGAAGTCGGTTTTTTTTTATAAAAAAAGTTATAATTATTTATTATTCAATACTTCTTAAACAAACTCGTATTGATATTGTTTGTTCTATCATCTAGTTAATGCAACAAAAGTGGGTTAGGAACGTTTCGTAGGAAATTAGAGATGCTTATTTCTAATATTAGTGTGCTAGTTCGATTTTCCTCTTCACTGTCTGAACCAGTTCGTTGTCTTACAAAATGTTCTTAGAAAAGCTTTTGCAATCCACTTTATCACATTGCAACAAAGTGCATTGTGCAAATTTATGATGTAACGCTGACGTCAAAACTTGACGCTACGTATCTCTGCAAACAAATTGTTACTCATTTCCTCGACTTAATTACAACTGTAACTTGTAAGGACCGCGGAAGTTCCATGAGGATTTACACCGTTAATTCTCTTGGTGAGAAAAAACCTAGTACGATGATAATGATAACGTTATGACGACAGTCCTGTGAGCAAGCGCCATACAAATGAAGTTAGTTCATATTTCGATATTGACTAACCAAGCTTAATAACTTCAGTATTCGCGATCTACACTAATAAAGGGGTCGTGGTTTTGTCAATCTGTTAAATATTTGTGTCAACTTTACAATCCGACCAAAAGCCCCCGACTATATACAATTTTTTCTAAATAATACTTTGTTTACTTGTAACGGATAACAAACAATTATATATGACACGTTTACATTCAGTATTGGTTAATTCTAACATGCGTAACATAATATACCATCTACAACATTACCCATACATTACTACTTATTAAAACTACAATTGGGTAACCTATCACAAAGTCGAAAATTATTTGTCCGAAATAACGTTTGTTCGAATTTTCATTACACCGAAAACCGAATTATAACGAAACAGTTGTTTTTCAGGATATGTTGAATGTTTATCGTAAAGACACGATTAGGTTAGGTTTAGTTAGGTTTAAAAGAAAAAACATTTTACTCTCAAAATTACTATCGAGGTTATGAAATTTCGACCAAACGTTATTTCTGGAAAATGTCATTTTGGACTACTGATAGGTAACTCTAAAATTGTCGTGTGTCAACATTGACCTACTAACAAATGAACGTCGGGTTTGCGCTAAAAAGTGTCCGCACCTATAGGGCGTTAAAATCCCATACAGAGCGTCAATCGCGCAACAGTCTTCGTTTGTTCGACTGACAGCGCGGTTGTCAATCATGCAGTACTAAAAAATAATGACTTGTAAAAATTACTGCAGTAAAGTGTAAAAACAGGATTTGTATTCACTAAGCAAACGTATTGAGTTATCATAGTTTTCATTTAAAAGTGTTATTTTGTACAGTTTTAAAGTATTTAATTTATACATAAATTAATCGTAAATATAAATTACAAAAGCAAACAAAATAATCAAATAGCTAACTGTCCTTTTTCTACATATTGCATGCGTAAAAGATGGAAAGAGACCCATTACGTTAATTTCAAGAAGCTTATATAAACTTCTTGGTCATTTTCAATTGTTCGAACTATAAGCGATTGAAATATTTGGAACAAAGAAACTATACAGTCGTGTTGATTTTAATCTTATTTTTAAAATGACTTTTTATTAAACGTTAGCATTAACTAACAAAATATTGTTGTACTCGTTTTACTACTTGGGATTACCTATCAGAAGTCAAAAAATACAATTGCCCGAAATAACGTTAGCTCGAATTTTCATAATGTCAAATGTATTTTTTTAGGAATATTACAAAACAAAAGCTAATTGGCTTTGTGTCCTCAAAAAGCCAAAATTATCTTGTGTATTGTTGCATCAAAATTACTTGAAAGCGTAACCGTTTTATTATAAATCGGTTTTCGGAATTACGGATATTTGAGCTTACGTTTAGTTGTAATATCGGTACATTTCTTATAGTACAAGCTTATTTTCATATTTGTCCAACTCTTTATTATATCTTAAAATGAATTTGTACAAAATTCGACATAATAATATATATAAAAATTAATTAATAATTACGAGAAAGGCTACTCCATTACTCTTATGTTCAAGTATTTTTCAGTCGAAGCTAAATATGGTGCATTTTGTTAAGTTTCCAGTAGAAGCTAAATATGATGTTTTTGGGACCTTAAATTGTTGCAAGCAAAATTAGGCAGTACTGCAATGACGTTACAACTTAAATTAAATGTTTTAGTTTTTTACATTTCGTTAGATGTCACTACGTTTGTATAGGTTAACTTCGGACATTTTTTTAGTGGTTTTTGTATGAGACCCGATGTCCATTTGTTGGTAGGTCAATGTGTGTCAAATAAAAGGAAAACAATGAAGAACTTTAGTCAGGGCTTCAATAACAGTATTTTTTTAAATTTAAGCAATCAAGTAAAATATGTCAATAATATTAAACAAATCATTACAATTAGAAAGAATACGAAGTAGAGAAAGTTGCTTGCCAGCATTTTTTCGGTAGCGAGCCGTTTTAAACAGAGGCTAGGAGCGCGCCCGTTAGCCGATGAACTATAACTACATTGTATCTAATATTATGCACAAGATCTGGACAATCAATCCCATTGTGACAAAGTCTATGGAGTGTTACAGCGAGAAGAAGCATTTGTCTATTATGTAATTTAAGCGTTCTAAACTTAAAAAGTAAGTTTTTTTTATATTTAGCTTGAGTTTTTTCGATTTGCTCTAAGTATTTTTTTACAGATTTATCTTAGCATAATTTTTAGATATTTTTAAATATTCAATTCAATTTAATTCTTAATTGCATTTACCATAATGTTACATTGATGGAAAAGACTTAATGCTAAGTTAACAGCGCATTATGGGACTAGGGCCCATAATGCGCCATAGCGCCTAGGGTATTGCATATTATAGAGAGAGAGGAGGGTTTACATTTTACAATATTATTTTGAAATTTAAGAATGTTGCATTTTCTAATGTTTACATAGGTTGATATTTGTACATTAAATTAAAGAAAGCATAACCTTAATTAAAATTGATCAAATCAGAAAATAGGGCATACATTATGTTTTTTTTTTATTTATTTAAAGTCGTTATTTATTAAATAAAATTAAAAAAATGTATTTAATATATCCTCTAATAGATATATCCTCAATTGTGCGTGTGTCAATCTCGTGTGAACCCTAGTGCACAAATAAATAATTCATTATTTATCAAGTGTGGGTAGTTAGAAAATCTCGCACGGCTAGAAGATGCTGACACCCGCCGCTTCAGTCCCTTAGAGACCATAGACGTTGCAATATGTCCGAAACGTCGAAGTTATTAAAATATGTTTTAATTTTTTCGACGTGATTAAGTCCCGAATTAAAAATCAAATAATTAAATCGCAAAGATCTAAGGGACACTGCCACTGCGCCCGTCACCCTGAGACAGAAGTTAATAAGTCCCATGTGCCTGTAATTTCACAAGCACCCTTACCCTTCAAGACCGGATCACAGTAATGCTGACATTACTGCTTGGCGGCAGAAATAGGTAAGCTCTACTGCTACTGAAACTTACAGTACTTACAGCCAACCGCTGAGTCTCTCAGGTCTTTAAAATCCATGAACTTACAAAGAATAATACCCACACAGCGATGCAACTTGGTAAAACAATCCTCTTAAGAAACACAATTGTTTTTATTGTTTAGTTATACCGTTGTTGTAACTGTAAGTATATAGGTATTATTCAAATTGTTATGGCTTACTTATAATTACTTGCTTACGCTGGTGTGCGTCATATTAATTAAAGTTATCTTAATTATGCTACGGTAAATTATTGCGTCAGGTATAATCGTAATAATGAATCACTAAATTAATTATCTCAAGAGCTCATCACCAATTAAGTGCCGTCGTCTTAATTCAATGCCTATCTCTAGAAAGTCATTTTGACGTCACTAATACGCTCCTTTGCAGGGCACGGGTCACCATATAAACCTGTATTTCAAATTGGGAATTTAAAAACAAGTCTCAGACATGCATTTTTTTAGATACTATGTGACGGGACGAACAAGTCGTGCGCCTGGTGGTAAGCGACGCGCCTGTCCATAACAGTTACAGTGTCACTTAGAGCTTTAAACAACAATGCACCCTTACCCTTCAAAACCGAAACACAGTAATGCTCACTCAGTCGCAGTACTTCACTGGACGAGCTGTTTCACAAAGAGCTTCTACTCAATTTAAAAAGAAAACCTTATGTACTATAGTAATTAAGTACACCTATGCTTTTGTCTTATGGCTATCGTACTTTCAGCTCTAGAGGTGAATGGGTGAGAGCCTGTTGCTCAATAATACAGGTTAATCCTAGTATGAACACCAGTCTTTCACAAACGAAACTGTCTTCAGTAACATATGGCGACCACAGTTACAAGTTTCCTTTATGAATGACAATGGAGACATTTTCATTTTTATCATATGAAAGTCGTTGAACTGTATGAAATATTACAGTTTTACAACTCTCATGTTTAAGCATTAAAGATCGAATAATTTCGTCCGTAGAATCATTACACCTCTAAAAAGCTGTCATTTTGCAAATACGGCCTCATTAAGAACATCAAGTGTGGTAATTGTCTAGTTCCACAGTAAACTGAATTTTGTTACTAATAGAGTTGAGATTGTCCAAGAATTTGTTTAAAAAATATATATACGCTATTATTAGTCCCGAAACAATAGTTTCATTTTCAATGTATAACAATCACGAAAACCTAAGTACTCGATATATACCCAGTTTCAGGTAGCAAGTCCCGGGTTCTATTACCGATAGGACCAATTTGGAAAATGGTTTTTTTTTTTGTCGAACGAACGAATTCAGTTTTTTTTATAGTTTCATTTATTGTACTTTTTTATTGTCGTTATTACAGCAATGAGAGCGGTTAGTAGCTCAGCGTTAGGAAGGTTGCTTGTCAATGGAGAGGTCAACGGACTTTAAACTCCAACATACGTACATTTGTTGAAGGTTAATTGCAATGTCGGTAACTGTGAAAGAACACAAATGTAATATCCAAACTACATGTTGAAACAAGTTCAATATTTAAGAATTTTATACGAGTACAAAACCATTGCAGTTGACTGGCCATATCTGTCGAAGAACTGAAGAGGAGACCACGGCTCGGCACTCGTAGTGTGAGATCTACTTGGGTGCGCAGTCGATTGAAAAACTTCCACACGGGCCACCGCAGACCGCTACCTGGAGGTAGTTATTTTGACGAATGATGAAACCAGGTGGTGGGGGGTTTTCTGTTGTGAAATGTGCTACTAAGAAACAATATTTGTAAAACAAATAAATCCTGCAAAATTTTTGTTTCATGTGCATTACCAAAGAAAAATCAATGCAATGAAATTAACTCCGGGGCTACCTAAAGACCGAAAACCAATTTAGAAAAGTTCGTTTCCAAAATTTGGCGCTACTGGAAATCGAACTCTGAACCTCTGAAAATCAATTAGTCCACACGCAATAAGAGTACGGTGAAACTGGAATTGGGCTGCAACGTTTTGTTCTACCCTGTATACAGTATAAGGTCTACGAGGTTTTAGGGTGTGATTTTACTTACAGATACAAACAACGTATACTAAAGTCACGCATGAAATGCACAAATCTTACGCCGAACATTCGGCAGTCGAATATTTGGCGCTTCGGCCGATAGCGCGGCCGAATATTCGGTGGTCATTATTCGGCCAAATCACTATTCGTGGCATCTCTAATATATATTACAGCGTTTATATATAAATTTAAAACGTTCGGCGTAAGATTTGTGCATTTCACGCGTGACCTGTTACGACCTGTCTCATTGCGCTGCGTGCGGAGGTAACGGGGGTGAGGTGTTTTTGTTGAAAAATGGTAAAACGATAGGATCAATACGTGACAGTTTCTGGACCTGTTTTGAAGGAATCGCTGCGGATAATATGCAAAATGATGAGGATGTGGAGAAAAGTTTTATTGCACATGAAATTGATTTTTATTTGAAAACTGTTCTCCTAAATCGGACGGCAGAGCCTTACAAGTGATAAGATTTATCTTATCGCCTCATGGTAGTAGTGTTTGTAGTGAGAGGCTATTTTCAGAAGCAGGAATTGTTTAAAAGGAAAAGCGCAATTGTTTGTTACCAGCCAATGCTGAAAAAGTTGTTTTCATTCGTCACAACCTGCCACTGATTGATTTTAAGTATTACTGCAATAATTTGTGATTAAGATACATGATACATTTTGAATAATATGTGCTTTTTCATTATTTGATGTTCTGTATTCGGCCGTATAGTCGTAGTATATATAATATTATTATAATACCAAATGTTAAAAAAGTGGCCGAATAGGCCGAACACCGAATATTAAAAAAGTAGCCAAATAGGCCGAATACCGAATACTAGCCGAATATTCGTGGTATCTCTAATATATATGATAATAAGGTAGTACGTAATAAATATATAAATTAAAATGAATAAATAAAACCCTTGGAAAACATGTGAAGCCACAATAGGTCAACGTGACGGACTATGGAACGTAACCTTAAAGAGGACCCGTGCCCAGCAGTGGGACGTATAATTAATAATGACGATAATGATGATGATGAGGACAGTAATAAAGAACTTGTAGTAGCTGAAGTGTTTATCACCTACAACACAATATCGCAGACTGATGGTGCAAAGGGTTGGCTCGATGCCTAACTTGTTCCGTGCCAATGCGATGTACACCACACGTCTACAGGGCAGATTAACCATAATTGTCCTGCCTTGCCTCGAATCACTTTGGAATGGCGCCAGTTATTATTTTCGCGGTTAAGGTTTACATTGACTATAATGCACTGACTTTAATATACTGTTAGACCACACACCAAAAGACTGTTTTACCATTCTTGCGTGAACTCCAGTTTCTTTGAGATTAAACGCTGTGGGATGTATTGGAACCATCTACGGGATCTTTCACTTTTATACTGAATCAATTCCTAAAATTTAACTTGTGTGCCTATCGAGTTCTTAGGTTTTCGCGATTGTTACACATAGGAAATGAAACTATTTTTCCGGATTTAAATCGCGTATATTTGTTTTTTCAAACAAACCGACGTTTCGGGCCCTTTACAGGTCCCATGGTCACGGTTGACTGAGGTGGTACAGTCTTCAACCAATTATGTCTAATATTGATGCAAACCACCCTATTTTTTCACTATAGTTACAATAGCTATTAATTAAATACCTTATTTTTAATTTTACAAAGAAAACATTCCAATTTACGCTATATTAAGTTTTACAAATTATTTTATCGAATGAATTTTTATTAAGTTCAATTTGTTATTAATTATTAATAGAAATTAGAATAAACTAAAATACCTTGTGTACCTACTTACCCAAAGAAAAGTAATCGACACAGGATAAATATATACAAGAAAACCAAAGGCTTAGATAAGTAACTTTCGTGCAAGAGAATTGATTACAGAAACCCTTCTAAAATCGCGAAAAATCTACCGTTCCTTCAGGAGGAACCCCTATAATAAACGTTTGTATCTGTGTAAAATCACGCCCTAAAACCTAGTAGACCTTACGGAGCCTACCTGTATGCAGGGTATAACAAAATGATGCAGCTCAATTTCTGTTTCACCGTAATCTTATTGAATGTGGACTAATTGACGATCTTAGTGGCCCAGCGGTTGGTACTGTGGGCGCTAGATGAGGAGGTTCAGAGTTCGATTCCCAGTAGCGTCAAATTTTGGAAACGAACTTTTCTAAATTGGTTAAGGTCTTTGGGTAAGTTCGTCGGAGTTAATTTCATTGCATTGATACTTCTATGGTAATGCACATGAAACAAAAATTTTACAGCATTTATTTGTTTTACAAATATTCTTTCTTAGTAGCCTAATTTACAACAGAAAACCCCCCACCATCTGGTTTCATCATTCCTCAAAAGTAATTACCTCCAGGTTGAAGTCTGCGGTGACCCGTATGGAAGTTTTTCAACCGACTTCGCACCCAGGTAGGCCGCTACAAAGATGCTAGTCTAACCCCATATCACTGCGGTGGCCTCAACACAGCGCCGCACTTGCTCGTGAGCCCTTCGTACCCTAATTATATCGTTTAATAGCAGTAGAGTTCCTTATGGAAGAGTTCGTCCATGCAAGTACTGCCACCTTACCTATTTCTGCCGCCAAGCAGTAATGTGAACAGTATTGGGTCCCTTTTTTGAAGGGGAATTACAGGCACATGGGACTTGTCAACTTGTCTCAGGGTGACGGGCGTAGTGGCAGTGCTCCTCTAATCTTTGTGATTTAAAGCTTTGAGTGACATTGCAACTGTTTTGTTGTCTGTGACAGGTGTGTTACCACCAAACACACGACTTGTTCATTCCATCACTTGGTATAATAATAATACTTATACGAGGGAAAATCTCTACGCGACCACAGATAACGCGGTCAAAGTGGCAACATACTATGCAATGTCCTAAAATAAAATAAGCATGGACACGATAAGAAGCAGAACATTCACCAATTGAAATAGTCGATTTATGTGACATTCTGCATACTTGCACACCATTGCAAAGACTAACAGCAATAATAACACAGTATAATCTCGCACAAACCCGTTTGACACATATGGTGAAATGGTCCAGTTAATGGTGATCACGATAACCGCCTAATGGCGCTGTCGCGATGCCTCACAAATGTCAAGGACTCTTAGTGGTTAGTTTCTCTCTAAACTTGCATTGGTGTTTATGACCCGATTTAAAAAGAAACAAAAATAAATAGGCAGGTGTACATAAATGTTTTTACATTGTCATGTATTTTACAACAAGTCTTACGCAATTGAATAACTAACTTGCCAGGCGATCGGTCTCTACCGACTTTTTTGTTAAGGCGAAATGGTATCGTGGTTTTGAGGTGCGTGATTTAGCCGCGGAGAAATTTATTTCGCGAAGTTGAAACATTTGTCTTTTAGAAATAAAATATACTCTCATACTGTAAAATAACCTCATAATAACCTTAAGTATTTATTACGAAACACGAGAGAAAAATGCGTAGAAATATCTCTAACAACAATCTACTGATTTTTTAAATGAAACGGATTTTTCCGTAGATGAACGTAGTAAATAATGAAAATTTTGCTGATATTTGTGTTTTTTTTATCGAGCGCAATTTATTCAATCGCGTTTCGAGCCCCATAATTTATTATCGGTATCTCTGCTTTCATTATTGACTAAAAACATTTTTTTTATAATACCAAGTGACGGGACGAACAGGTCGTGCGCCTGGTAATAAGCGACACGCCTGCCCATCACTTGCAGTACCACTCAGAGCTTTTAAGCGCAAAGATCTGAAGGGGCACTGCCACTGCGCTCGTCACCCTGAGACATAAGTTGACAAGTTCCATGTGCCTGTAATTTTACCAGCATCGTTACACTTCCAAACCGGAACGCTGTAGTGCTCACATTACTACTTGGCGGCAGAAATAGGTAAGGTAGCAGTACTTCCCTGGATTCGTCCTTCTTTCACAAGGAGCTCTACTGCTACTGCTATTTAAATATGTGAATTAAAAAAGTTTCTTCTAAATTTTACTGAGTACAATTTCTCTTTAGCCTAACTCGCAGTAAAATCCCTACTACTAGTAGACTAAAATTTATGTTGGTAGTTAATTTAGTATCGTCTACAGTTGTCCGTAGACAATAATATAGTATATTATCTACGGATTATATAAGTAGTGTTATCACTACTTCTTGTAATCCTATCAACAAAAATTTAATTTAGTAAAGTGCAGAAAACTATACAAAATACGGAGCATTGTATCGTATCACAAGCAATACATTAATAAGTACTGCCGAGGTTGTATGGGCCTGGGGCCTAGCACTCAATAACGGATCCTTCGGCGTCCCTACGTGCGAGCGCAGACTGATGTACCAGCACCCTTGTCCTTTAATACAGAAACGTTGTAATGCTCACATTATTGCTTGGCTGAAATAGGTAAGGTGGCAATACTTCCCTAGACTCTTATACAAGGAGCTACTCTTATTCGGCCGGGGCACCAAAAAAATTTAAAACCCTTGTAAATCTCCTGTATCTTTACTTACAAATTAGTCCAGGCCCAAATAATTACTATCATGTAAGTAACACTCTACTAAATTAAAAGATGTATCATATGAATGAAACTTCACACCGTCGTCTTAGAGTGCATACGAAAGCATGTGATGTCTATGTAATTTTTGGAGACAAAGATAAAAATGTGGTGTAAAATGTAGTAAACGCAATAATGCTTGCAGTTAGCATTTTCATTAGTTAAATTACATCTCTTTAAGGCGATTATCACACTGCACCGCGCCCCGCGACGGAGCGCGGAGCTGCGTTTTTTAACGTTCTAATGAAGTACCTCAGTTTATATGGAAAACACGCACCGTCGAACACACTGACAACGCTTCTCCGGCGCGTGCGGTTTTACCGCGCCCCCGCGCGGAGGAGCGCGGCGAACCGCAGGGTAAGGCATACTGCGCTCCGTACTCTCGCGCAGATTTCTAAGCTTAAGGACATGTTTGGATTTCTACAATAGCTCTCGAGGTCTATAAATTTATATTTGCTATTGAAAATCGACCAAGTTTATCTTCATATTTTCTTAAACTTTGTAATGAAGTTGAAATTATCCATTTATCGTATTATAGAGTAAACAAAAACCAAATAGACAGCATAACTGCAGCGTCCTGAATGAGTTTTGTATTATTAACCATTCTTGTCAAAGAAGGATCACTATGGCTATCAACTGCGAAGCGAGTACTTTAAGTGACGCGGGGCCGCTAGATCGCTGCCACCGCGCAGATTAAACCGTGTGTTGACGCAAATCTGCATCTCCGCCACCGCGCGCGTGATTCCGCGTCACGCGCTCCGTCGCGGGGAGCGGTGCAGTGTGATAATCGCCCTAGATACTATATTACTTTAATAATAACATTTGGGCAAGAAGTTTGTAAGTTTTTCTTTAATAAAAATCAGTGAAAACGAACTATGCGGAAACGCGTATGCGAGGTTTTCACTCTAAGGCGGCGACACTTGATATTGTCTTTCAATTTGGTCGAATATTACTTAAGGGACAGTAATTGACGGAGAACGACAGTCATCGAGTAAATAACCAGAAATAGAGACGAAATATGGGCCATACATTCCTGGTAACTCATCAGTGATACATCACTGTTATATATTAACTCTCGTTTGCACTGAAATTACAAATAATATAATACAAAGAAAGCTGAAATACAGCGCTAACAACTGACCGGTGTGTACGTCTCCGTATATTTCAAAAATATTCTATATTTATTATAATGCAGATAATATCTCTAACTTAGGGGGACTGCTCCATTCGGTGGCGTGGGGACAAACAGCAAAACATCTAATTATAAAAACAAACAGAATCAAATTTCATCGATAATTAAGTATTAAAGTAATTAAGCAATTTTTGTCCATTATAGCAAAGCTCAAGTTACTGGTCGTTTGAATTTGAAGTGAAACAATTGACGACACCCATTGACGACACCCGTCAATTGTTTCACAGTAATGATATGGCAGAATAGTTTTCAAACAAATTAAATGACATTTTCTCTCTATTTCTGGTTATATACTCGATGACGAAAGTAGACCCCCAGAACTCAGCAGTACTGTTTTGCAATAGATATTGATACGGTGGTGGTGGTACCATAAGTGAAAATACTTGCATATTATATTGTGACAGACGCGTTGTAAAGTGATTAATAATACGAATGAATAAGCCTACAGCATTCACAATTACACCGTTTATTCGTAATCAAATCCAAACCTTGAGCTATTTAGCGAAAGGTCAATATGTGGACCTTAACTCGAATGTCCTTCCAAAATAATGTTTTAATGTAAATGTGGTGTTCTCTGTGAGAAAGTACCACTTCAAAATACATCTGTACTCAGTCGAGTCAATTAGTAAGGTAATCACATCAGTATTAACATTACAATAATATTGTACTTTGTTTTTGTACATAGTAATTGGAGTTTTGTAGCCAGAAAGTGGTAGGCATGACAGTACGGTACTTTTGTTGTAGTTTTTCAAAGGGGCTGGTCTTAAACATAAGGACGGGAGATAACAAAGACTACCAACATACACCAGCCATGATACCGTTATACAAAACAACAACTAGACTAACTAAAATACTATCGGTTTACGGACAGGAAGTACAGACTGTAAATAATAAACTGAGTGAGTAATAATACTTAATAACATTAACACATCATCTTACTTGTTAACTACAAACTGACGCTATAAAATGTACTGGGCCACAATCATACCCTTGCATTTACTGACATAAAATAGAAGTAAGTTGATCACAATTAAGAAAAAACCCAAAATGCCTATGAATCAGATGGTTTTAATCAATACACATCACCCTTATATATTTTGATGCTATGAAACGATGGGACAAGTCCTGTACCTGGTAAGAATTGTGATGTCACTGATTTTAATGTGGTAGATTTCAAATATTGGCCCAAAACAAAACAGTTCATTTTTTAATGTACCTACTTAGCTTAGCTACTTAGTGAAAAAGACAGCTTTCCGTTGGTTAAAACAACTATATGACAACTATGAGTTGGTATAAGATACGTCACATATCCGCGCCAGATATGCTTTTTTTATGATATTAAGTGACGGGTCAAACAAGTCGTAAGCGACAACAACTGGTGGTAAGCGACACATCTGCCCGTGTCCATAACAGTTGAAATGCCACTTGAAGCTTTAAATTACATATTTTTAAGAGGCACTGCACCCGTCACCCAGAGACAAAGAGAAAAGAGTTCACAAGTCCCTGGTACCTGAAATTTTATCATCAACCTTATCCTTTAAAACCGGAACGCAGTAATGTTCACATTTCAAAAGTAACTTTAAAGCTTCTAGTTTTCTTCCGAGAATTATGGTTACGTTTTTGTACTAACCGTTTTCATAATCAAATTCAAACCCTTGAGCTATTTAGCAAAAGGTCAGTATGTGGACCTTAACTCAATGTCCTTTCAAAAGGAACTCTACTGCATCTAATTTTCTTCCGAAAATTATGGTTACGTTTTTGTATTAAAGACACACATAGAAATAAAGGCCCGTACCCGGTGTTGGCTAGGCAAATTGCAACCAATCCCACCTGGCCATTTACATGCATGCATTTAAGTGAATAAACTGGCCAGCTGGGAAAACGGAACTTAGGGGTTCATGTAGTATGGTAGGCAAAAAAAACTTAATAAAATCATTAATTTTTTTGCTGTTTAATAACAAAAACCTAGAACATACTTCAAGAGTACACTGTAAATTAAAGTTTTATTTATTCTAGACTAAAAGAAATGTAAAAGGACTTTATCCTAAATGCCTAAGGAGTACCAAGAAGGTCCGACAATATTGCAGCTGGTTACTTTTCACAATAATAAGAGATAATGAAATATGACTAACGAACAAACTGGTTCCCCATACAAAAAAATATTTTTTGTTATAATTATTAACACATGATCGAACACAAAGAAAAATTCTTTCGATCCGGCTGGACTCAAACCAGCGGTCTCGCCATACCGTGACTGAGTATAGCAAAGTATTGGAATAATTTCACTAAAACAATTGAAATCACGGTAGTAAAAACGTCGTGATATTCAATAAACTATATATTTTTTTTGTTTTTCAATATTTGTAATAGATTTCACCTAACAAATATTATTTTATGTCTACTTCTTTTACATCCAGTAAAGTGTATAAAACATACGACTATGGCATACAAACCATAGCAAACCAAGTTGACGTCCTATACAGAACAAGAAGTAATAAAAATTAAATATGACATTTATTTTCAGTTAAATTATATTAAAACACCGATTATAAGTAAAATTATGAATAATAAAAGAAGAATCATTCTTTTATGACCACGGCTACGTTTATGAATAATCTACTTATTAACTTAATTTATTAAATATTAACTTAATTGGAACTAATACTTGCCGTATCTGATTAACTCGTCACGTGGACAACGTGCGTCTCCAGGACGTCACTTCACGTCCTGGAGACACAAGATGTCCCTAACGATTTTGATTACTGTATTGTCTTATTGTCTTAGAGGTACTCGGTTATTGTATGCTATTACAATTAATTAAGGTATAAATTTCAATGCTTGGAGCATTAGACGCAGAGAGAAATGCGCCGCAATGCTCCGAGGTCGATAATATAACCTTCCACAAATATTACTTAAAAAGAGATTAATTATTAATCTAAGGTGACAATTTCAAAACAAATTACATTTGTGGAAAGCTGGAGCCTTAACTAAATTTATGATTTGTATTTTAGGTTTCCAGGCCTCCCAACTCAGATTCAGTTAATTACATTTATTGTTCGGTAATATGTATGTGTATGTATGTGTGTGTGTGTGTGTGTGTGTGTGTGTGTGTGTGTGTGTGTGTGT
>NW_020653850.1:10837848-10885352 GCF_003589595.1 Hyposmocoma kahamanoa
TGTGTGTGTGTGTGTGTGTGTGTGTGTGTGTGTGTGTGTGTGTGTGTTCACTTTAATTTATGATTTCAATTAATTTCTCTGTGTTGTCATAGCTTAGTGTAAGTAAATATGTGTTGATTTTATTTTGTAATTCATATTTAGATAAATTTATTATATGTAGTTTTTTATTTAACAAATAGTATACTCTGCCAGATCGAAAACGCAAAAATCTTTGAGCTTTGTTCTGACTGGAACTGAAATACAGACGGAGTAGTGTCTTCTCTTTTGCTTCACACTATCGTGGTTTTGTGGAGGTGTTTGAGAGTGCTGATGAAGAGTGACGGCAGAAATGTAAAGTTGTCTAACTGTTAATAGCTTCGACTCTTTGTACAGACGTTCGGTTGGGAATAATTTGGGTTTACAAAAGCAGATTTTCAACAACATCCTTTGAGCTCTTTCCAATTTCAGTAATACAGTTTTTGCAGCACCACCCCATGTTCCAATGCAGTATGTCAGAATAGATTGTACAAGAGCCTGATACACCATTATTAGAGTATCCTTGTCTGCCACATGACGTAAATACTTGAACAAATACGAAAGCTTTCTAACTCTTTGGGATAAGGTATGAATGTGGTTCTTAAATGTAAGGTTCCTGTCGATGATAACACCAAGATACTTCACACTGTCAACCCTCTCTATACAGTGGCATTGGCATGGGTGTAAGATATTGAAAATACATTTGTGAGCAGTAAGAGTCATTGAAGGAGGACAATAGTTTTTATTATTTATTGAAAAAGCTATGTTCTTTGTTTTGTCAGCATTTAAGGTAAAGGAATTAGCTGATAACCAGTGACAGACCGTTGTGAAACCCAACTGTGCCGTTTCAAAGACCTCCTTCCAAGACCTACCATAAAAAGTTAATGCAGTGTCATCAGCATAAGATGATATCCTACAGTTCTTGATCTTCATATTACATAATTAGTTGATGTAACAAAGGAAAAGAGTAGGACCAAGTATGCTACCCTGAGGCACCCCACAAGTTACCGTCAGCTCATCACTAGTATTGTCTCCAATCCTCACGCTTTGGGTTCTGCTACTAAGGTAACTAGATAACAGAGCGAGAGGTGTGCCTCTAATACCTAGCTCCTGTAGTTTGGATAGGAGCAGAGGAACCGAAACAGTATCAATGCCCTGGCAAGATCCATAAAAGTTAGACATTTAAAGTTCTCATCCACTTTCCCAACCACGAATTCCGTAAAATCCCGAATAGCGTCATCAGTGGTACGGCCGGTACGAAATCCGTACTGAGTGTCAGCAAGTATTCCGCACTGCTCAAGGTACTTTCTCAATCTAATGTTAATGATACGCTCAAAGATCTTAGAGAAGGTGGTCAGCATTGAAATTGGTCGATAATTAGATATACTAGCCTTGTCACCCGCCTTGTGGATGGGAATCACAACAGATCTTTTAAGGGCTTTGGGAAAAATACCATACTGCATACATCGGTTAAGAAGATCCGTAATGACGGATCTCAGAGCGTTACAATTTATATTATCTTAGTTCAATTGTAATAGCATAAAATATACATTGATAACTTTGATGTCCTCTGTCCTAACTTCCTGTTATGTTTTTATCCACCATTTCAATATTTTTTTTATTAAAACCGTAGGGACACTGTGTGTCCCTAGAACGACGGGTCAATAATAATTTGCAAATAATTTAAAAAATCATAAAAGGCAGGATACCCATCACTTCAAAAATAAATTATCAACTTATTGCCTATATTCCGTCTCAGTAAATTTGCAAACCGTACTTAGTTTTAGTTCTGCACATATGCGAGGTCAACATTAGAACTAAACTAACCAATTATGTTCTATAAACTCCATAAATCAATGTGTAAGAAACATTGTTAGGTTAAACTTTTTAAAGACAATAAATGTTGAAACAGAATTGATTTTCATTGCATTCACGTGCAAATTGTTTAATTACAAGTGCAAGTTATTTCTTTATATTGAACCTATTAGATTTTATTTAGATTATCTAATAAAACGGGACGGAGTATTTCGTTACTTTGACATTTTCACGCCTCGAAATTAGAATAACAATATTCTTTTGATTGACACAGCTCTTCTTATCTCGGTTTTAATAGATTGCCGATTTCTACCGCAATAATGTGAGCATGAATAGAATAGAATAGAATCATTTATTTCGTATTATCAATGTTACAATATTACAATAAAAAATACAATGTCTAGGGATAATATGATCGTCACTAATGCAAACAATAATAATGAATATAAAATAAAGTAGTATAACTACTGCTTGTCTAAATACAACGAAGTGAAGTAAAACAAAATTACAATTGTTTCAAAAGAAACTCATCGACACTGTATAATTAATTATCCAATAAAAGGAGTTTAAGTCGGGTATTAAACGTTTCGTCGTTTGTAACACTTTTCAGGTCTGTGGGTAGATGTTCGCAGAATCGGGTACCCTACCTTTCGATTTTGAAGGGTAACGGTGGTGGTGAAATTTCAGACACATAGGACTTACTCGACTTATGTCTCAGAGTGACGGGTGCAGTGGCTGTGCCCCTCAGATCTTTGCGATTCAAAACTTTAGCACCTTAGAACGCGACTTGTTCATCCGATGACTAGGTATTTCAAAAAGAAAATTTCATAAAGAATTGAATTTTTACTTAAACATTTCTTTTTTAACCCGTCTAGAGTGCTTGGTTGTTTAATTTTTACGCCTTTTCTTCTTCGAAGTATCGATATCTCTACCACAAGGCATGGACCTCTGTTGGAGAAATGTATTACGTCGTATTCCACTACTACGTGGATACGCCGCGCAGGCCCATACTAATTAAGAACTTTGAAGAATATTTATACCTTGTAAGTTTTTTCACAATGTTTTCATTCACCGTTAAAATGATAATAAGTAATTCTAACTATCAAGAATACTGAATGCAATAAATATAAATATCTAAAATAAAATTGAGCTAAACACTTTTGTTTAGCACTTTTGTTTTAACTAGCAGTAGAGATGCTTGTAAAAGAGTTTATCTGGGGTAGTACGTGGGATGCACTATAAGTTTTCGGAATGAATAAGAAAAAAATAATATAAATGGTCAGAAATTAATTTATTGTTTCTCAAAATATTCTCCGTAAGCGTTAATGCACTTTTTCATACGAATGAACCAATTCTGAAAACATTTATGCCACTCCTCCGTGACAATCTTTGAAACATATTTCATACTCATCACTCTTCCACAGCCTCTTCAGGTGACGAAAACCGTTGATCGCGTAACTGGTCCTTAATTTTTAGAAATAATTAAAAGTCACAAGGTGCCAGGTCGGGACTGTACGCGGGATGGCTCATAAGGTCAACGTTGTTCCCCTTCAAAAATTCTCTGTCTAGCCATGTAAGAACTGGCATTATCGTGGTGCAAGATGATACGGCGTTTACGATTATTTTTACGGAGTTTGTCAGTAACTTCCTGCAAACAAATGGTCGTGTACCAATTACTATTCACGGTACAACGATTATCCAAAGCAACAGTAACCACGTGTCCAGTTTTATTAAAAAAAAGAAGCAATCATCGACATAGAGACACTTTGCACGCGCGCCACTTTGGTTGGTTTCGGCTCATCTCGAAAGACCCATACGCCCGATTGCTGATTTGTTTTGGGATCGTAACTACAAATCCATGTTTTATCACCTGTTACTATGTCCCATACCAAATTTGACGCAACTTCGTTGAATCTGGTAAGCATGGCATTGCACCAAGTGACACGATCCGTTTTTTGAGCCTCAGTCAAATTGTGTGAGATCCACCAAGAGCACAGCTTTTTCACACCCAAACGTTCATGTAGTATTGATTGTATCTGACTCATGCCTATGCCTAAAGATGCCCGAATCTCGTGGTATGTCATATGCCTGTCTGTTTTGATCATACGGCGCACAGCATCGATGTTTTTGTTGTTCACAGCAGTGGACGGGCGACCATCACGAAATTCGTCACTGAGATTCACACGACCGCGTTTGAATTCTGCAAACCAGCTATAAATAAATATTCTTCGTCATTAATAAATAGTCGTCTTGCGTGGTGCTTCATCGCCAAAAGCAGTTTGAAGATGAGCGAAGCTTCACTGAGCTGTTAAATTACACTTAAAGTCGTAGAAAATCATATTACGAAAATTTTCACGATTAAAATCCGTGATGATGTAGACAGCCAATTTCTAAAATGACGCCACAATGTAAAAACAAGTGACAGTGAGATGAAACAATCTGTGTTCTACAGCCAAAGAGTTCCATTTTCAAATGTTCTAATTACTTTTTAAATATTGTTTATCTAAGTGGCCAGCTCCGGAAACTTATAGTGCGCCCTATGTACAATTAGCATTACTATATTCCGGTTTTGAAGGGTAAGGGTGCTGGTGAAATTACAAGCACATGGGACTTGTCAACTTACGTCTCAGGGTGACGGGCGCAGTGGCAGTGCCCCTCAGATCTTTGCAATTGAAAGCTCTGAGCGACACTGAAACTGTTATGGATATGCGTGTAATTTACCATCAGGCGCACGACTTGTTCGTCCCATCACCTAATATTACAAAAAAAACTATTTTAGTAAGTGACTCTTCACTTACCCTAAACATACATAACCTTAAGTACCCTTTTACTCAGATTTCCATGTCAAAATATATCTACATGAAAACAAACATTACTTACGACGACAGAATCTCATTAAATCATTCAAATTAACATACAAAGGTCACTAGCACTTATTTATTAAAGAATCAATTTCGTTTATCTAATTGCTTACGTTAATCAAACGTGACATTCCAATGACGTTGCTTGACAGAAATCTATAATCTATTTGAATTAATCACAATATTTAATAAGTTATAACAACGATATCTACGTTCCAGTTATAATATACAGCGTTTTTTGTTTAAGGCGATCAATTTAGGAGAAGCAGGAGAAATTATTTTGCTAGATCAAATAAAATATAAAATAATAATAATAACGCACACATTCAACATAGTCTACAACTAGGGAAACCCTGTGTCGCGGGTGCCATAAACACACACATAGACAACCACAAATTACACCTAAACTCACGAGATATATAAATGTAGGCCATACAAATATTTCTTCCGGCCCGGAAATCGAACCTGAAGTCCTAGGTAGTCCGGCATGGTAACCGTTCAGCAGTTAAAAAAATAATATACTATACGCCTAAGGATATTGAAAAACTATGCTAATTTGTTATACGAGAAAATGTACTTTACTCGATCACATAAAGTCCTGGAAACATGCTAAAATAAAAGTCCAAAACAAATTATTCATGAGAGAGAGATATTTCTCTTTAAGAACCTACTACAGAGAATCTGCAAAATTTATGTTTTCAACTGAAGCCTTGTAGTTGCTAAATTCACATTTATCCCAAAATTTGAAAACTGCCCAACGGCTGAACGACACGCCGCGCAGCCCGCTGCTCCGTCAGTCGCCATCGGGCGCTTGTTGACGACGTATCTGTGTCAAATTTTCTCCGCCTGTTCTTATTTTGTACATATTAATAGCGCGTGGGTTGAGGGACGCACGGGCGGCCCCACACACCTCACCTCCTGTGATGTAGGCTCGCATTGAAATACCTCGCCTTAATAAAAATTTCACCGCATTTATTCCAAAGGGTAAAACGCGGTATGTCCAAAAAATGAGCATCAGCATTCTTAATAATACAAGATCTATTATATTGCTGTAACGCAACAAATCACTAATCGATAATTGTAACATCGAAACATTAATTATTAATATCGATATCACACATTGACTACTTCAGATCATCCTTTAACCCGTTCATGGACACTATACGTAGTCTATACGTACACTATACGTACGTCACTCAATAAGTTTTGAGATAAAGAAAAAATATCAAACATATTAATATAATAGGAATGAAACTATTTTTCCGGATTTAAATCGCGTATATTTGTTTTTTCAAACAAACCGACGTCTCGGGCCCTTTACAGGTCCCATGGTCACGGTTGACTGAGGTGGTACGGTCTTCAACCAGTTATGTCTAATATTAATGCAAACCACCCTATTTTTTCACTATAGTTACAATAGTTATTAATTAAATACCTTATTTTTAATTTTACAAAGAAAATATTCCAATTTACGCTACATTAAATTTTACAAATTATTTTATTGAATGAATTTTTTTATTAAGTTTTATTTATTATTAATTATTAATAGAAATTAGAATAAATTAAAACATATTAATTAGTACTGCAGTCTTATGTCTGTTTGGGATTTTTCATTAGAGGAAATACTGGATCCCAAACTGGTGGTACGGAGAAACCATCTTCCCTGTTGAAATTAGGATGTTTTTTAATTTCAATGGCCTCTCGCAGCATCCTGGGCAGATAACGGACTTCTTTTGCAAGGACCTGGGGTTTGTCAAACTTCATTGAATGTGTAGGTTTATCCATGACATGCTCGCAGACTGCAGACTTGTTTACGCGACGGTGTTTGACATCAGCTATATGTTCTTTGACGCGGGTACAAATACTTCGCTTTGTTTGTCCAATATATGAGAGACCGCACTCACAGTCAAGCTTGTAAACTCCTGCATCCTGTAAGGGGATGTTACATTTCAAGGGTCTCAGGAACTGAGAAATCTTCCTCAGGGGCTTGAAATAGGTCTTGATAGATGCGTGCCTGAGGACTCTTCCGATCTTGTCTGTAACACCTCTCACGTAAGGTAAGATGGCAGGTCTTCGCTCGACTGTTGGTGGTTTCACACGAAAAAACAAATATACGCGATTTAAATCCGGAAAAATAGTTTCATTCCTATGTGTAACAATCGCGAAAACCTAAGAACTCGATATATTAATATAATTTATTTTACATTTTTTCAAAATACTCTCCATCATTATCTACACAAAGTTTCATTCGTCTAAACCAACTCTGAAAACACTTTTGCCAGTCTTGATCCGTCAGCATTGAAATTGCCATTTCGTAGGCAGCTACTGCTTCTTCGACACTCAAAAAAAATTTTCCTTTGATTTTATCCTTCACTGTTGGGAACAAAAAGAAATCGCAGGGAGCCAAGTCAGGGCTGTACGGCGGGTGATTTAAGGTTTCTGTTCCAGATTCCTCAATAAACGCCTTTGTTCTGAGGAACGTATGTGAAGAGGCGTTATCGTGATGTAGCATGATTCCCCGAAGCCCGGTCTTTGGTCTCCTCTCCCGCACAGCTTGGAAAACTTTTGGCAATGCTACTGTTGTGTACCATTCTGAATTAACAGACCTACTATTTTCTAACATTGACGTCGACAAATGTCCGCTACGAGAAAAAAAACTAGCTACCATTTTTTTGCCGACGTTTCGAGGTCTTTGCAACTTTGTCGGTAATTGTCCCTCTGCGAAGACCCACACCGACGACTGCTTCTTGCTTTCTGGATCATATTGATAGATCCATGTTTCATCACCAGTAAGGATTTCTGAAACACGTCTCGATGTCCCGTTTTTGAAACGTATAAGCATTTCTCGGCACCAATCCACTCGAGCCTGTTTTTTAGCACCGGAGAGCAATCGTGGGATCCATCGACAACAAAGCTTCCTCACTCCAAAATTTTAATGCAGGATAGTATTGACGCTTCCCGAACTAATGCCTAGGATCTTCTCAATGTTCGTGTACGTGATTCGTGGGTCTTCTCGCACCAACATTTCAGATGTCCACACATTTTCTGCAGTAACTGCTGTTTCCGGGCGTCCGCCTCTTAGGTCATCTTCAAGGTTAGTTTTGCCTCTTTTAAATTCCTTAAACCACCTAAAAACTTTTTTTGTTCGTGTTGCACGAGAAGGAGCAGAGTCCTCTAATGCTGACTGCAAACGTTCCAAACTCAATTGTTCAGTTAAACCACATTTAAAATCATAGAAGATCATAGCACGCAAATGTTCACGGTTAAGATCCAAAGAGATTTTTTTTAAATTTAGCTAAATTGCTTGTGGTGATCTATTTTTAAATAAATTTGCTTTTTAAAAACATATAATACGGGTGCGTTCCATTTTTAAATTTCGAGCATCTCAAAACTTATTGAGTGCCCTACGTAGCATACAAAAATTTCACTACTTTATACTTTAATTGCGCTTGTATTGATTCAATAAAAAATGTTGAAATAATTGAATTTAGTCAGTATACGTTGTTGGTAATTCTTTATGGAGAAGCAGTAAGCGGCAACTACACAGAAAGCACTTGGAAATCGCACTGCAAGGCTGTACTTGGTATTGAGATCTATATGACGAAACGGGGTACCCCGTACTATCACATTCCAATATTTCATTTTACGGTAAACGCCGATATTCTCCATGAACGGGTTAAGAAAATGTTTACCATTTGTCGAGATATCTAACAGCTCTGACAGCATATGCTTACGTGTAATCAGAGTCACTTTATTAGCGGCATTAATACATCTAGTACAACATGAGAACACATTACACACAATACACGATCAATCTGTTTCGAGTTTTATCATATCTATGCCACCGATTCTACACGTACACCTGCATTTCGTACCTTTGATCTAACAAAACCACACGTGATCGTACATCAAAAGCTCTTTTATAACATAAAATCTATAACAATAATACGAACTACATGAAATCAGTTACACTTATGTGAAATATTATAACTTCAAAAAGTTATCTAATAATTTAATTGGAGAGTCTATAAACCTCTCTGAAAAGTTGTTATTTTACATTAGTGACCTTATTACAAACATCAAGTGTACGATTTATTACATTGATTTGCACTTATTTGAGTTTATTTTACATTTTATCTTTTTTTTACTTCTTACTTGGGCGAAGCGACATCATCATTGTCATTTATACAGCTTCACTGAAACCCTGCGTAACGAGGCATCTTATGTCTCGTTACGGAAAGCTGAGTGGACACCATTTCGGTATTTTTTTAAATATAATTGTTTTTATTTTATGTTTAATCCTAAGATTATTTTTGTTACCATTTTGTCACCTATAAACCAAAGTTACCAGATAAACAAAATTTATCTCTTTCTAATACATAAACATATCAATAAGCCTATAGATATTGATATTGGCTTTCAAAACCAATTGTCGATGGTACAGTCGGTAGGTTTTCATTGGAAAAATCTACAAATCATTTTTTATGATAATAAGTGACGACGGGATGAATAAATCCTGCACCACATGATAAGCGACACGCCTTTTCATAACAGCAGTTACAGTGCCACACTAACGCACTACGATTAGGGCACGAGGGGCTCACGAGCAAAAGCTGTGTGAACTGTGTTCGGGCACCGCAGTCACGTTGGTTAGACTAGCTCTCTGAACACCTTTTTAAACATTTTGTCTTGAAGCTACCTGGGTGCGAAGCCGATTGAAAGACTTCTACACGGGCCACTGCACATCGCAACCTGGTGGTAGTTACTTTTGAGGGACAATGAAACCAGGTTTTCTGTTGTGAATTGTGCTGCTAAGAAGTCATTTTTGTTAAAAATATAAATCCTAAAAAAAAAATTTTGTTTTATCTGCATTTAATAATAACCAAGGAATACCCTAGAAGCACTAATGCAATGAAATTACCTCCGGGGCACCACCCAAAGACCAAAACCAATTTAGAAAAGTTCTTTCCCAATTTCGGCGCTATTGGGAATCAGTAAGTACTTCCCTGGCCGAACACTTTCACAAGGAGTTCTACTGCTACCATTCCCTATAACAAGCATGGTAATTCGTGTCAAACCTTTAATTTTCGATAGATATGTGGGCCATGATAGATAGTGAGATAGCGTTAGGTCTGGTCACTTTATAATACATAACATAGATTCTGAAAGAAAACTCATCCTCGTGATTAAAATAAATGTTTTAACTGTCAAATAAAAAATTATAATCTATTTAGTCGCAACGAAGATTCAAAAAAAAGTAGCGAGATGTAACGTTTGATCTCCGACTCCAGCTAAATTTATTTCAATCTTCGTCCGTTTTGGTTTTCCTGCAGAATGACCCAAATTATAAAAAATATCTTGACCTCAATACGTTCTCGTTAGGGCAATCAACTAAAGTTCATCGTGAATTTACTGTAAGTCATTTCAACATCTAGTGTTCACCATATGGAATTTTGCAGAGGTTAAGCGTCCTACGAAACTATCAACACCTCATTTCTCAAGTGTGTAAATTATCGAATATAAGTAACAATATACCCATAAGCATAAATATTTACATACGAGTGAAACAATGGGTTACCTTTCTTTTAGCGTTTCCGTTGCTAGAAAAAGGTAGAAGGTTCTTTGTGGTTACATAAGAGCAACATGCTATATTTTCTGTTACGTTATTTGTAACGTTAAAAACAAAGCAATCACGGAAACAGTACTTACACACAACTGTATTATTATCGGTAGCCATCGATAACCGGTTTCGTATAAAACAACAATTACCCTTTTCTGCCGTCTTCTAGTAAAGAAATAATAAAACATCGAAACCTTTTACAATCGTAATATTTGAAGAATAACACAACACCTGCATTAATGGTGAAATTACAGGCACATAGGACTTACCAACTAATGTCTCAGGGTGACGGAAAACAAAAAGTTCCTATTGCACACAAAAAGATAATGATATACACTTGAAAAGCTTGTTTTGAATCAAAAACAATTTTATTAATACGATAATACCATCCACTCGTTATCTCCAGCGTATTCTGGTGATAATTTTAGAAAAAGAAAGGTCAATATGGATTTCTTCAAAACCTTCTCTGCGAAGACGACACTTGAAACCGCACCTTAAAAAACCTCATAAAGCTAAAACAATAATACGAGTAGGTGTGGCGCATAGTGGTTCGACAGCGGTTCCCACTTATTATCCCATGCATTATTGATGCGAACGTTCCATTAAACTTTCATGGGATTATCACGGTCGTGGCTGTAGGTTACTTGTACATAATTATCCTTTCATGGTGATTTTTTCGATTAACTATGGTTTTTTCAATTTTTACTGCAGTTGGTATTTCCTCTAAGTTTTTTCAAAATATTTTCAAATGTATAGGCAGTGAAAAACGTTTTTTTAATTTTGTGCGAGTAATGGTATGATCCTACCTAAGTGATGGGACGATGTCAAATACATAAGTTCTACAAGAGTGGCGTGCAAATCTAGACTCGATCACCACCTTCTATCTCCGATTTATTATTGAAAATACAATTTGCAATGGTTTCTCTTGGTGGACTACAACGTTTTTTTTATACTCCCACGTGACGGGACGAACAAGTTGTGCGCCTGATGGTAAATGACACGCCTGTCCATAACAGTTGCAGTGCCACTCAAAGCTACAAATCCCAAAGAACTGAGTTGCACTGCTCTGCGTCCATCACCCTGAAACATAAGCTGAAAAGACCCATGTGCCTGTAATTTCACCAGCACCCTTACCCTTCAAAACCGGATCTCAGTAATGCTCACATTACTGGTTGGCGGCAGAAATAGGTAAGGCGGCAGTACTTCCCTGGAACTCTTTCACATGGAACTCTACTGCTACTAAACGGTTATTCGGAAATAAACCTTTTAAATTTGAAGAAAACTCTTTGCCTAGGTATATTAGGTGATACATGTTACATTTCTAGGGACGACTTTGCTTTAAAGTAAAAATAAGCTAGGTACTATGGCCATGATTCACCACGCTGCCTCTGTCAAAATTCACGTTGAGAATTTTACATTTCTTCGAAGAGTTTAAACCTAGTCGTGTCTAGGGATTCCACGAGTATATAGTTAAAAGCAAACCAATGTCTCACGTGGGTAATTTTCAGCTTAATTTTCTCTATTTAATTTCGATGGCAATTTTTATTATTTAATATATAAATTCGGATTTTAGTATATCGTAAAATATTAAACAGTATTTCAGGTTATTACTTACTCAAGTATTAAATAGTACTTCGTGATAATATTCTAGAATATTTAAATAATAAAAATTGCCACCGAAATTAGGGAGAGGCAACTAACCTGAAAATAAACCACGTCTTCTTCATTAAACATCACCCTGTCCTCTCCCGCTCAGTATCGTGGCTACAACAACAACAATAATCAAAAACGTTGTGTTGTTTTACTAAAATAATTTAATTAGGCGTGGTAGCCTAGCGGTTTGACCTAAAGCCTCTCAAGCAGAGGGTCGGGGTTCGAATCCTGGCTTGCACCTCTGTTGTTGGAATTTATGTGCGAAATTTAATTTGAATTTTACCATATGCTTTTTGATGAAGAAAAACAACAAACCTGCACACATCTGTAAAGAAATTTAATGATGTGTGTGAAGTTCCCAATCTGCGCGTGGGAACTACAATCACATATTTTTAATCGACTTCAAAAAAAAAGGAGGAGGTTCTCAATTCGACTGTATTTATTGTATGTTACTTCCGGCATGAATGAATGAAATATTTTTTTATTACACATTAAAAATTACAATGACAACACAGAGCAGTAATGTAAGTAATGATAATGTACAAAAGGCGGCCGCTTACTGTACAGTATCTTACTCTGTGATACTGCACAAAGCCTTATTACATGCAATAAGGCCTTATTGCTAAGTAGCTATTTCTTTCAGGCAACCTTAGGATACAAATTTAACAGTTGAAATGGGTGCAACCAAAGAATATCTTGTAATGAATGTTGTTTAAATAAGTACACTACTCATCAATAATAATACATACATTATTATAATAAATACGTAAATAATTATAACATACTCGTATATATATAATACGAATACTTAAATACTTTTGTAGGAAAATAAAATAAATAGTAATAATAGTAAAATAAATATATAAAGGAAATTACAACACTACGCAAAAGAAAATAAAATGATGGAATGGAGATAAAACAAAGGCTTGGTATTTAAGGAACTGATCCTTAACGCGATGTTTGAAGGAATCAAGAGAAGGGGATCGACGAATAGGTTCTGGGAGAGAACTCCATACACGGATAGCAGATACAGTAAACGCGTTGGAGTAACTTTGGCAATTGTGAACCTATTTCGATTGTTCTTTTTTTGTTACAAAGAGTGTATTAAGGTACACCCTTTCCAACAAAAAAAGGTCCCATTTAAATTTGAAGAAAATATTCCACCTCTAAGAGCGGCAAATTAGTGAATGTATCTGGTTTCGCGCACTTTCCTGTAGCCAATTGCAATAAAACTTAACAGATAGATATAATTCCACGAACTTTCTGAGATCGGTTTTTTTTTAATATGAAAAGTTATTTGTGCATCGAACTTTGGCAACAAATATAGCCCAATTCTGACGTTTGGCACAATCTAGGACACACCTACACAAAATCAAATAGTATCTATAGGTACACGCTAACTATATGCTAATTTTGAAAACAGTTCATTGACAAGATTGCAAGTGCACGGGTCATAGTCACGCCACACGCGCTTGCGCAACATAAGATCACTTGATTGTATTTGAGACTTACTGGCGACTTATAGGAACCAGTTTTTAAATGTGCAATCTTTGAATCTTTCTAGAGTACTTAATTGAAATTAGACACGGAAAGGTGAAGATAGAGTAGTTGTATAACTATTTTACAACGACTAGATCTACTTATAATATTATTTATTAAAATGTGCTTCAAGTCTCTCCTAAGAAAAGCAATTTAAATTAAGCAAGACGTATGTTGTGTTGTAACACTCGTCTCTTTTTCAATTAATCTCGAAATGTTATTACTGACCAATCACACACTGACATTTTCATTTTTTTTACATTGCATTTGTTTTGTAAAACTTTTTCGTGATACAATTTCACTCAATTCTTTTGAGTTGTTCGTACTCCATCTTTTGTTGTTTGAAAATTGTATGTGTCCAAACACGTTGGATTATAATTCAAAACAGTATGAAAGTAACAGTTTCATGTCTTAAAACCATACACATGTCACATAAAAGGTAATGTCGATATGGGTCACGTTGGAAACTCGATTTGAGGTACTGGAATACCAAAATTAAGAGGATGCGTATACCGCATAAGGCATTTCGTTGTTTGATGTTTACTCAAATAACATGACAGATGTGTAGCGCAAGGAATTCAGAATTTCTTTAGAAGAAATTGCTATTATATTTTATTTTTACACGTCACTGTACAGTTGGCAAAATGTATTTTTGTCTTAAACGGACTGCAATAGACTCAAATATAAACATATTTGAGACGATCATTGATAATATGAAGTAAATTATTTTATTCGATTAATTTTTTTTTGTCATAATTTTGCAAAACTTTGTGTATAAACAAAGTTAATTGTCTTGAAAAGTTTAAAGCCTGGGTCAAAATTACAATCTTACTATCTATACTAATATTCTAAATGCGAAAGTAACTCTGTCTGTTACGTTTAAACCATGCTGAAAAAATATTGCTAAATTTATGGAATGTTAGAGAAGGACATAGGCTACTTATGTCACAAAAATAAATCTTAAAAGACGTGAAATGGGGGATGACAGTTTGTATGTAGAACCAATAAACCTATGAAAATTAGTACAGTACTGTAGGCTACTCGAAGTACTTATATTACACAGACAAGACAAGAGCTCCTTGTGAAAAAGCTCGTCCAGGGTAGTATTGCCGCCTTACCTATTTCTGCCGCCAAGCAGTAATGTCATCATTACTGCGTTCCGGTTTTGAAGGGTAAGGGTGCTGGTGCAATTAAAAGTACATAGGACTTGTCAACTTATGTCTCAGGGAGACGGGTGCAGTGCCAGTCTTTACAATTTAAAGCTCTGAGTGGCACTGCACCTGTTACGGATAGGCGTGTAGTTTACCATCGGCCACGCGACTTGTTCGTCCTATCACTTATTATTATGGAAAAAAATCAAATCTTGTATAAAGTCTAATTTTACAAAATTGATAGTATATTAACTATAATTACGATTTGACGAGTTCAATTTAATATCAAACCTCACGGCGCACATTGGGTAGGGTTTTTTTTTTCATTAGTGGACTATAAAAGGTTGATAATGACTGTATATATAGTTATATAGTTTCTAGTTTCTGTTTACTAAATGACAAATAGAATCAAACTTCGATTGTCTGAAGAGCTTTCACGGGACTCTCTTTCCACTGAACAACTTTCTTTGTGGCTTTATTCTGTTTCAATCGTATTACAAATTTCAACGACAAGTTGTTAACATTATTTATGAAACATAAAATAATTCCATTATGAAAGTTATTTTTTGCCTTCAACTTAAATTTTTGCTTGTTTGTTTATATGATTTTAATATTTAAATGTACAATTAACAGACCATCAAGCTATACACAATCCGCCAATGTGGATCTTGATGTGTTGCCTTTTGTACAACCTAACAATGAACTTCTTAATACTTTAGTCCAAAATGAAAAATCTTTAAAATTTACTAGATCCACAAACTCTACCTAATTTTCCAAACGGATTTCACAACATAACGTAAAAAAATTTCAATTAAAAAAATCAAGCAGTGTAAAATAATCACCTTTAGACCACCGAGAAAGAATAAATACCTCGTTATAATATAATACATCAATATACAACGAGAATCATTTTGTTCAATGGATATGAATAAAACATGCCTATTGTTTGATTTGCCATCACACATAATGGCATTGCTCAATGAACACAATTTATCTCCAGCTTACGGTCTTTTAGGATAGTTTTGCAAAGAAGTCGTTCTCATCATCAACGTCCTACCGTTCATTTATTGTTAAATGTAGCATTAGAGCTCTTTGTGAAAGAGTTCGTCCAAGAAATTACTGCCACCTTACCTATTTCTGCCGTGAAGTAGTAATATGAGCGTCACAGCGTTTAGATTTTTAAGGGTACTGGTGAAATTAAAGGCACATGGGACTTGTCAACTTATGTATCAGTCCTTTCGGATCTTTGTGTCCCGGTATTTAAAAAGTTTTGCTTTATTAAAAATCAGCAAAAACGATCTATGTAACAATTAATAACTTCGATACATCTAGGAATTTTGTGTTGATATTAAATTCCGACTTTCAATCATTTTTGTGCAAATTGAAATTAAACCATGGTTCTGCTCAGAAAAAGCGAACTGCATCTTGATGCACATCATGTATCTTTAAACCGAGGTTAAGGTCACAAACTGGTTGGAGTGCAATTGCACTTGAATATTGATGCATGACTTTTATTCGGTTGTAAAAAAGGCGGATTTAATGAGCATCAATTTTATCCTGGAAGAGTATAAAAAGACTGACCCAGAGAGATATTGACATTCGATGTCTTGAACCCGAAAACTACAGCCATGAAGGTAAGGTGAAAAAAATTGTATTTATTTTTTTGCTAAATTTTGACTTTTTAAATTTTTTTTTTAAGTAGCAATAGAGCTCCTTATGAAAGAGTTCCTCCAGGGAAGTAATGCCACCTTACCTATTTCTGTCGCCAAGCAGTAATGCAGCATTTCTGTGTTCCGGTTTTGAAGGGTAAGGGTGCTGGTGAAATTAATGACACATGGGGCTTATCAACTTATCTCAGGTTGAAATTTAAAGCTCAGAGTATCACTGTAACTGTTATGGACAGGCGTGTAGTGTACCATTAGGCGCATGACTTGTTCGTCCCGTCACTTGATGTTATGAAAAAGAAAAAGCTTTTTACTGTCCTTTATTGTAACTCGATAGTAAAACAGTCCGAAAACCCTTGTCTTTTCAAACATGTTGATATTATTTTCAACAAATGACCTTTTTTAGATTTAATTAAATATCAACTATATTACTGTATTAATTCCAGGTACTTATAATTCTCTGTACAGTGGCTTTAGCCAAAGCTGGAGTCATCCACGACTTCGCGCCAGCACCATCAGTATCCACTGTGTATTCTTCAATCAACACTCCAGTGATAAATACTGTGACTCCTTTAGTAGGGAAGACATATACACCATTTTCATACAATAAGGCGTATTCTGCTCCAGTCTATGATTCTGTATTATCCACTCATCAGAGCACGACAAAATCCTTGGACGGAACACGACAGGATACGTTGATCAAATCTTTGGACACGCCATTCGCGAGCTTGAAGAACTATGATTCGCGCACGACCAGTGAAACAGTATTACATTCACTGCCGACTTACAATGTTGCAACGCCATTAGTCCAGTCTATATCTCCAGTGACATATACTACTCATCCTGTAGCCCCTATTGTTAAGACTATATCAGCTCCTTCAGTGGCTATTTCGCATCCTGTAGTGGCCAAGACGATCACTTCTGGACTGCCCAATTATGCTTCCCAAACGCCAGTTGTAGCTGCTCATCCTGTTAAGATCACATACTCCGAAGCTCCTTTGGTTTCTCACATGACGTTCACAGGTCTTGGTACTAGCTACTCTTGGTAAAAAAAATAACAAATAATATTCATGGTTCACGCGACTGACTTCTATTTAAGTATAATTTATTCCATTATTCTCTAAGTTTACCATCTTTATTAGTATCTCTTGTAATTTATTTAATAAATTTTTATCAACAATTTAAATCTCATCTTTTTTATTTATCATTTTTAAACACAGAATAGTGCATTATGTATGACTTTATAAATGTACTCCAAGTATGAGGCAATGTGTCAACTTCGAATCGCATAATTCAAGTTCCCAGCACATTAAAGTTGTGGAGGCACAGTAGTGGCATTCTAACAGCCAATTAAGTAGTTTAGCCAAGTAACTACATCCATATATGTAAAGAAAAACCGCACAGAATGCTATTAATCCCAATAACTCAGAAAATATTCATAACTTCTTTAATTTAACATTAACTACTCAAACCAGACGTGTATCTTTGCATATATCCTTGACATAACAAGACTTCTTAAAACTGAAATAGAACACATCAATATACCCCAATATTTCACACTTAAACCAGCTAAACTCCAAATATAGCTAAGTAGATATGTAAGTTAGTCCTATGAGACACATGGTAAAACGTGATATAACGTAACAAGACACCGTAATATATAAAGCGACAGAAATCCTTAACCCCATACAGATACGGCGGTAAATTTTACAACAATGGCGTTACTTCACATTGTGGCCTATTGTGAGGCAAGTTGTGCTTACAATGCGGAGTTTGATAGAGACGTATGGGGTACAGGATTTGGTACACGACTGACCTGTCCACGTGTGTCGACATTCCCGCCCTTAAACAAAAGCGCATATGTTCTTGCGTAATGAGCTGTGACTATGAAAAGGTGGGTTCAGATCACCTACGAATTTATAGTAGAACGTAAGGATTTAAAATCTGACATAATTATTGATTAAATTGATATTGCCAAATGATAACCATAATTACTTAACAAAAATATGAACATTTAGGATGTTATTGCGTAGTACCATAAAATAATAAATTTTGTGACACAACTCTCAGAAATAATATAAGAATAGGAACCCGAATTTTGTTCATAGGCATCGCGACACCGGACAGGGAACCTGTTTGAAGGTTGGTAACTTGATTAAGATTTTTAAATGTCGTGATAAGTCTGTCGAAGTACAATTAAAAAAAAAATGTTATTCGAAGCAAGAAATATGTATTTCAGAAAGTGTGCACCCGATTTATAATTCAAATGCCCACATCCAAGTTTAGCTTCAATTAATCATTCAAACATTTAACGTGCAGTACATAAAGCGCATATGGTAATTACGTTGCACTGCTCCCATAAAATTTAATGGATTAAAAGTATGTGTTGGTTTGGACCGACATTTGCGACAGGGCTCTAACAAGTCCAAGTTACATTATTTTATCTACAGTCAAGGACTTAAGTTACTCTTTGATGCTGTTGTATATCCCTTGGCGTATAAAGTGAAACTTGTGTGGAATGCTAGGACACCGATTGTGCCAGCCGTTTACGTACGGGGGTAACGAGAATAGTATAAATGTTCGTGCAAACTCTGTAGCAATATCACTTGCAGTAGTGAATTTAATATAGCATAATGGCAGCCAAGGTACGGGATTCAGTTCTGTATAGTGCACATATTCGAAGTGAAGCGTTAAAATGGATTTTAGATTTGTAAAATGTTATTTGTGGACTGTCCGTTTTATTTTACGAGACTTCGAACATTTACTTGCGTAGCACACATTCACTTGCCGTGTGATAGATAACAATACCTTAAAAAGTTTTAAAATAAATGAAAAATACATTATTAAAATTTACATGGCGATGGACAAATAAAAAAAAACCTGAGTATTGCATAATTCGGAATAGAAAATAACAGTAACTGCCAGAAAAAACTCCACAGCTTTAACATTTTTTTCAATTCCTTACAAAACTGAAATTTGTTTTTCCTCGTTGCAGTTAGTCATCTTCCTATGCGCGGTGGCGGCCGCTCGCGCCGGCAACCTACTCGGCGCTCCTGTGGCTTCATACGCTGCGGCCCCCGTAGCTGCTTATGCTGCGGCACCCGTGGCTAGTTACGCCGCTGCCCCGGTCATTAAATCGTACGCCGCTCCCGCATACTCTGCCTACGCCGCGCCTGCGTACGCCGCTCCTGCGTACGCCGCTCCTGCGTACTCAGCGTACGCTGCTCCTGCGTACTCAGCGTACGCTGCTCCCGCATACTCGACCTACGCCGCACATGCTCCCGTCGCCTACTCCGCCCCAGTAGTGAAAGCCGTCGCTCCCGCCGTATCTTCCGTGTCTTCTTACTCGACGCACACTGCCCACGCGGCGCCTTTGTACGCTAAGGCTATCGCTCCCGTTGCCAGTTACGCCGCTCCAGTGGCTACCTACGCAGCACATGCTCCCGTAGCTTATGCTGCTCCAGTCGCGCCTGTGGCCACATACGCCCATGCTCCCGTAGCAACTTACGCCGCCTCTCCCGTCTTGAAATACTCAGCTGCGCCCGCGGTCTCCCACGTGTCATACAGTGGCCTGGCAGCTAACTACGGCTGGTGATCACCTTAACCGACTGTGTTCATATCTAGTGATGTTAAATTTGTATATTTATTTTTGTACAATGACAATAAAAATATAAAAGTGGTTTATAAATATTTGTATAATTCATTAAATTTTTCAAGACATGTTATAATATATAATTATAGATACATTTAAATTACTTCGTGGCCGGACAAAAAAATATTACTTAAATATTTATTACAGAATGACCACGTAAACAACAAACATCTTATGTATAATTTGACAAAATCTATTCAAACTGGGATTACATAAGATTGCACTGCATCTAAATAAATAATATGCGGGGATAACACACACTTTCTGAATTAATAAAATTCAGTGTAAACATAAACATATATGTAATGAATAATAAACATATGAATCTTAAAACAACATATAAAGTAGAAATGATACTATTCCAAAAAGTGAGTTATATGTACTTTACGTGGAAAAGGACTACTTATATTCAAAATGCCAAAATGTAATACCATTAACAATTATGACAAAATTTCAGACGCTACTAAGTGCTATTTAACCCTCTTGCAAATTCATTCAGACTTTACTTGACTCGTCACTAGCATTGCATAATTATAACAACTTCATTAACAACACAATTAGCTTAGTATTCATTTCAAAAGTAATTTAAAAATAACGAAGTGCTGTTTTAATTTTATCATTATGACTAAGAATTGTAGTAAGGCCAAATATGTCGATACACGTTCTTATGTCGTATGACTTTTTTTGTTTTGTTTCATCAGCAATTAATCACAGCACGGGTTCAATTCCCGATAAAGCTAACATAGGAATTTATAGTTTTACATGAGAATACGTAATTGGTATGATCCTATAAGAGCCGTTATACACGTCTTTTAGCAGCACATCTGCAGCAATTGCAGAGGCGATGCAGTCGCTAGTCGTCCACCTTTACACACGCGCGACTTAAGCACGCAAAATGCAAATGCGATGCACGTTTTTAATGATTCAACATGAGCGACTGCATCGATGCAGTCGCGCGTTTGCATCAATGCAACCGCCCATAAAACGGTAATGTCGCGCTGCAATCGCGCGTTCCACAAAGACGCGTTTGTATCGCTGCTAAAAGTCACCGTGTGTGACCGCTCTAAGATGCTTTTAAAGAACATTGAGCCATTGTATTAAAGATTAAAAATGCACTCAATTTACCCTCAAAACGACGTCACGTGAGTTACCTTTACGGGTGAGAACATGAGCATCGTGTCCACTTGCCACAATAGAGCGATTGTCACACTCACGTGCTTTGTGTACAGATTTAATGTTGTTGCTAAATAGGGAGCTGTGCCCAGAAGGGCATAACAACTACTACGAAAGGAAATACTGATTATGAACAAAGTTTCACGTAAATGGTGAATTTAACTCAAGGTGTGGTCAACACATTCATGATTGACGTACGTGATTTCAAAGTTACTTTATATAATTAATTACATTTCTGTATAGCGTTAACCTATACTAGGATACGTGGACTGCTTTGCAATAACGAATGCCGAATTAATTATACTTCTACAATGATATTGCGAAACTAGAATAAAGTAATATTCGGATACGTTTAGAAAGATTCTCTATTTAATGAGATAAATGCCAAGATGACCTAAATTACCGCCAGAAATTAAAAATAACTCAACAATTTAACTGCCTCCGTGGCCGAACTGTTACCATGCTAGTTTGCTACGCAAATGTCCCGGGTTCGATTCCCGGGCCGGGAGAAATATTTGTATGACCTACATTTATTTATCTCGTAAGTTCGGGTGAAATTTGTGCATGTCTATGTGTCATGGCACCCGCGACACAAGGTTTCCCTAGTGCGGGGCTATAAGTATGTGCGTTATTTATTTATTAATTGGTAACATCAAAACCAAACTTAAAAATAACTATAATAAATAGACTGATCTAATTTTTATTACCCACACCGACACACACGACACTATTTTTTTAATCTACTTAACTATAAATTTTAACATCCTACATATTTTTTTATGATACCAAATGACGGGATGAACAAGTGATGTACCTGGTAGTAAGCGACACGCCTGTCCATAACAGTTGCAGTGCCGCTCAGAGGAAAAAATATATATTACTGGGGCTTATTATTCCCATGATAGTTGTTTACTTGCTTCTTTTTTCAGTGATACTTTACAAATTGAGTAGGCACTTTACAAGTAAGCAAAAGGGTTTGCCAACTTTGTTATGAACTCCCATCAATGAATTGCGGTACACGGATAAACCTACTCAAGTTTTTGTTGCGCTGCCATATTTAGATTAATAAGTACTAAGGGTTTCGCTCAGCGAAAAGTTTAAGGAGACTGGTATCATGACTGTGGCATCATAGTATATTTACTCGGATATTTTGTATGACCGTAAAAATATACATAATTTTATTCAGAAAAAAGATCCATAATATTAATAACCTTAGAACTAAGTCCAAACTCATGGTATCACGATTTGTTTAACTAATGTAAACGATTATTTTATAGGAAACTGTGTAAATTGTTACAATAACATTCATCATAAATATTTTAATTAAAAAATTATATTACAAAATTGAAAACTATGTGTTAGATAAAGATGTATGGAAAGACAACATGGGTCTAGATTCCACACAAAGTGTTTTCCATAGCATTTAAGTTTGTATCAAAAGAGCAATCCCTGAGTTTCTTGCTTTCTCGTTCTTCTCAGGGAGGTCAGTGTAAAATTTTACTTAAAAATGTACCGTACGTAGACGTTTTGATCTCTGTGTCCTACTTGTAGTCTTTGGAAGAATTAACATATGTATCATATGCAGGGACTTCGGCAACTTCCGTTAGTTGTAGCAAAAATATGAACGACTGCCCAATCTGCAGTTACAATAATTAATTTCTGGACGACGAGGTATGTTTTAGTCAAATAATCATTTATTCCAAAAGTAAACTTTTGTAAATTTATTATTAAATAAAATATAATAAATAACATGATACAAGTTTCATTGAAGTGTTGTTACATTCCCACTTGTTTCTAAATAAGTTTTGTTTATAGTGCCCCTCCCTATCAACCTCTTGGTTATGCGGGAAGGGCACTGTGACCTGTGCAAGCGAACCCGCACTGGGACCATCTAAATCAGGTCCTACCCGGTGCCGGTGCCTGCAGCACGCTCACTTCCCGTCCGCATAACTAACGGTTGCCGCCGCTGAGCCGCCGACTTTAAGTCCACTACCAATTCTCCTCATTGGTGGCGGAGCTGTAAGACACGCTCACTCCCCGACGCCGAATGAATGGCGTCTCTCCAGTTCCCAAATTCCTACGCGGCCGGAGATGTTGTTACAAATAAATCGTCGTCCAGAAATTAATTATTGTAACTGCAGTCATTCATATTTTTGCTACAACTAACGGAAGTCGCCAAAGTCGCTGCATATGATACATGTGTTAATTCTTCCAAAGACTACAAGTAGGACACAAAGATCAAAACGTCTACGTACGATACATTTTTGTGCATGTTTCTTCCATGTGAACATTTAATTTTAAAAACTTCTATTTAATATTAATTAAATTTTTATTGAATTGATATTGATGAGATGAGATGTATTAATAATTATAACAAACTAGTGGAGTAATTTCACAAAAAATAATTGAATATCAATTCAATAAAAATTTAATTAATACAGTGAATAGCGACATCTCCCGCCAGGACTGGTAGCTGTAACGGTACTAACTGGGTGATAAATCTGTCATAGAATTCTAATAGATGGCGCTACGACTAAAAAGTCGTTGAAAGACCAAGTACAAAGACACGACGCAAGCACATAGAGAAATTCGTGAGGTCCGTTGGTTCGTTCCGTGGCTTAGCGTCTGCCACGGTATGCAAGAAGACGTCGGTTCGAATCCGACCGGATCGAAGGAATTTTTTCTGAGTGTTCGATTTTTGTATTAATTTCTATTTAATATTTTCCGCGAAAACAGAATTTCAATTTCGCTACGAGTATTTATTGTATTGGTTTTAAGTTAACAAGGATTTATTAGTTTGTGGTAATAGAACCAATTAACAAACATTTAATTTACTCTGAAACAATAATATCTACAAGCAATCAATATGAATGCGGATATTAATTGCCGCAAGCACGCAGGTAATGACTATTTTAGTACAATAATTACTTCTAACCTTATTTATATCCCTCTGTTTTTTAATTTTTTCTTGTTTTTCTGTTTTATAATTGTACTGTGTCAATATATTCCACTACAGTCGCGACTATGAATGTGAATAAGTTACCAAGTCACATTAGGCCATTATATTGGACAATGCTCTCTACATTTTACCTAGGAAACACTGTATTCTTAACAACACAACTAAAGTATGAACACAAAAGCTTATGTTCTATATATAAAGCTACAAGTTTAGTACTCACTGATAGAAATAGAACGCATACTTCCCGATATGGTGGAAAATTGAAATTTATACCGTTGTACGCGGATGAGTTTCAAAGCAAAGAACCAAATATGAGAAGACCTGAATGTAGAAAATATAGATAGATAGATAACATGTTTATTCAGCACAAATACAAACACAAAAACAAAACATTTACAATCACTTCACACTATCACACTCACACTATATAAAACACATATTGCGAGAAAAGCAAATACTGTGAGAAAAACAAACAAATACTATAAGAACTGATAAAATTTTAATGTACCTATGTACTACAGTTTGTGCTGAAATGGCCCTGACTCAGCATAAATACTGTAGACCGAGAGAAGTCAAACAGTGCCGGTTTTCTGCCAGTATTTTCTGCCACATGGTGAGCGAACGCAGCCCAGTAAGCCATGCCACCAAAGTGCATCACACGCAAAATATATACCTAACTCTAAATACTATACATATATATATCAAGCAAAAGAGTAAGATGTAAAGCAAACAATGTAAATAGTGTAAGTAATGAAGGTAAGCAATATAAATAAAAATGTAAGTTTACAAACATAATATTAAATTATAACAGTAGCCGCCAAATATGAGTATATATAGGTACGGAAAATTAGGTTTACAGGTATCACACGCATTGATTAGGGAAATATCTATGTAGCGAGACACATTTGCTCTGACAAAAGATGTTTTTTGTATTCACGCTTAAATCGTTTTTTATTATTGATGTCACGCAATGGAGGAGGAATATCATTCCAACACTTACTGGCGCGATACCTGAAACCACCGCGAAAAGCAGTCATTCTGTGTTCTGGGATGTTAATAACATTTTTAGAAACTAATCGGAACTTATCCCCCCTTACACGTTGTGACCAATTAATCTTGTGGTATAGATAATCAGGTTTCCGGGTTTTAACTATATCAAACATTAGGCAGGCCAAATATAGCTTCTAACGGGCCTCCATTTTCAGAATGCCCAATTTGTTTAAATAGGGCATGATATGTGTGCGAGGAGGAATTCGAAAACAATAGCGAGCACAAGAATTTTGCACTCGCTGGGTCAGTTTTTTCGAGCTTTTTTTGAGACAGCCACTATACACGGTGATGCAATAGTTCAGCCTAGACAATACCAGTGCCTCACAAAGCAGAACTCTCAGAGTCTGGCTGATATAAGATCTAAAATTGTACAGAACTTTGAGGCGATAGAAACAAGAGCGTGAGACGTCCAATACAAGATTTTCAAAGCGCAGCTCCATTTGTAACCCAAGATTCCTAGCTGAGCTAACTCTTTCTGTAGCCACACCTCCTATAACAATCTGTGGGTCAGCGCTAATAATCTTTGCACCTGACTACGGGAGCCAAGTATCAAATATTTTGATTTAGTTGCATTTAAAACGAGGCCGTTAGAAGAACACCAAGCAGAAATACGACTCAGATCATCATTTAACCCATCAACCATAGCGTTTAAGTCATCAGCATTGCCTGAAATGTAAATTTGTAGATCGTCAGCATATAAGTGAAACCGACAATTTAAAATACATTTAGCCAAATGACTATTGTACAAAATGAAAAGTAAAGGTCCAAGAATGGAGCCTTGCGGGACGCCTTTCCGGATTGTCTTAAGGCCCGATTCGATGTTGGTACCATCAGAGTTTTTTATGACTACTTTTTGATAACGTCCATTTAGGTAACTACTAAACGAAGATATGGAATTGTGGTCAAGACCATAGTAAGATATTTTTGAAAATAGCATTTTAATGTTAATAAAATCGAACGCACGAGTGAAGTCCAACAAACATAAAATCGAACCCCTACCAATGTCTTGAGATATATAAAAGAGTGATGAACGGCCTGCAAAAACTATATATATATGGCGGGAATATTTGTGCATTTTTATGAGGTACACCCTAGACAATTTCCGCCGGAAGTAAAAAAATTTCAAAATTGAAATAAACAAGATAGCCGCCATACAAATTTCAAGGTCTTCTATAACGGAAACTATTAGAGATAGGTACGAGGTGCTCGAAGGAATGTCATAAAGGGTGACATAGATTAACTGCCTGGGTTAAAAAAATTCAAGATGGCGAATACAAAGTGGCGGCCGAAGAAAAACTTACTTCGATCCGGCTGAAAATCGGCATGCGAGCGTCTTTAGGAATCCTTAATCGTAATTTGTGGACAAAAGTTTTTTTTACAGTTTTTTAGTATAGCTGCCATATGAGCCTTTTTGTTTTTTCGATGAAAATAACCGCTGAAAGAGACTTCCTCTGATTCGGCTGAAAATTGGCGTATGGAGGCCTCTAAAAGTGCCTCTAAAAGTGATAATAATTTGTCGTCAGGATTTGTCTTTCGCCCTTTTCAAATATGGCCTCCATACAAACGTTTGTTGGCGGCAGAAAAAAAATTGCTCTGATCCCTTTGAAAATTGACATGTGTGGGTCTCTAGGAGTGCTTGATAATAATTTGTAATCAAAATTGGTTTTCCGCCATTTTTGAATATGGCCGCCATACAAGCGTTTATAAAAATTTGCTGTAATTCAACTATAAAACGGTATGTATGGGTCTCTGCAGGTGTTTGATAATAGTTTGCGGTCAAAATTTATTTTTCGCCTTTTTTCAATATGGCTACCATACAAACTTTTTTACCGGCAGATAAAAATTTGCTTTAATTCGATTGAAAATGGACATGTCGGGGTCTCTGTGAGTATTTAATAATAATTAGCGGTAAAATTTTATTTTTCGCCATTTTTCGATATGGCTACCACACAAACTTTTTTGGCGATAGATGAAAATTTCTTCTAATTCGACTGACGGCTTCAATCATAATTTGGGCAAAAAATTTTATTTCCACCGTTTTTCGATATAGCCGTAATATTTTATGTAAATAGCTGTTGCAAAAACTTGCTTTGCTCGGATTAAAAGTTAGCACGAAAAGAGTTCTAAGATTGTTTGATAATAATTAGTGATCAAAATATATTTTCGCAATTTTTAAATATGGCCGCCATTACAGAGCTATTTCAATTTTTTTAAAACAAAGTCATAAGTGCCAAAGCCGTAGGCCCTAGATCCGCGGACGGCGAAGCCCCAAGCGTGCACACGCCATCTTGTGGAGGTAATATACCTATTGAGGCGTAATAGATTACGAGTATAAGATCTCACAATTGTAAAAATGTAAGGCATACTTCCCGATGATGACCTGATCTACCAGCTTTATTATAGTATATAGTATTTATTTTAATATAGCTTTATTATAAAATTTATTAGGAGATCAATATCAAAATATATACTGGTTATAAATGTCAGCAATCGTTATCGATCAAATATTGTTTTTGAATACCAAATATTAATTTAGTATGCTTAAACATAATGATAGTGTTACCTTGAATGCAGTTCATTTATAATGTATCCGCAGAACAATTAATATAGACGGGACAATTAAAATATATTTAAAACATAAAAAAAACATCGTTTATTTAAAAAAGTGCAAATGTTCAATAGATCAATTATATCTTTGATGATCAAATAATATCCCCTATTGAACTATACAAACCGATAAACACTCAGATGTTTACAGGCTTTTACTACATAAATTTAAGAGATATCAAAAAGCTTTAAACTGATATCTTAAGTACGTTACCTAATGAATAAAGCGACATCAATAAGTTTTTAAATATAAAACTAGAAATATCCAAAATTTTAATATTAAACGCTCCCATACATTTAATATGACATTCGTAGAGAGGCTTTTTTTCCTACTATATGAGGTAACAATAACTTAACAGATGACAAAACTGACACAAACAAAGTAATAAATCTATCTTTTAATTAAATAAAAATATAATGGCATAGTCAATTATTTGACCAAGTGTGAGTTGTTTATAAACATAAACAAAATTGATGATTATTTTTTTTTAGTGCTGATCGACTCAGTTTCACGTAAGAACCATTTCATTATATGGGACGAAAAAATCGAGACAAATGTTGGTTTAAAACAATTAAACTGAATTAAAACTGACTATTTTTTAATGCTGATAGCATTGACTTACAATTATATGGACGTCGGGTCCGCGCTAAAAAGTGTCCGAACTTATAGGGCGTTAAAATCGTATACAGAGCGTCACTCACGCTTTAGCCTTCGTTTGTTTGACTGACTGCGAAGCAAGCAAAATTAGACAGTACTGCGATGACATTACAATTTAAAAGCTTTTCCATATTCCTTTACATGTCACTACGTTTAAATAGGTTGACTTGGGACATTTTTTTCGTGGTTTTTTTTTATTAGACCCATCGGCCATTTATTTGTAAGTCAATGGCTGATAGAATCAATTTCTTATAAGAATTATTTTATTGTATTGGATGAAAATGATCGGGACAGCAGAAGTTGATCAAATTGAATACAATGTTGTTTATTTTTAAGAATAAACTTTAGAATAATAACGCACAATAAACATTATTTCTAGAGATACCCTGATAGCTGCAAAAACTTTTAAAACAACTCGTATTATTTTATGTAAGCAATAAACAATTATTGAAATAAGCCATTTTTTTAAAGTAAATTTTACATTTTAAATATTACAAGCGTAAAATTGTATTTATATAACTCAATCCTAAATTTTATAGGACTAGACATAATTTTTTTTATGATACAAAGTGACGGGACGAACAAGTTGTACGCCTGGTGGTAAGCGACACATCTGTCATAACAGTTGCACTGCCATTCAGAGCTTTAAATCGCAAAGATCTGAGGGGTAATGCCACTAGCGCCACCACCCTGAGACATACTCGTAAGTTGACAAGTTCCATGTGCCTGTAATTTCACCAGTATCAGCACCCTTACCCTTCAAAACCGGACCACAATAAGGCTCACATTACTTGGCGGCAGAAATAGGCAAGGTTGTAGTACTTCCCTGGAGGAACTCTGTCACAAGGAGCTTTACTGCTTGTGTATTAAGGAATTACGAACGACACTCCACTGGAAGCCCGAAATCGAAGACTACTCGTCTTTCGGAGTCGAGGTTCGTAATTCCCCTACCGTCCATGAAATATACAATGTTTTTTATCACACTTGCACGTAAATGCTTGACTATGATATAATAATATGGAAACCTCGGCCTGTTTTCTTCTCATTACAGCCATGGTCGTGTAATGAGTCTACAATGCATTATAGTCAAGTTAGCCTGCATGCAATCATATTTACTTGTAAATGTCCGTTAGTAATATTTTTATTAGACAACAATTTATTAGACAATTTCTCCTTTGGACTCAGATATTTACAGCAATGCATCTAATAATGTAATTACTTTAGTTCCTTTGATGGCACTGACAAAGTTAGGGTCCTTTTGAGCCAGTCGCCTTTGAAGTCATTTACGGTAGTTGTAATAAGTATTATTTGTTTAATTACGAAATGACATTCGATTAATTATAGTTAGTGTTGTTAAAAATCCGTTTTTTTTTCTGAGGTGAAAAAAACCGTGTATTTTTTCTGGAGTACGTTTTTTTTTCTAAAAGTATGAAAATAAAAATATAACAATATGACAATTGTATCTTTTTTACTATATTTCCTCTTTTGTTGTTAATATTATTCTTCATAAATAAATTGCTCAAATCAAATAAAATAAATGGACAACACTCATAGTGTTGTCAATTTGTGGCGAACTCCCCAAATTGCGAGGAATTTCAACTCGATTGGGCAGTTTGTGGGATTGACGCTATGTGGGGAAAATGTGGGGATTCTAACATTTGTGGGGATTTTAACGTTTTTTTTAAATCTATCGATTACTGTTGCATCGCTACTTTGATGATTACAATAAAAACACTACTTATTTATTTATATAAGAGCGATATCAATATTTTTTCCACGTCGTACATATCACCTATACAGCAACATTTACATAGAATTATTAGCAAGCCGCTTATATAAAATTATTCGGTAGGATATGAATGAAGGAAACGAAGACAGAAAATTTTGATGACGTTAGAAGTGTGGGTAACACCTGTAACAGTAGTAACACCACAAATGAATTAATTTTTTGTTATAATTATCATGGTATTGATTTTAATAAACAAAACAAAATAAAATACAAATATATAAAACAAAAATTAGTGTCTAATTTTATATCAGTATTCATTTTACTTTTTCTGAAAAAAAAAACAAATTTAGAAAAAACCAGAGCGCTGTGTTTTTTTACGTTTTTTTTTTCAAAAATGTGAAAAAAACATTTGGTTTATTTTCATGTTCCAACACTAGTTAAGGTGCACGGAACGAGCCTCCACGCACGACGTATATATGATTACTTTCCTATACGTCTAGCGCACTCTGAGCAACCATCGACGAGTACCTTCGCCACGATGGTAAGCACTACAGGGTATGCCATCAATACGATAGATTTTTTTTATAATATCAAGTGATGGGACAAACAAATAGAAGTGACACGCCCGCCTATAATAATTGCAGTGCCACTCAGAGCTTTAAATTGCAAACATCTAGGACAAATGCCACTGGTACTATCACCGTGAGACATAAGTTTGCAAGTCCCATGTGCATTTTAGTTGTTTTTTATAATATCTAGTAACGGGAGGAACAAGTCCAAGTGCCTGTAATTTCACCACCACCCTTACCCTTCAAAACCGGAACACAATAATGCTCACATTACTGCTTGGCGGCAGAACTTCCAGTACTGCCCTGGACGAAGTATTTGACAAGGAATTCTACTGCTACTAAAGAAGATAAGAATAATCATTACCAATTTCAGCCGCCAAACAGTAATGTGAGCATTACTGCGTTCCAGTTTGGAAGAATAAGAGTGCAGGTGATATTACAGGCACATGGGACTTGTCAACTTATGTCTCAGGGTGACGGGCGCAGTGGCAGCGCCTCTTAAGATCTTTGCTAATTAAAGCTCTTAGTGACACTGCAACTGTTATATATGGGCGTGTCGGTTACCACCATGCGCACGACTTGTTCGTCCCGTCACGTGGAATTATAAAAAAAAGTTGTAATCCTCCAATATAAAACCATTACTGAGCAAATTGTATTTTCAATAATAGAGAGATAAATCGGAGATTGAAGGTGGTGATCGAGTCTAGATTTTCACGCCACTCTTGTAGAACATATGTATTGCACATAACCCATCTGGTGACCTTTCAAAGTCAAACTAATTTTATTTATAGGAAATGAAACTATTTTTCCGGATTTAAATGGCGTATATTTGTTTCGGGCCCTTTACAGGTCCCATGGTCACGGTTGTCAGTCAACCAGTCCAACACACAATAGTGTTCCAGTGACCATGGGATCTGTAAAGGGTCAGGATGTAACAATCGCGAAAACATAAGAACTTAATTTTATTTATTTCATATTTGTGTTTTCGAAGAATGTAACTTTTCGCGCTCTTTGCAGGTCCTACGATTACGGCTGACGGAGATGGGAGTCATGAACCAGTTATGATATTATTCGTAACTGGTATGTTAATTAATGTAAACTACCCTATTTCGTTAGGGTGGTTTGAACTAATATTAATGTAAACCACTCCTACAGATTAGGGTGGTCAGTTTCATTTCGAATGAGTGGCAATCATGAATACCTAATAAGGGTGCCTTATTTGTTTTGATTAATAACAGCCAATATTGCCAAAAAAATCAAAAGAAAATGATATTTTAACTGAGAATTACCTTTTTAAGTAGGTTTAATAAGTGTACTTTCGGCAGGACGTTCAAATGCCGGCAGCAATTGACTTTGTATGAGTGTATGTGTGCTCTTGGTTTACTATGAAAAATTTCAAATTTCTCCTTGTGTTTAGATAAGTCATAAATGAAATATAGATGTGGTATGTAAGTAAAACAACAAGTCTGATCACTGAACTATTAATAAGGTTATAATAAGATAAATGACGCAATCAACGCTGACCGAAGGCTATTAAAATGAGCCACAATTCGTCATAATTTATAGTGTTCCGTATGATACGAATAGGGTATATAAGACACATTTTATGGAATTCCTACTACAGACTCAGTGTCAGGTTTAAAGATTAACTTCTCACTAAGAATTTCCATTCACTTAACATGAGAAAAAATGACAAATTATAAGTACAATGGAAATACCGAACGACAAAGATTAAGCATAAAAATTATTCTACATTAAGCGGGTAGCTTATTTAAATGCGAGTTGGTTGGTTCAATCGCTAACATCGCAGACGAGCATAACTAGAAGCGACAAGCAAGTAGTTTAATTAGGACGACACCTTTGGTACTTTAAATTATTATTTTATTATGTTTATTGCTTATAATGATATTTTTTTGGTTTGTTTATTATAATTATTTTGGTTTATTTTATGTTATTAAAGTAGTGTTACTTTTTTTATTTTAAAGTTCTCTTAAAAAAAGTCACTTAGGGTCGTATTCTAGAACTCTACTCAATGCTCAAGTCAGGATTACACTGGAAACACAAGCACTGGAAATACGACCCTAATGGCAGGGACTTGAGTATGATTTCGAGTGCTTTGAATCATACTCAAATCCTGACTTGAGCATTGAGTAGAGTTCTGGAATACGACCCTTAGTCTTAAAACATAGACAGTATTTCATCAGTCTCTTGACAAAGGCTTGATAAGCTTAATAAGTTTAATAAAATAATAACTATCGACTGTTAATGTTAAGATTATTTTATTACTGAAATAAAGATTTTTTTATTATTTTTATTATTATTGTCTATATTTTCAAATGTTTCTATTTCAGGCAATTTGTAAGAAATTATACTCAATGACTATTTTAATAATGTACCACCCAACTACACCAATATACAGTTTTCTCTAATACTATGCCAATAACCTGGTATCAAACTAGAGAATTCCTTGCACTATGAGTACCAGAGCAATGGAATTCAAACCGAGGCACTACTCGAAACACCCAGACCAGAACCAATTTTAAAAAGTTCGTTTCTCAAATTGTTCCTACCAGGAAACGAACCCGGGACCTCCTCATCCAGATTTCACAGTGCCGTTACGGTCCCAAGGACGTCGAATAGAAGGTAATCGTGACAGAACATTATTCTATCTCTATTCTGAATTACCACCAGGCGCACGATTTATTCGTTCCGTCACTTGGTACTATAATAAAATGCTCAGTACAGAGTACTAAAAAACCGACCTCAAAAGTTCGTGGAAATAGATGTACCTATTTGCCAAGTTTAATTGAAATCGATTTCCGGAAAGTGCGCGAAATTCATCCCTTATTTTGCCACCCTTAGACGTGGAATATTTTCTTTAAATTTAAATGTGACCACTCCTGAGGTACCCTCTTTCCAACAAAAAAATTATCAATATCGATTAACAAAACAACATACAGTGGAATTGAGAACCTCCTCCTTTTTTTGAAGTCGCTTAAAAAGAATCTCAGTCTTATTCTACGTAATTTTATAATTAGTTTTTTTAATAATATCTTAAAAGTTATATAGATTTTAAGGCTTTTTGATTATTCACTAAATGGTTATTCACTAATTACAATAATAATAATTTAGGAAATATAGGGAAAATAAAAGCGCTCATACCGTGGTAAGAGTCCATTACTTAGTGATAATCATTTTAAAAGTTCGTCAAGACATATACATATATCTAACTACCGACAGCTTTCAATAACACAATAATATTTTATTATCAATGTCATAACTGACCAACAGTAAATACAAAACTTGATCAAAATTATACTAAAACAATAAACTGTTCGCTACATGTAGCATTTTAAAACAAGGGCATTACACAGGGCGTTACACGCAAAATTTATTTTTATTGTCACCTTCAAATATTTCTCAGGAATCGTAAAATCAATTTCTAGGCAAATTTGCGATATTTGGAAACAGTTTTAAAACGTCACATTACACCAGCCTTGTAAAGGCGAGGCCGAATCCGTCTTTATGACTATATAAGCCATTTTTTTTTCGGTCAAAAATCATAACATTTAACAGTATCACAGCAAGCGCATCTTGTAGAAAAAATGTTCGCTAAGGTAAAAAATATAAAATATTTGTTAGCCCTTAAGACCTATTGTTAAGATATTGAAGGTTTACCTCACATCGTCGTTACAATTGCCTACTCAACCCATGCATTCGCATTTAACTATCATATTTAAGTACTTCTATCAAATCCAATATGTATTTCTCTTAACAAGAACTCAATTAATCTTTAAGAATATTGTTACTATCAATCATTTTTTAGCTTTAAATCTTACCATTTTCAGGTCGCTGTCCTCCTTTGCCTAATTGGCTTGACTCTCGCCGGAAACCTCTATGGAGGATACAGTGGCTACTCTCTCGGACATGGCTACTCTCTTGGACATGGCTACTCTCACGGACATGGCTACTCTCACGGCTCCTTGGGTCATGGATCTTTAGGGTACTCTTCATACTCCGCTCCTGCTGTGTACTCTGCCCCTCTGTATAAGAGCTACTCTGCTCCTCTCTATAAGAGCTACTCTGCCCCCATCTACAAGAGCTACGTTGCCCCTATCTCCTACTCTGCCCCCATCTATAAGAGCTACTCTGCCCCCATCTATAAGAGCTACTCTGCCCCTATCTCTTACTCCTCCTATTATCCTGTTTCTTACGGCTACAGCAGCCACGGTTATGGATACGGAAGCAAATACGGCTGGTAATTCATACAGGAAGAAGGAGTGTCAAGTCGATTAATCAATCTAGCTCAAATTTTTGTAATTATGTAAATAAATTGTACGAACGAAAATGCTGCAACATTGTTTTTTTTTAAAACTAGTTTAAGGCAATAATAACATTTGATATTTAAAGAAATAGTTTAGATCCAATCGTGATATTCAACGCTCCTAGCAATACCTAAAATCATAAAATTAATATTAGTGTTTTGAAATTTATTGACATCAACACAGTGATGTAGTAGATGGCATTATGCCAACATGACACGGATTCTAATCGCATCTAGTTCGATCGAAATGATAATTTACTAATTCCACCCAAAATAAAAAATAAACTATATGTTATTATTTATTATAAACTATATTTGTACACCTAAAACATGCATGATAAAATGGGTCAAGTTTAGAACAACAGCCAACAACTGGATTCACCAGATTTGCTGAATAAGAATTTCAATAACTTAAATTGAACTCCCTTAAAATTTACCTCCAGAAGTATATTAGGGCAATAATGACGGTATTAAAATCTAAAATAGTATACTATTCTATCGATGATGATCTTACAAACCCGTTTGTATATTTAGGTAGTTTAAAATTTATGTAAAGAAAAATGTGTCGCTTGCTCGACAAAATGTTGAACTTTCCAATCCATCACGCATAAGGCATTTACTTTAACTTGGCAATACTACTATAAAATCCTAGCGTTAAAATTTTAAATTAAATTAAGGTACAACATAGGAAATTATACAATTTTTCCAGATTTAAATCGCGTATATTTGTTTTTTCAAACAAACCAACGTTTAACGGGCAACGGGCCCTTTACAGATCCAATGGTAACGGTTGACCGTATCCATGATCGAGTCAAAGTGGTTTGTTTAAAAAAAATCAAATATACCCAATTTAAATCCGGAAAAATAGTTTCATTTCCTATTTGTAACAATCGCGAAAACCCAAGAACTCGATAAGGTACAACATGTTAATACAAAAAATACGTATGTACTTATTAAAACTTATCAAGACACAAGTACAAACTCAGAAAATCCTATATGTTCTTGAGTAAATCCATGATAATGTGTTTTAAATGTTATTGAAACCTTTTATTTGAGCAAAAACTGAGATGGCTTAACATGCCTGATTCTGAAGATATAAAAAAAATATTGCTGCTCTTCAACAATAGTGGCTGAAATAAAAATATTCCGTTTTTTGGCTCGTTACACAAATATATTCAGAAGGTACTACATTCTTATGTGAATAAGACATTGAGCTTTTTTCATGTATATACGTTAAGTTTCTTGTGTAAACATAATCTTTAATCATTAGACTAATGCTTATTTTTATAGAAATGGATGCTTTTAGTTAATATTCAGTTAATTTTCGGTAAAAATGTAGCAAGCAAACAGGTTTAGTTGGTTTTGTCAATACTAAATGGCGTTACTAACATTTTATGAAATTCCTGGATAACAATTTCTTTTTTCGTACACTGAAAAAAGAAATTGTTATATGTAACATACCTTTCGTTTACATATAGCATAAAACTTGTGACTACAAAACTACTGCAATACGTAACCAAACAGAGCTCCTAGTGTAGAGTTACTCCAGGAAAGTACTGCCAACTTACCTATTTCTGCTGCCAAGCAGTAAGGTCAGCATTACTGTGTTCCGGTTTTAAAGGGTAAGGGTGCTGGTGAAATTACAGGCTCATGAGACTTGTCAACGTATGTCTCAGGGTGGCAGTGCTCCTCAGATCTTTGCGATTTAAAGCTCTGAGTGGCATTGCAACTGTCATGAACAGGCGTGTAGTTTACCATCAGGCGCACGACACGTTCGTCCCGTCACTTGACATTATAAAACAAAATTAAAAAAAAAACAGTTTGTGTTTCATAAATGCACACTTTTATTAATTCAAGTTAATTTTGACAACGACTAAGTAAATTTTGGAAAAAAAGGAAATAACTGAAGCACTGTTTAGCTATCCTTTTTATCTTACTACAAGATACATAGCTCAAAGATTTTGTTAGTTTTTGTACTCAGTTGACATGCGAATATACCAGTGAACATCAGTGGAGTTTAAGGTATTTTAAGAACTTTATAGGAGTACATAATTACACATTTCGAATTGGTGAAAGTATTCAAGTGAAGACATTTGGCATGTGTGCTTGTCGTCGGTTGTGCACGCCAAATATACCTAACTTATTTTAAATCCTCTGGATGATGAATAAGGTGTTTTTCAGATAGCAGCTGTTTCAGAAAACCATCGATAAAAAATAAATAAGTCAACCTTAAGCAAAAACTACATTCAGTTTTTGATCACAGGGTTATATTGTCATTTTTTGTCGAGTGTTCAGATTGTTGAGTCAGATTTCGACATCTCGATAGTTATTAAAACCTTTATTTTTATTTCGAATAAAAACAAGTGCGCACGTCAATCAATTTGGGACATTTTTGCGGTCGAAAGTAGATCGAAATATTTCGTGAAATAAAATGCAGTGTCAGCGCCTGTTGGATGACACACCATGAGTATCGGGTAAGTACATATAATAATTAGACAAAAATCCTGAAAACAATCGATAATTACCTACTCATAAATAAACTCTGAAAATTTAATAAACCTAGTACTTAAAAATATAAGTTTTCTTTGAATATTTTGCACACTAATAGACTGAGAATCTAAGTTATATATCAAATACACAAAAATATGACGAAACTAAGAAGGCTCCAATTTAAATTTATTTCATATTCATATCTATAACAAGTTATATAGAAGTTGGCCTTCCAAACTGTGGGTCAAATTTGGTAGTTGAGTTTATTTATTAGTATCATTAAATTTACAACAAAAATACATTTGATAACAAGATTCAGTGTCTAAGTGTTACTAATGAAGAATATGTAAACTAATTGGTCTATTAGATTTTAAAACGTTCGTGGTTTGTAGTAGTATGATAAGAAACTGCAGCTAGTGAATATCGCTGAAGGTCTACAAATAATGTCAATATTAATAATCAGTTATCTAATATATAATGTGATACTAATGTAATATATGCTTTTGTTTATGCATTTAATTTTATACCATTTGAACACTACGTCTTTCTTTCAGTTAAGTTTACCACTGCCTCAACGTTTATTGGAAGGTCTAAAATTATATATGAACCCTCATTCCTGTGTGTGAGCAATAAAAAAATTATTTTATCTACATTTAAAGTTTACGAGGGCAGTTTTTAAGTGTTTTTAAACAGCTATCTTTAACTAGAAACCGGAACTAAATTGGTAACTCTCGGCCCAAAATATTTTATCGGAAAATAATTCTTCATATAGATATATGTTGAGAATTTCATAGTCCTTGTTGTTGTGGAAATAGTTCGTGTCTGCTAATAATCTAAGTTATTATTATTTGGCAGTGTTGCAAAAGACGAATTCTCGTATTATTAAAGTTGCCTCGGCAGTTTATGCCTCTAAAAAGAGTTTCATTAAACTCGTCTGTGAAACAAAAGCAAGACAATGAAAAAATTTGGGCACAAAATTAGGGCAGTTTAAAAAGTTTTCATTCTAAACGTACTTCTACAATTTGACCTTTGTAGTATTGGAAAAGTGTTTGAAAAATTAAGACACTATTATGTGCAGATTGAATGTACAATTGAACGATTTATTATACCTTTTTGTATAACTACGAAAATTGGATACTTTGATCCAATGCACATCCAGTCACTTTCAAGATATGGCAGTTTGAAGTTTAAAGGTGTTTCTCACTCTTGTTTTATTTTCAAAACCTATTATATAATGTCAGAGATATTTATTTATGTATTTATGTTTATATCAACTCCAGAGATATTTCTTTATAGTTATATGTTGGATTTTTTGCTAATCTAAGAGAAAGTTAGACTTTAGGAACCGTTTGGTACATATAACTCGTTATTTTATATTTTTGTGAATAGCATCATTTTTGCTTAACAACGTCCAATTGTCGATGGCCTAAACACTTCCAATTAACCAACAAGATATACCATAATATTTACTTATTTTCTATGGTTTACAAACTCCTGATGACCTCTTCACGTAACTAAATTAAAACTAAAAACTTAATATAGCCCGCGTTAAGTCCATATAAATAAACATGCATTAATAAACACGATCAAAGGCTGCGATATCGTGTATTATTAATATAGAATGATAGTGTAAGTATACAGCAGACAGACGGTATCACTTAGCTTTGTGCAGTGCTCATAGATGTAGATTTATCTGAATGTTTTATCTTAGTTTCATTATTGAGATGCAGGTAACCTATTGTTCATCTAAAGCTCTCAAATTCGTTGTGGAAATAATTCGTGTCTGCTAATAATCTAAGTTATTATTATTTGGCAGTGTTGCAAAAGACGAATTCTCGTATTATTAAAGTTGCCTCGGCAGTTTATGCCTCTAAAAAGAGTTTCATTAAACTCGTCTGTGAAACAAAAGCAAGACAATGAAAAAATTTGGGCACAAAATTAGGGCAGTTTAAAAAGTTTTGACATTCCGACAATGCATCGCGGAAACCCAAGACAAATGTAATTGAAATTCTGTATTTTATGTCATCGGTAAAAAAGAGATAAATAAATTAAAGCTAGGACTGATAAATGAGGATACCCCTCAGTCTTACGTAGCGCATTTTTATTACGAGTATTTTATTTTTGTTTTATTTACTCATTTAAATCAGGCAACATGCCCTATATACTATATACCTTAAGGACTGACACACATACAACGTAATGTACAATATAATGTATGTATGTATAACACTATTTTTTATATTTTTTTTATTATACGTATGGACTGCGATATGTGAGGCTACTTGGGTGGTCGATTATTAATTATTGCGGGGTTATCATAATTTGCAAGCTCTGTCAAATCAACAACCACATCAACCTACTTATACGTCCCACTGCTTGGCACGGATCTCCTCTCAGGCGTGGATTAAGGCCATAGTCCACCACGCTGACCCAACGCGGGTTGGGAACTTCACACGTTTTCCGAGGGTTGTGACCTTCTTCAACTGTTTCATCCCGATATTTTCTTCACCAAAAAGCTCGTGGTAAATTCTAAATTAAAATTCGCACACAAATTCCAAAAAATTCAGAGGTGCGACCCCAGATTCGAACCTACAGCTTTGGGAGGCGGTTAGTCAAATCAGTAGGGTTGGCACGTTAGGATGCGACATGCACGAGAGCGACATAAAGCGCTAGATACTGCTATTCTCGCATAGAGATCTCGTGCTTTATGTCGCTCTCGCGCAAGTCGCGCGCGGTCGTTGTAACCCTACAGTACGCTGTCAAGGCTTCTCGGCAGGCGCTGTACTAAAATTTAATGTTCTGTCCTTTTGTTTGGATTGCATAACGTAAATTTCAATTAAGTATAATTTAGGATTGCTCGAATGGATCATATGATAATATTATTTACGTTTTTTTGTATTAAATACTCGACATTAATGAATTTGCTGACGATCGTAATAAAGCAACATTACAACACCCAGGGTAAGCCAGCGACAAATGGCAAGGTGATGATGTGAAAAATAGGGGATATTTTTATCCAACATCACAATTATTGTTAAATTGTACTGCTGGTATTTATGTACACTGTAGCAATATTAACATACAGATCGCAAAGTGTAATGTTGCCTACTTCAGTCGTAATGTGCCCAGATTTGGTGTAATGCAATTCAAAGGTGCTAACTTGGAATTAATGCAGACACAGAAACTAACGATACGTTTTGCCTTGCTTAGTTTAAAAAAGGTAAAACTCCAAAAATGGTAAATGATCTGTATTTTCCAGGACACGAAAAAGGTAATCAAAACGTACAAAACTAATCACAAATCGCACGATCCTTCAACAGAAGTTGAAAAGCGTGTTTTTTCGGTTACCTGTAACCAAAAAATTTTATTGATTTTTTTAATTATCTGCTTGCTATCAATTTGCAATTGCAACACGGAGTGGTGAATTTTGTACGCACTAAAACTATTCGTTCCTGCTATTTTTACATGCAATTTGCAAAAACGTACCACTTCACACAAACAACTGAAAAATATCTCCATTGGAGTATGGGTATTAATTATAACACGGTACCACCAATTTTTGACTTGTGTTTTATAAAACAACGGGTTACATTTAAAAATAACAAAATATTTTCCATAAAGATGGCTGATTGAGTATGAACAATGACCGGAGGTGAGTATTACGGGAGACCGCTGCGCGCCGCGCCACTAAAATAGTAATTTTAATGTGGCTGAATACTTTGTTGCGATGAACAGTTGCCATTGTACTCTGAATTTTTATCAGACAAAGGAATAAAATTAGTTTATTTTTAAATACTGTTTTATTTTACTTTCAATGTAGTTTTTTCGCAAATTTATTAAAAAGCGTCGTTTAATACACGCGCAGACTTGTCTCGAGTCTTGACCCTCGCCTCTGACTCGTGAATAATGACAAATTTTCCGCACTTGTATCAAAAATGACTAATTTTTGTCAAAGTACCAATGGACAGAATAGGTTTGGAGAGTCACCGAAGGAGAAGTGGGAAATAACAATTTACAAAAAATAGACGACACACGTAAGGATATTGTCTAAAGAATATGCTAATGTGCTATGTAAAAACCTGAAAACAGGCTTAAATAAAAGTATGTAAAGTATTCGTCTATTTCGTGACATAGAGCAACCAAATATGCCGAATGAAAAAATGTTTAAAATAATGTTAAATTTGTGATTTGTTCAATATGAATTTACAGTGACATAGCAATAGTAATAATACAAGTGTTATACCATTTTGGAAAGCTGAAAATATGTACTTTTTTCTGAAGTATATGTATATAATCTGCTCTCGTAAATGTACCCACCAGCTATGTACATCTCGTGATGTGCTAATTTTGCTTATCTTTAATATTCAATTACAGTTTTGACTGTTGCCGAAATTTGCCGATGCTCTATAAATAGTGTGGTTTCATAGGAAAACTAACTAATTTATATTAGAAGAAAAAAAACTTGCGGTTTCCTTGCGAAACATATGTCAATCTATTAAAACGTGAACTTAGGAAATTTTGTTCTTACTACGCTAACGAAGAGTAATTTTTATTAGTTGATATGGCTTTTATGTTATATTGTATACAATATGGTTATTATTTAGGTAACATATATAGAATTACTCACCGTACTTTTGTTCACGTATACAATTTACTATGATAAAATTATCGAAAACCGCACATAGTGGTAGATAGTTTTTATCAAACCGTTTCACATGCACGCATCACATCAATATTATGTATAAATAGCCCATTTGCATAACAAAAAATATTCTTCTTCACTTGTTATTATTGTTATTGAAAGTGTACCTAATCACTTTTCTGCAATAAGTGAATTATCCTGCACTAGACGCGACTTATGTCTCATGTTAATTGAAAGTGTTATGAATTATGTTGTTTTTATCACAAATTATATACGCGATAATTATAACTAATATTCGGAGCCAAATATTGCAAGTATTCAAAAAAATCTAATTTCTCGATTTCGTCAACGCTTCACCAAATCTGGTAGAAAAAAAGAACAATTCTTAAGCCAAAACAGTGCATGGTTGGATGGCATATTCACCGTGAATCTTGAAGACTCTGCTTGCGAATCTGAACCTTCTTCAACGACAGAAAAGCGAGGACAACCTCCTACAACCTACAAAGACAGTTCAGAGAGAACAAAAAAACAGAAAAATAAGGAATTGCTTGAAAATTGTGGTCTTGATTTTATACTAAATTCCTACCTTCAGGGTCTGCGATCGAATGGTGAAACAGACGAAGCATTTATTGTTGATATTTTACGGGTACTGCCGGTAGGAAAAAAAATTAAATACACTACAATCTTTTAAATGATCCAGTAGCGAGCGGCCTACTCTAAGGATGAAGCTCTCAGCATTTTTATAGAGTTGGATCTGATCTGAAGTTTGGCTTGTTGTTTCCATGTTACAAATCAATTCAGGAAGCTAAACGAACATGCTATCCACCAGAATCTAGCATAGAAATCAATAACATCATGGCAAAAATAAAACTGCAAGATCTTTTGGATCACACTACAGCAAGAATCCTGAAAATCAATGGCGTTCACAAAGTTGGTTTAACCCACTTAATGTTTTATTCTAAATGGGGCTGTGATAGATCAAGCGGACAAAGCGAGTACAAGCAAGTCCTGCCTGAAGAGACTGAATTAGTTTCCGATGCAAATTTATTTATATCTTCATTAGTGCCCCTGAAACTTGTTGATATTAATACTAATGAAACTGTGAGGGAAAATCCGGTTCCATCATCAGTAAGATTTTGTCGCCCGATTTTAATGAAGTTTTCTAAAGAGACACCCGAAAAGATAGATAAATAAACCCTTTATTCTCACACACAAGAACAAGAATAGTATATAAACAACTTAAAACTAATTTGGGCAAAAGCGGTCTTATCGCTAAGAGCGATCTCTTCCAGACAACCTTAGAGTTAGAGGAAAGCTAATCGGAGCGGGAGACGTAGTGTGCCAATTTTACAAATATAAAAATAAAAATATAAAAAAATAAAATTGTATAAGTTAAAAAAAATACAAAATAAATAAAAAAATTAATAAAGACACATAGTAATTTGTAAAATATTTAAAAAATAATGATATATTATACCTACGTAGATATATGTATATATAAATATACCTAGAGAAGACTACAAATGTAGTTGCTGAAATTAATGCTCAAATAGCCACTCTTACTCCGTCCTTAATTTACAAATATGGCGAAGGTGTTGAAATCACGCATATATTATTTTTAACAGTGGTTGATTGAAAAGTGGCTCAAGTTTAGTCACAAACTTCATCAGGCGCTGTATGTACCATTTATGGCGCAAAACCTAAAGAGATGAATAATTTAGAATAAATTTAAAATGTACAAAAGAAACCTGCGGACGAAAGTTCCTATCCACTTTACATTGTTGGATCAGGTTCATGGAACTAATTTTACATGTATCTTACAATCTGAACTTTGAGAAATGATCTGCTACAACAACAGAGAACAAAGACTTGAAAAAACAAAAGAAAAGTTATGTGCAAAGGAAGTTTCGAGAAGAACTTGGTTTAAATATAGATAAACCTAAGCAAATAAGTGGAAATACTAATCATGGCAATAAAGCTAGGAGATTTTTTCAAAATTATGTTTGTACATCAGAAATTACTGGTGTGGATGAGGGATTGATACGACGATTTTATGTTATACTTCAAGTTATATCAAGCGGAAAAGTTATTGAAGCCACGAAATTTGGACAATATTCACTCGAGACAGCGCAACTATATATTAACAAATATAAGTGGTATTATATGCCATCCTCTGTGCATAAAGTCTTAATTCATGGAGAAAGTGTAATTCGGCATTATTCTGTGTTACCGATTGGACAACTCTCGGAAGGTGCTCAAGAGTCAAGGAACAAAGATTATAAACGTTTCAGACTTCATCATGCTAGAAAATGAGCATTTCTAGCATGATGAAGATTATAGAGCTATAATAGCCACTAATGAAGACATCTTACATACACTTTTGTACACCTCGGATCCTTACATAACTAGTCTTAGAAAACCTTATAATAAGAAATCTATAGAGCTTCTAGATGAAGCTTTGGAGCTCCTAGGTGAATTTGAAAATACTTTAAGCTTTTCATTTCATTAAATTGTTTAATTACAATTACTTTAAGATGTTTAATTTTTAAATTTTTATTGAATTGACATTCAATTATTTTTTGTGAAATTACTCCACTAGTTTGTTATAATTATTAATACAAAGATGTTTAATTTTATTATTTGTAAGTAAACATAGTTTATTTTCTTTAAAGGTTGATGTTAGTTTATATACATTTTTTTGTTCATATATTTTTTATAGCTACTCAAAGTCAAAGAATCATTTATACCATAGGTAAAATAAATTACACTTGAAAATGTCATTTTATAAGTAACAGCTCGTTCACTATGCTGCCTTTCCTGAGAAGAAAGAACTCTAGCGATTGCTCTTTTCAAATAAACTTATATGCTACTGAATACACTTTGAATCAAATTTGTGCAGAATCTAGACCCATATCGTCTTTCCACACATCTTCATCTAACACATTGTCTTCAATTTTGTAATATGACCTTTGAATTGCTTTTACTTTCTTTTTTATTAAGTTATTAAAAATATTAAGTTTAAAAAAGGTTTAAAAAGTTAAGTTATTAAAAATATGTTAATACCTACAAAATGTGTATTAATTAAAAGTTCATATATTCAAGAATATCCAAAAAAAACCACATAATTATCTTTCAAAACTTGGAAGTTATACATTTATGACATGAAAATGACTTAATCTCCCCATAGTGCGCCGCGCCACCCGCCCATCATTCGCTTTCGGCGCTTGTCGACATCGGATCTGCGTCAAATTTTCAACGCTTTTTCTTATTTTATTCATACTAATTTTTTGTGACTGCGGGACGCGATTGGCGGCTTCCCCACACCTCACTTCCTAAAATCTAGGCTCGCATTGAAATACCTCGCCTTAAGTAGATTTGTTCATTTAAGATACAGTATATTAGATAAGGAAAATATATATATAGTATACTATGGCACTTCAGAATCGATAATCAGCTAAGGATTAAATATGGTCAGACCTTTGCTACTTATACGAGTATAAAGTTAGAATTTAGGATAATAAAACATCTAGTATGCAAAAAAGTGAAAAAAAAATGTAAGGACACTACAACGATTTATTTTAGTAGCGATAATTATAAAGTTAGGTGTAGGAACAGAGAGGTTCAGGGATATATGACAAAAAGAGTAAGCCAGGGTAAACTCGTGCCGGCGGGCCTGCGGCCGATGCCGCCGTAGGCGTCACACCCGGAGTGAGGAGAGAAGACTCCACTGCGCCCTTCAAGATGCGCGGCAGGTCCTGAAGGTCGCGATAGGGCGGCCCGAGGACTCTGCTAAATAGGAGTTCTTGGCCACTCTGGACGCAGACCCATGGGTGAAGTGTACAAACTTGTCCGCAACAAAATGTACGGCGCATCCCCCATGGAGTCACTGGAGCTGGATCTCCTCAACCGGGTGGGAAAGGGCCTTTTCCCCGATACTGGATGGAGTGATACCCAAGCCGCGCCGAACTGCGGACTCCCCCTCGGGATTCAGGTCGCTCGTCCTACTAGACGAGGTGTCGAAGATCCTGGAGCGAATTATCGCCTCCACACAGGGGGACTGGCCCCGATGTGTCGCAGCAATAGTACGGGTTCGGAGCGGGACTCTCCACCCTGAACGCCATGGAGTCGCTGCGACACACCGTGGAGGAGGTTAGCGGCGAGCTGGAGGGCATGACGGCTGTGTCCTTCGACATAGCCAATGCCTTCGGCACTCTCCCCTTCGCCGTAATCAGAGAGGCGCTGAGGTGCCATGAGATCCCCAGGTACACGTCCGGGGAACCACCTTCAAGAGGCGGCCCGAAGAGCCTCAGTAGCGGCGGACCTGGTGGTTCGCCGAATACAACTGCTGGTGCTCGAGGTCGCCGTGCCGAAGACGGATGTGGCCCTCTCCGACAGGGGTATATAATAAAGATATCCCCCTCGTAAAAAAAACTAGTGCAAGTAAAAGCAAATAACTATTATTGAAAAAGATGTACACGATATTTTGTTCCCAATACACAGTTATCTAAACGTTCATTAAAACGTAAGTTAAAAGAGTGCCTCACAAAGTTAATCTTTATTTAGCCAATTAAAGTACACCAAGTACATGTTATTTCAAAAAAAAATCGCAAAGATTTGAAGGACACTCACACTGTGCCCGTCACCCAGAGATATAGATAAGTTGACAAGTCTAATGTGCCTGTAATTTCACCAGCACCCTTACTTACCCTTCAAAACCGGAATACAGTAATGCTGACATCACTGCTTGGCGGCAGAAATAGGTAAAGTTTGCAGTGCTTCCCTGGACAAACTCTTACACAAGGAGCTCTACTGCTACTTATATATAATAATAGTTATAATTAAGAGGGCACATGTCGCCAACAAATTGCACAGCAGTTTAGTGACTTTGAATGTAATTAAGTTTCTTTTGTGCTTATTTGAATTATAACAAAAAAATACAAAAACTATTAAACCAGCTATCAGATTGGTCCCGGTAGCCATTTCACAAGGACCCAAATCCTAGTAAACCTATAGATAGTATGACACAAAATTCGGTCTGAATAATAACGAAGGAAAATCTTAACTGATTCTGAAATTAGCAAAAGTGATCAATACCATCTAGCGAATATTTGTAGAACTACAAAGTGCATCGCTTGGTGCACGCATGGTTGAACTTTAACACTATATATTATGTAACAATAATAAACTCAGTGCAGAGTACTAAAAAACCGACCGCAAAAGTACGTGGAATTACATATAATTACCAAGTTTTATTGAAATTGGTTACCGGAAAGTGCGCAAACCCGGATTCATCCCCTAGTTCGCCACTTTACGGGACTTGACAGGAGATAATA
>NW_020653850.1:10885452-10922529 GCF_003589595.1 Hyposmocoma kahamanoa
ACTTTACGGGACTTGACAGGAGATAATAAAAATCGGTTCTCACTACTTAAAGTATATTGAAAGAGAAAAACGCCTTGAATTGGAGAATAGCAAAATCAACCATTAAAATAATTGCTACTTATAATAAAATATAGGCGCTATTTATAAAAATGAATCTTCATGCGTGAACAGCCACCCTTAGAGATGGATGATTTCCTTCAAAATTAAATGGGACCACTATGTAGGTACCCTCTTTCCAACAAAAAAAATCATTGCGGGACTGCGGGAAAAAAATCATCGAATTCGGTTCACAAATACCGGAGTTATTGCGTAACATACATACAAATAAACATACAGTCAAAATTGAGAACCTCCTCCTTTTTTTGAAGTCAGTTAAAAAGAAGGTTGCAGACGCAAAGCATTTACTGATACCATATCAATTATTTTCCTAATATATTTTGTGTATGACATTTGCTTTGTTAGACAATTATTGAAATGAAAAAAATACTGACACCTGTCTATTTTTCTGACCTAATAGTCCTAATTAATAATACAGAGTAGGATAAAAATTATCGTCGCATACTCTCTAAGATTTATTTAGTAAATCAGAGGCAATTAATTGATTATATAACAAAAAATTGAGCTTTATAGTCAATAGGTGCTTAGATACTTAGATTATTACTACATATATAGTTGAAAGAAAATTAAAACAGGTCAGTTATCTGATCAGCTCTATATTAACTAGAAGGACGTAAAGGTAAAAAATACTTCATTTAAATTCTTTTAATCACCAAACATGAAGTCAATTAAAACATTTGTGGACTTATTTACGCTAATATTCCATAATTAGCACAGATTGTATTCTTTTTTCTTAGATCTGTTATAGTGATACAGTATGTTGGCTAATTAACTATTTAACCAAAATTATATTTCGTCTCGGTCTGATTAACGAATAATACGATGAACCTTGGCAAAGACCATTTATTTCCTTCAATTATAGTATAAAAGCATGCAACAATTGATTTAAAAACACACAAATACACCGTCCTCTTTTGGAGTAGTAACAACAAATAGAACTATCCAAAATGTTCGCTAAGGTAAAACTTGTATTCAATTTTATTTTCTCATAATTTAGACTTTACTAATGACGACAATAATAATGAAATGTATTTTTTAATTAGTAATGTTGAAAAATTTTAATTCCCTGTTTTTATTTTATAAATTTGAAATAATTGACCTCACAGATCTGTTGACTTGAACTTTCGCTATGTTAAATTAATTCACAAATTACCTACTTCCATTCCTTCTCGCCATGAAATATGATGCGATAAATTTTACTAATTAAAATTGATTAACAAGTATCTTCTGCAATTCCAGTTGACCGTCCTCGCATGCATTCTCGGTATGACCTGCGCTGGTGGCCTTTACGGCTCCGGTCTTACTTCTGTATATGGCGGATACGGTGGATATAGCGGATATGGAGGGCATGGCGGATATGGAGGATATGGAGGATACGGTGGATATGGTGGATATGGTGGATATGGAAAATACGGGGGCTACGGCGGATACGGCAGCGGATATGGCGGCTATGGTGGCTCTGGATCTGCAGTATCCCATGTGTCCATTGTGAAAGAAGTTGGTCCCTCCTACGGCTACAGCGCTGGTTATTCCGGCCTCGGATCTGGTCTAGGATATAGCAGTTACGGTCATGGCTATGGTGGTCACGGTGGCTATGCTAGCAACATCGGATACGGTGGATATGGCGGATATGGCTACGGTGGGCACGGAAACATATGGTAGGAAACACCTTCTTTGTGATAACAACAATCAAACCATTTTCACATGTGGCTGACTCTAAATTATGTTCCTATTTTTATACTTACATCTTTTGGAAAATAAATCTCTCTCTATGTAAAGAACAATTATTTAGTTTTCAATTCAAATACCCCTGCTGACATTAGACTAAATGGTGATTGCAAAGTAGTATACTAGGTCACCTTCACTTTAAAAGAATGAACTCGAAAGCAATGATGCAATTTCAACGCAACTTAATCATCAGTAACACTAAAACTACATTTTTGCATTTCCAATTTACGTGATCCAGAAATATTATGTACACTGATTTACCATCGTATAATAAGGAAACAAAACTTTGTTTTCGACTTCCGAGGACGATTTCCTCAAATATATCGATGTACAAGTTACACAAGTTATTACACAAGTATTTTTATTTGGGTAGAGCGTCGCCTTGACATTGAAAACGAAAGCGCCTGCGGGCAAACGAGCAGATTCGGTCTCAGTACCAGTTCCTGAGCTTTGATATAAAAGCAACCGCAATGGCTCTCGTAATTATTCCAACTCTCAGCATCCAACAAACAAACATGTACGCTAAGGTACGATACATAACTTAGTAAAATAAACGAAATATTTTCTATAACTAGTAAAAGTAGTAATACCGAGTGGACAGTTGTTCGCTTACTTGAGAGGTTACTTGTTCAAATACCTGTGACTGCACATACCTGCACATAGGCTTTAATTTCTAAGTTACGTAAATTTATGAATATAACGGTGAAGAAAAACGTCTTGGAAAGCGTGTGTGAAAGTCCCTAAGCTGCATTGGTCCAAAATAGCTTACATCCTTCCCTTACAGAACATCCGTATTCAGCAGTGAGATATAATGGATTGACAAATGTAATCAAAGAAATCATAACATCCTATTAACAATTTTTTTTCTATCTACAGCTGGTAGTCGTCCTCTGCGCTGCGGGCATCGCCTCCGCCGGCAACCTACTGCACGCCGCAGCTCCTGTGGCCTACAGTGCTCCAGTCTCCTATTCAACCCAAACCGCACATGTAGGTCCAGCGGTTGCAGCATACGCCGCTGCCCCTGTTGTGGCTAAGACATACGCCGCTCCTGCTGTGGCGACCTACGCTGCCGCTCCTGCAGTACACACATACGCCGCACCCGCTGTCCAGGCCTATGCCGCCCCTGTTGTCGCTAAGGCTGTCGCTCCAGCCTACTCTTACCAGTCCGTTCAGCGTCATTCCACTCCAGTGGCTTATGCTGCTGCTGCTCCTGTATACGCGAAGACCTATGCAGCGCCTGCCGTTGCGACTTACAGTGCTCCCGTCATCGCTAAGACGCTCGCTCCTGCCGTGTCCTACTCGTCGTATGCTCACGCCGCGCCTGTAGCTTACGCTGCGGCTCCCGCCGTCCAAACCTATGCCGCTGCTCCCGTTGTGGCTAAGACCTACGCCGCTCCTGCCGTGTCCTACTCGTCGTATGCTCACGCCGCGCCTGTAGCTTACGCTGCGGCTCCCGCCGTCCAAACCTATGCCGCTGCTCCCGTTGTGGCTAAGACCTACGCCGCCCCTGTCGCGACTTACGCCGCCGCCCCCGTGGCATATTCTGCAGCTCCCGCTGTCTCCCACGTCTCCTACTCCGGCCTGGGTGCTAGCTATGGCTGGTAAACCCAAGCTCTTGTAAATAAATCTTATTTATTTAAACTGGAGTAGATAACTAAGTATATGATTGTAAATATGTAAACTGCAAAAAACCAATGAGAGAAATAAAAAAGCAAGTTTTATTAAAACTGTTTATTCATTCCCAACATCATGGTATAACAGAGCAACGAACCAATTTTATGAAATTAATCCTCCCTCGACCTTGTATGTCAAGTGACGAAGGCCAGCTTATTTTGAGTTTAATAACTGGGTGGCTGAAAAATAACACATGGCGCAGATGACATGTACTACGAAAATCATTTACTATATTCGTTTTGTTGTCCATATTAATTACTGTATAGTTTTTGTAAACAATGAACATCCTGAAATAGTTTCTTTGTTACGGCACAAAAATTCCTTTTGTTTCTAATGTATTGTACTATTCGATCCTAACCTCAGTCAATCTTGTTATAACACATTCAACTACGAGTGGACATTGGTAAGACCAGTACACGTTATTACAATACATGCGTAGATGTAACTAAACTAGTGGCAGTTTCTGTAGCTATGAAGTGATCCTGCCAACGATATGATAATCCGTGCGCCTAAATTTACATTGCAACTTTTGTTCGATGCAGTGCACCGTGAACACACGACCGAAGCGCGCATAAGGATGCGCACACGTTTTCAACGTCACAGCCACATGAGTCACAGCTGTCACTTTGCAATACATGCGGTAAACTCTGGTAAGTGTTCAGTGTCATTCGTACGGGTAGGCATATAGATCTTAGGGACAAACTCGAATGACAACTATACGGTTATTATCACTCGGAATTTACCCTTTATGGGTGAAATACGTAGACCCTTGTTACAGAGCCTTAAATATACGAAATTCCTATCTTTGTTGGAAAACACACATATTTGTTTAAGAAAGCCGGAGAGTATATCGAGCTGTATATCCAAAAAATATCGAGCTGTCAGTCTTCATTCATATATGCTCTTAGAAAATTAAAACGTGTTAGTAACATAAAAACGGCCCTCTCAGGTTATTACACGGATTATACTGTATCTCACAGATAGCTCTTACTGCCAAGAAATTTTTGTCTTTTAAAACAAATGTATTAGAATATTAACCAATATAGACCGAACAGACTCCTGTAAACCCTATTTCGCAAAACTTAACATACTCACCCTAACGTACTTATATATTTTTGAAGCCGGCAAGTTCGTCAAAAAACATACAGACTTCTAAATACTCTCCAGTAAAATTAATAAGACGTAATAACCGTTATCGTAATAAATTTAAACTTCCTTACTCTGGCTTAAAACTATTTTCATGCGCCACTCATTCCATGTTAATAAAAATATGTTGTAATATCCCTAATTATATTAAAGATTTGAATAAAAAAATGATCTTCGAAAAACAATTAAAAGATTTCCTCATTAAAAAAATATATTATAATTTGTCTGAATTTTTAGATGAAAAGTGTTTGATAATTTAATTAATTTAACAATTAATTTGTGTCTAATACTAATTACAAATTACTGTCTAATAAAAATTATAATAAGACATACGTGTAGAATACTAAAACATATACATATGATAAAAATTATAGAAATAATGATGCAATATTTATGTCAATTGATTATTTATTTAAGTTTGAAATGTTCTTATAGGTATAGTTAGTTCAAGTTGCTACGCCCATCACGTGTATGTATCTACTATAATCTTAAGCTTGTTAACATGTACTATATATTCATGTGAATTGCTATAAATGAATATGAATATGTGATGTGAATACTAAAGTCCGATGAAATCTATTCGAGTTGCACTTGACAACATTCCTATGACTGCTAAATACAGTAAAAATAGCTTAAAAATATGTTTACATAAATAAAAAAACTCCACCACTTCCACTCAAGATTAAGTTATTAGACTTATGTTTATATACAACGAAATTATACAAGTGGCGGTAACTTTGACAGGAAATAAGATGTAAAATTTTATCTTGATTTTTATCATCTTAAATTTTTATTGAATTGATATTAAATTACTCCACTAGTTTGTTGTAATCATTAATACAAAGATCGAACACTCAGAAAGAATTCCTACGATCCGGTCGCATTCGAACCGACGTCTTCTTGCATACCGTGCCAGACGCTATACCAACTAAACCACGGAACGAACCAACGGACCCAACGAATTTTTCTATGTGCTTGCGTCGTGTCTTTGTATTTGGTTTTTCAACGTCTTTTCATCCGCGCCATCTATGAGAAATCTATGAAAGATTTATCACCCAGTTAGTACCTTTACAGCTACTAGTCCTGGCGAGAGATGTCGCTATTCACTGTATTTTAAATTTTTATTGAATTGATATTCAATTATTTTTTGTGAAATTACTCCACCGTTGTAATCATTAATACAAAGATCGAACACTCAGAATTTTTTTTTTATCATCTTGACAAATTTAATTTGTAATTTGTGATATTATTGTTGCGGTAGTCAACTGACGTAACATACTTATTTCTGTCACCAAACAGTAATGTGAGCATTACTGCGTTTCGGTTTTGAAGGATAAGGGTGCTGGTGAAATTAAGCAAATTAATGAAAAACGATATTTAAAATGATTAAACAACAGATGGACAACTGCAAAAAAGAGAATCTAGGAAAAAAGTCTATATAAAAGCTCCATCGTTTTCGTTCAGTATCTTCAATTTTTGACATACGTTAACTGTCAAACATGGAGAAATGCCTTAGACTATGGAAACCAAAGGACATGTTATATTGACATATGTAAATCAGACGTTATATGTATATGATGCATTTCGACGTTGAAAACATAAACATTTTATTGTCTTTGTTTAACTAATGCGTGCCGTCGTAACCCAAAAGAGATAGCATTACATTGATTTGTATTGATTTTGATTTTATTTTTTGACTGTATTGATTTTGCCATTTTTGAAGTACCCTTTGACATCCGTATCCGGTTGTCAAAGAAAAGTACATCCAATGTCAAAACCAAAATTTTAGTAAATTATTGGCATGAATTGTAATGAAATGTGCAAAAATATTGACAGTGAGAACAATTAAGTATTGATAAAAATGCGTCGCTGCAGCATTAAGCGGTGCGGCATTAGAAAAATCGGAAATCAACCGAATGTTACATGACACTGGTTATTTTTCTGTCTATAAATCATACAATAGCCCAAATACCTCATGTAATTAGACTCATTTAAATAGTTTATTCATAAGTCTTGCCGAATTTTGCTTTAGTTACTTAAGATTGCCAGTTTGTTAGTATATTTTGATGATTGTTGATAACGATTATTTTGAGATAGTGTTGTTCTTGTAAGCAGGCATATTATCGATATTCTGTTACTAAAATAATTCACTAGGAGGTTTTTATTTTTCCATTATGATTATTTTTATTTTTAAAGTTTACCTACTAATGAAAAAAGAAAGAAAGAATGCTTGGAAATTACAGGACTGCCGAACATAAACATTAGATCAAACAATACCATCTACGTTTGTTCGCTCCACTTTGAGGAGTCAAATTTTAATAGAACTTTGAATATAACTAGATTACATAATAATGCAATTCCATCGTTACATTTATTGGTAAATAACTTTATATTTAATTTTGATTAAAATGGCTCATTACTAGGCATTCTCAGTTCCTTAGAACAAAACTGACAGCGACCAACGTGTGGACAGCTCGAGATTAAAATATTAGACTCATGTTTATTTAAAACGAAGTTAAATAAGTGGTTAAATGAAAATATTTTTTATGACGTAAATGTTTTATTTGATAGGAAATAAGATGAAATATTTTATCTTGATTTTAATCATCCTTTGCAAATTTAATTTGTAACTTGTGACATTTTTATTGTTGTCGTAGTTTTATATATAGTTGTTTAACATGCGAATAATAATGCTCTTGTTACATCTTCTGTTATATCAAATTAAGCAAATAAACGTATTATTAATATTATTTGTGTTTTTATGTTCATCGATAAAATTACTACTATTATATAAGTAATTATATTTATATCGAGTTCTTAGGTTTTCGCGATTGTTACACATAGGAAATGAAACTATTTTTCCGGATTTAAATCGCGTATACTTGTTTTTTCAAAGTTATCAACTGATGTCAAACACCGTCGCGTAAACAAGTCTGCAGTCTGCGAGCATGTCATGGATACTGATGTCAAACACCGTCGCGTAAACTAGTCTGCAGTCTGCGAGCATGTCGTGGATAAACCTACACATTCAATGAAGTTTGACAAACCCCACGTCCTTGCAAAAGAAGTCCGTTATCTGCTCAGGATGCTGCGAGAGGCCATTGAATTTAAAAAACATCCTAATTTCAACAGGGAAGATGGTTTCTCCGTACCACCAGTTTGGGATCCAGTATTTCCTCTAATGAAAAATCCCAAACAGACATAAGACTGCAGTACTAATTAATATGTTTCTAATTTCTATTAATAATTAATAATAACTTAAACTTAATAAAAATTCATTCAATAAAATAATTTGTAAAACTTAATGTAGCGTAAATTGGAATGTTCTCTTTGTAAAATTAAAAATAAGGTATTTAATTAATAACTATTGTAACTATAGTGAAAAAATAGGGTGGTTTGCATTAATATTAGACATAACTTGGTGAAGACTGTACCACCTCAGTCAACCGTGACCATGGGACCTGTAAAGGGCCCGAAACGTCGGTTTGTTTGAAAAAACAAATATACGCGATTTAAATCCGGAAAAATAGTTTCATTTTCTAATTATATTTATTTCAAAAATTAAAAGGAAGTGTTAAAGATTCACCTAAATCAAAATCACTGATATTAATTCCATACCAATGCATAAATACAAAACAGCTTACACTATTTGGAAACCCTTTTAAAAATTTCTTTCTAATATCAATCTTGAGATTGGAAATGCGTATGGATCTCCAGATTTAGATTACAATTTTTTCTTTTTTTAATTTACTCTCTAATAATTTTTTTCTGTGCAAATTCACTTATCGCAAAATGTGAGCATTTAAACGCAAAATAATAACTTCAAAATCTCATATGACATTTCCAGATATTCCCATATTTATGATATTCCCAAATGGAATATTGATATACTTTAATTAAACTTTTATTAATCATACTTTGATTACAGTAAACTATACAAATTACAAGCATAAAGAACAGTTTCAACATTCATGCCATACATTTGCATGTCGATATTGACTTACGTATGATTATGGTACAACACTAAATCCGCCATATGTGTGGTACAATTTTGGTTTAGGTACATTTATTCCGTAGATATGGCAGCTCCTTGCCTTTATTTTTTTTCCATCCTCTAAGAGAAATACAGGAAAAACATTCCTTTTTCTGAAAAATGTGATTTTTTGATAATGGATATTTTTCGATGACGCAACACTACTTACGCCGAATGGTAAATCCTTTCACCACGATGGCAAGTATTACGGTGTATGTTATAGATACATTATAAAGTATTCAGATACAATATAATGCCAATATTTTACGAAATATTAATTTGGCGCTAAATAAACGTAATACTTATTTGTTTCCTAATTAATTAAGTATTAAATCATAGACCAGTACCTTGTTTAAGTATTCTACAAGTAATGTACAGATCATATATAAAGTTATAAGATTTAAAACTAAGCGTCTGTTTTCTTTGTCTTTGTGTCAGAATCGATGTATATAGGTTTTTGTGAATAGTTAACAAAAAACATGAAAGCTGCTCGCGGGGATGATACAGCAACCAAATTGTTTTTTACTGGCTGAAAACGGAAAACTGCAACAACACTGAATCAATAATTATGCGATGTAGTGTCAAGTCATAACAGTTTTCATATGACTAAGAAAACATTATCTTGCTGCTATGCTGCTATACTGCTAGCTGCTGCAAACATATGTTCAATTACTTTCGTTTTTCGTATATATTTATTTTAAATAATAAGTTCTTTGAAATTTTGAAACTGCTTGGTATATTTTTGAAGAAGGAAAACATGCAAATTATTACTTGAAGATTATTTACAATTATATTCTGTGTAGTCCGAAAATGGTATTTTTTTACGTTTTAATTCATTGCTTTATTTCTATACTAAATCCTGTTTTAACTTGACAATGTGCTAATTTTTTGGAATTTTAAATGTTTATGGGGTGAAAATACGCAGACAATTTATTACATATTTTTTTATTTATGTTGACTTAGTTTCATTATTTACAATTTCATTGTACAGTTATCTATTATTAAATAAATAAGGGTGTAGAACGTTGATTTACCAGCCGTAGCTAGCTCCTAGGCCGGAGTACGAGACGTGAGAGACGGCAGGAGCGGCGTATGTGGCGACAGGGGCGGCGTAGGTCTTAGTCACAACGGGAGCAGCGGCATAGGCCTGGACGGCGGGTGCGGCGTATGTGTGTACTGCAGGAGCGGCAGCATAGGTCGCCACGGCAGGAGCAGCGTAGGTTTTAGCCAAAACAGGGGCAGCGGAGTATGTGGCCACAGGGGAGGCGGCATAGGTCGGCACGGCAGGTGCCGCAGCGTAAGCTACAGGCGCGGCGTGAGCATACGACGAGTAAGACACGGCAGGTGCGAGGGTCTTAGCGACGACAGGAGCACTGTAGGTGGCAACAGCAGGCGCAGCGTAGGTCTTAGCGACTACTGGAGCAGCGTAAGCCACTGGAGTAGAGCGCTGAACAGACTGATAAGAGTACGCAGGAGCGACAGTCTTGGCAACGACTGGGGCAGCGGCGTATGTGTGTACGGCAGGAGCAGCGTATGTTTGTACGGCAGGAGCAGCGTATGTTTGTACGGCAGGAGCGGCAGCATAAGTAGCCACGGCGGGAGCAGCGTAGGATGCCACGGCTGGAGCGGCGTAGGTTTTAGCCACAACTGGGGCAGCCGCGTATGTCGCGACCGCGGGAGCCACGTGTGCCGTTTGGGTTGAGTAGGAAACTGCAGAAACTGGAGCACTGTATGCCACTGGAGCGGCTGCGTGCAGGAGGTTGCCGGCGGAGGCGATTCCCACGGCGCACAGGACAACTACTAGCTGTAAATTAAAAACAGGGAAGTTCTATTTAAAGCACTTACGTAGGAACACACACAATGGACCACCTGAAAAATTGTAGCTTCATAGGTAGAAATAGGCCCACCATAAATAGTTTCATTCTGTATTTACTAATAAAATATTGCGGTCTATACCTTTCCGTACATGTTGTTTGTTAGTTGGTATATGTTGGAATAATCACAAGAACAATCACGGTCGCTTTTATATCGAAGCGACGAACTGGTATTGACATCGAATTTGCTCACTCACCCACAGGCGGTTTCTGTTACAATGTCAAGGCGAAGCTCTATTCAGTACGAAGACAGTAACTAATATGCATTCTTAAAACTTTGAAGAAAACTAGCCTTATATAATTATACAAATTAATGCAGACATGTAATTAGTACTGGTCGGATTATATTAATCCAAGATACATGACGAGGACAGCTAAGGACGTGAAGTCTCTGCTCAGAAGAGATACGTGCCTAACGTAACAATGGTCATGTCATATTATAACATAATTTTAAGATATGTATCTAAGTAAATAATTTATGTAATAAAAGAGCAATGAATTCTCCTTATAAATAAATAGTCATTCACCCTGATTATAGGCCTCATATTGCTATTTGAATTTGTATATTTTTTTAAATCTTACAAAACATTATGTTTTCTGCGTACGATTTCTCTTTAGCCCAACTCGTAATAAAATTTGTCACAGGCACACAATGATATTATAATTGTCTCACTGCAGGCACATATAATCACTATCGTAGGTAGCAAGTCGTGACCGAAATTTTTGTATGTCGATAATTCATTTAGTATTCTGATAATTACTTTTGATAATAATTTTAAAATAAATTTAGTATAGTGTAGAAAAATATCCAAAATAAGGATCTTTGTTCAAAAATCACAGGCAATATGTTGTGAATCACTGCTAAGATGGTGTGAGTCTTACACGCGCAATAGATCTCAATTGGTAGCTACATGTGGCGTAGCGGTAGTTGCCCGGGCATGTCTGCAGGAGGGCGGATGGCGCAGACTTATTCTGGAATTGGAACAATTGTCGTATTTTTTAATCATAAGCGTTATCTTAAATGCCCGAAAGCCTCAAAATTCTTTAGATAGAGATAGCAAAAATAACGTAAGTGCCAAAAAAAGCTTAATATCCAATGCTTAAAAAAAATTTTAGCTGTAACACAATCGGTTGTGTAATTCATTATTATTATATTAAAATTTAATTTAGACAAAATATTACACTTATATGTAGAACTATTTGAAAAAAACACTCTCCTGTAAAATTTGTTTTTTGTCGCTTACACTAAATCGGCGGTAATGGCTCGATTTATTCATACTGGAGTAGGTCCCTACACATACAATTGTAAATATTTAAAAACTACACACAAACAATGTTAGAAATAAATAAGCCAAGTTCACTACAACTATTAATTAGGAATCCGATAGCATGACCTAGTATCGATCCATTTAATGAAATCAATTTCTTCTTCGACTTTTTGTATCAATTGAGCACAGGCGGCTTAAATAACACATAGGACAGAGAACGTTTTAGAAAAAATTGTGAAATTCGTTCTAATATGAAATTGCGGTGTCATTTTAAAACAATAATTAAAATGTACATATACGTTTTTATTGTTATCAATGTACGTCCTGAAAAACTTCCGTTGTTTGTAATGGTTTGTTTTTCTTAAGGCACAAAAAATACACTGTAATGACTACATACACCATATCACGCCATTGTGACGCTAGCGTAGGCAGCGACTATGGACCTCCATCTCCTATGCCACTGATATACCTCTTTGATTTCTGTGTTTTTGGTTGTCTAATCAAATAAAAATTTATTTTTTTATAATATCAAGCGACGACGGGATGAACAAGTCGTGCGCCTGATGATAATATATTATCACTCCTTCAGATATAGACATTGTTTTTTTTGTTTACCTAAATATTTAGGTACGTGTTAATATTAATAATAATTTTAACTTTTTTGTAAAAAAAACCGGTTGTCGAGTTCTTAGGTTTTCGCGATTGTTACACATAGGAAATGAAACTATTTTTCCGGATTTAAATCGCGTATATTTATTATATTTTTTTATTGAATGATAATAATAAATTGAACTTAATAAAAATTCATTCAATAAAATAATTTGTAAAATGTAATGTAGCGTAAACTGGAATGTTTTCTTTGTAAAATTAAAAATAAGGTATTTAATTAATAACTATTGTAACTATAGTGAAAAAATAGGGTGGTTTGCATCAATATTAGACATAACTGATTGAAGACTGTACCAGCTGAGTCAACTACGTGAAGGGCCCGAGACGTCAGTTTGTTTGAAAAACAAATATACGCGATTTAAATCCGGAAAAATAGTTTCATTTCCTATATCTAAGTATTTGTCAAGTTTTATTGAAATTAGTTACCGGAAAGTGCGCGAAATCGGATTCTACCCCTAGTTGCGACCCTTAGAGATGAAATATTTTCTTCAAATTTAAATGGGACCAATACTGAGAAACCCTCTTTCTAACAAAACAGAATCATCGAAATCGGTTCACAAATGCCGGAGTAATCGCGTAACATACATACAAAAACATACAGTCGAATTGAGAATCTCCTCCTTTTTTTGAAGTCGGTTAATACGGTAACACGGAGACGTAAAGATAAATATATAATATATACGTAACTAACTTTTGTAATTTGCAAAACGAGCAGTGAATTTTCCTTACAAATGATCACTCACACTGTCTATACGAGTATATCGCACAAAGCGATTGATTTCAGAAAGTTTCTTACAAATGTTTTACGTGATTTCTGAGTATACAATTTCCCTTTAGCCCAACTCGTAATAAAACTTATCACTGGATACCTGGTACATACGTCAGGTAATCTGTGTCGACGATAACAAGGCGTGCGCGAAACTTCTTTATATCTATAATTAACTTAGTATATTACTCATTGGTAGGTCAGTGTGTCTACTAATAATACTTAGGAACAATTTTAAGAAAAACTTCAATATTTAGTATAGGGTAGAAAAATCACAGGCAATATATTGTTTTGCGACATTACGCAATAGATCTAAATAATTGGTTGCCATGAGTGGCTTTAAGTGTGAACTCTCATTGGTGGTCTTGATGGTCTTGTCCGGAACCGTCATCTAGGGCCACTAATTTTCTCACGTTCGTTAATGATAGATATTGTTTCCTCATTAAATATCGAATTCCAAACTTACGCTGATGTGCTGAAGGTATACCAAGGTGTGGATTGACTCTTTGCAAAAGTAACCTCGGTCATCATTGTTCACTGTCCTGCATGTACTCTTCTTACAATGTAATCAGATTTGATTACGATATATTCACGGGTTCTGCGGTTTCTGCTAAGATATGAATTACTAGGATTCCATAGTTTCCTTTCCTGTTACATTCAGATGGTAGTAGCTGCCGTTCCTTTACACACATCGTACCTGCGGTCTCCTACTCCTAGCGCACTTAGTTCCTGAGATCGCTGCATAAGCCACTGGTTCTGTTGTGTCTAAAATCTACGGCACTCCTGCCGCTGCTACCTATGCAACTGCTCGAAAACTTGCTGTAGAAACATTCGCTGTATCCGACGTTCTACTGCATCCGACGTCTACAATAAAGCCATCACTCCAGTGTAGTCTTTTCAGTCTATTCAGCATCTTACTCCCATTGCTTAGTTGAGATACACACGAAAACGGTATTCTTACAGCGACAAAAAGCAATGTATCTCCAGGCGCCCTTGTGCAATACAGTGATAATTTATTACGAGTAAAACGGGAAGGATCTTAGTTTAAGTGAGGTATGGGTGTGATTGGGAACTTTGGGTTAGATATTTTCTTTAGTTCATTATTTGTAAACTAAATGTTATTAAGAATTAGTTTCTTCAGGTGGAAGGCTATCCGATGTTTATAGTGACTGTGGTGTAATTTGATTGGAATGTGTTTAAAAAAACAAATGAGTAATATAGTTTGCTCTAAGATATACTTGTAAAACGAAAACTTTTGGTGTAATGCTTTGTTGTTGGGAAATTATAGTAATAAATTACAACAATTCATCATTAATGAGACGACAAAAACAAAAGTTTTCATTTTAAATAAGTAGAAAATTTTAGAACAAACTATAAAAAACAACGACAAAATATTTAGGTGCCATTTTCGCGAAACTATGATCATATTGGTTGACAACACAGACCACATGTTGACAAGTTATTGTTTTTCAGCATCAAACTATACTTATTTATAGCGATCTTAATAATTGAGGGGAAAATAAAATGCAGAAAATACATTATATTAATATATGTTGATGACTTTGTTTCATTATTTACATTACATTGTACCGATGTCAATTATTCAATAAATAAGGTTGTGGAACTTTGGTTTACCAGCCGTAGCTAGCCCCCAGGCCGGAGTACGAGACGTGAGAGACGGCGGGAGCGGAGTATGTGACGGCCGATTTTACCAAGGAAGGGGCAGCGGAGTAAGTGGCCACAGGGGCGGCGGCGTAAGTCGCGACAGGAGCGACGTAGGTCTTAGCCGCAACAGGGGCAGCAGAGTATGTGGCTATAGGGGCGGCGGCGTAAGTCTGCACGGCAGGAGCCGCAGCGTAAGCTACAGGCGCGGCGTGAGCGTACGATGAGTAAGACACAGCAGGAGCAAGGGTCTTAGCGACGACAGGAGCACTGTAGGTGGCCACGGCGGGTGCAGCGTAGGTCTTAGCGACTACTGGAGCAGCGTAAGCCACTGGAGTGGAGCGCTGAACAGACTGATAAGAGTACGCAGGAGCGACAGTCTTGGCGACGACTGGGGCAGCGGCGTATGTGTGTACGGCAGGAGCAGCGTATGTTTGTACGGCAGGAGCGGCAGCATAAGTAGCCACGGCGGGAGTAGCGTAGGATGCCACGGCAGGGGCAGCGTAGGATGCCACGGCAGGGGCAGCGTAGGATGCCACGGCAGGAGCGGCGTAGGTCTTAGCCACAACAGGGGCAGCCGCATACGTCGCGACCGCGGGAGCCACGTGTGCCGTTTGGGTTGAGTAGGAAACTGCAGAAACTGGAGCACTGTACGCCACAGGAGCGGCAGCGTGCAGGAGATTGCCGGCGGAGGCGATTCCCGCAGCACAAAGGACCACTACTAGCTGTAAATGAAAAAAATAGAAGTTCTATTAAAACATTTACATAAAAACACTCAAAATAGATTGTTTGAAGAATTTAACAACATAACAAGCCCACCATATGGCAGCATTTCTATACATTTGGTAATAAAAGATTGCAATTTTATACCTTCGCGTACATGTTGTTTGTTGATCGGTATGTGTCGGAATAATAACAAGAGCAATAGCAGTCGCTTTTATATCGATGCGATGAACTGGTATTGACATCAAATTTGCTTATTCACCCGCGAGCGCTTTCTGTCACAATGTCAAGGCAGTACTCTACTCTGTATCAAGACAGTAATAAATATACATTCTTGAAAATTTGATTAACCCTTGCTTGATATATTTACCCATATTATATGCAATTTAGTAAAATGTAGAAAAATATACAAAATACGGAGCTTTGTATTGTATCACAAACAATACATGAATATATACTGCCAAGGTTGTTTGGGTCTTAGGCCTAGCAACCAATAATAGGATGGTTCGGCAGGGGATCCTTCGGCGTCTCTATGTGCAAGCGCACACTGATGGCAATCCCGCGGTATCCCTACATATGATGCGGCGTCCATAAGCGTGCTGAACAGAGATGAATTAAAACTCAATCCACCTGCTCGGATTTTAACCGAGTTTTTACCCAAACCGGGTTTTAATCGAGTATTTACCCAAACCGGGTTTTAACCGAGTTTTTACCCAAACCGGGTTTTAACCCATTTTTAAATTTGTATAAGTAACTCCATACTAATTACAAATTTCGATGTAAAAAATATTTTTTGGACGAAGAAGAGGCAACTCCACACAATACCAACCTTGCAATCCTGTGAATTCTCAATATTAGGGTGCACGTTACGTTTAGATTTTTATGAAGATTCAGGTGCGTAGAGATCTAAGGATTTTTTTTATTGATTTATTGCAATGCGTTTTTCAATCGACTCGAGTCTATATCAGAAAGCTATAAACATTTGGTAATAATATCATTACATTTGAACAAAACTCGCTTTACAGCCAATATTCAGTTGTAAATAGTTGTTGCTCTCGATTTCTGGTGTTAATGGGTTTTGATCCAATTTAAACCCGGCTTTAACAAAGCGCCTGGGTTAGAACCCGGGGCCGTGCCTATTTCTGATGCTGAAGAATTCCGTCCCGATATAGTGCTCGTGTCTGGCCTCTTTAGAGATCAGTCTAGCTAGAAACATCCCGAAGATTGCCGAAGCATTCCCAAGAGGATTCTCGGTATCAAGCATGCCGCAGCTTTGGTTTTGTAGCTACGACTACTGGAGTCGGCAAACTAAAGTACATAAATAAAAAAGGTGTGTAATAGAAGATAATATAATAATTAACAACAAATAGGTAATCTTTTTCTCTTTGTATAACAACATTTGATATATATTTATAATACATTATACTCAGTGAATGTTACATCTGAAGCGTTTATATAAAATAAACATTATGCTATCGGTATATTAGATTGAAAGTTGTTATATCAATCGTCTATTATACCCAGTGACCTTTATATCATGCAAGAATATGTCAAATGTCTGTATACCATAAATTAATTATATCTGTTGAGCGTTATAACGACTAATAATCTCAGTACAGAGTACTAAAAAAACCGACCTCAAAAGTACGTGGAATCACGTCTATTTGCTAAGTTTCATTGAAATATGGCGTTTCTACTAGGGGTAGTTCGCCACTATACAGGACTTGATACCGGAGATAATAAAAATAGGTTCTCACTACGAAACTACTCAAAGTATATCGAGAGAAAAATGCCTTGAATTGGAGAAATAGCAAAATCAACTAAGTAATTGCTAAAAGTAATTGCTCCTAAATTAAAGTTAGGCGCTATTTATAAAAATGAATCTTCATGCGTGAACAGCCACCCTTTGAGGTGGATGATTTTCTTCAAAATAAAATGGGACCACTATGGAAATACCCCCTTTCCAACAAAAAAGAATCATGAAAATCGGTTCACAAATACCGGAGTTATCGCGTAACATACATACAAAAAAAAAAAGAACATATAGTCGAATTGAGAACCTCCTCCTTTTTGAAGTCGGTTAAAAATACGTCATTTATTGTTATATATTACGAACGGCACCCGTAAAGAAAGTGCTACATTTTTTAATATAATTTTTTGTGTTATTTATAATGTTGGACTCCACTAGTATTTAAGTTACAAATTAATGAAGAAACAAATAAATTACACTCGGTAGATGCAATGAATGATGTGGGTTTTTGACTTAGTCAGGTAAGCAGGTATGTGCTTTACTCCGCCGACACTAGCATTATCGTTGAAATTTCAAGAATAAAACCATAACTTTAAGGTATACTTATTACCTTTCGTCATTTAAAAATCTTCAGCCGAGCCATCTCGTCTGTGGGCGCCGGTTCTCACCTACGCAATATATATCGACGGGTTGTCATTTGTGGTTGTACGTCTGATCATTGATATTGATGCCTTATGGTGTAGCTCAGGATGCTCATCCGGAATCACTACTTTTTCGCGTACGTGTTCGTCAATGATATTGCTTTTACCGTTAAATTCTAAATTGTAAAATCTAAATACGAACTGCCTCTGTGGCCGAACGGTTACCATGTCGGACTGTCACGCACAATTTACTTCCTAGATGACGCCCGGTGACTACAATCAGGTTCACCACTAGCTAGAGATTTTTATAATATAATAATAATAAAGACACAACCAGACAGGCAAAATGCTACACCAAGAGCTTGCCCTGAAGTACGGACTCGTGGACTAAAACGGAACTAAAACTAGAAACTAGAAATTAGAAACTAGAAACTAAAATCTATAAGCCGAAACCGAGAAATGCCAGAAATATCTCGACCTGGCGCACTAGATCACCGACATGTGGGTTGTGGCCATCACAAATGCCGCCTTCTGCATCCTGTCCTGCACGATACGGCACGTATTGTTCACAGGTTCATGAACCTGAGTCTCTGACCCCGACTATGCCATTGCAGGGGTATACGGCCTCCCCATATAAAAATTCAAAATTATATTTTAATTCTTGGGAGAAGCGAGAATCTAAAATAGATATCCAAAATATAATAATAAGTTATTATTATTATTAATAACACACACTCATACCCCCGCACAAGGGAAACCCTGCATCGCGGTTGCCATGGACACACAAATAAACAACCACAATTTACACCCAAACTCACGAGAGAAATAAATGTAGACCATAGGTACAAATGTTTCTCCCGGCTCGGGAATCACATCCGGGACCGCTGCGTGGCACTTCGGCACGGTAACCGTTCGGTCACGGAGGCAGTTTATTAGTTTTTATTAGTCACCTATTTCATTGACCTACATAATCGTAAAACATTTTTTGCTCCCGTTAGTAAAACTAACGTAGATGTAGACAATGTTGTCCACTTTATCGTATGCGTTCTTCTCTTATCGCGTGTATCAAATTTGATTTGACATATTCTGTGATTCCATAGTCTCCGCGCTAGGGACTCAATTGCAGCTTCATTATATGCTAGCTTCATGATAGGATTTTTTATAGTGCTGGTTCACATGATAGCGGAGCGTTAAGCGCAGAGCCGGCCTTATACTATGTCATCTTTTTAAAAATTAAATATAATATAATGTATATCTCATTACTGTCAGTATATTTTCAGTAATAATAAAAATAATAATAACGCACCTACTCAACATAATCCCGCTCTAGGGAAACCCTGTGTCGGGTTCCATTGGCACACACATGATTATGAATACAAAGATCGAACACTCGGATGGTTAGAGCAATGCTACGGTGCAGCATGGTCGTGGGTCAAGTCTCACTGGGTCGACGAATATTTTTTCTGTGTGTTCGATCTCTGTATTCATTATCATAAAAAATATTTAAATTTGATAAAATAATAATTGCATACAACATTGAAAAGTATCATTAAACATTTCTTTAGGACTTGGTACAAGTCCCTACATAACATTTTTATAAGTGCACACAAATCTAAAAAAAGAATAGTTATGCTCCATACATTAATAATAAAACATAGAAACACAAAGAAAGTGTTTCATATAGGGTTTATTTGCTTAATTTTATTAATAGTTATAATATTTTCGCCTCACGCCAATAAATAAAAACAAATTCCTAAAGATCTTTTCGGTTTTATATCATAATAATAGATTAAGAATCTACTCACGTTTTTATACTAGTACTTTTGCGACATAATTTTGTTTTTTGTTTTAAATGGCTAAACTTAAAAACGAACAAGTTTTATTAAATTCGAAAAAAGTTTTATTGAGTAACGTTTTCGTTTTTTACATACAAACATAATTCGTAAAAATCAGTAGTACATTTATCAGTAAGTCTTAAAAATGATTTGTTTTGGTTACTTCTTAAAAGGGTATTCAGCTCCATAGTTGACATAACCGTAGGCAGGAGCGGCAGCGTTGAATGTCCATGGGACATTGGCATGGGTAAGCTCAGGAGTTTCTACTCCATAGGCACTTACAGCAGGAGCAGTATTGTAACCAGCCGGAATAACCGAGTAAGTTACCCCGGGAATAGCCGAATATGACAAACTAGTGTGACCAGCGGAATAAGGTACGCCGGAATCAGAGACATAAGATGCACCACTCAAAGGAGCTGCATAAGTTATACCGGGAGCAGTAATGCAAGTGGCAGGGTCAGCAGTATAGCTGTCAGCAGGATCCGCGGTATAAGAAGTTACAACAGGTGCTTCTAGAGCGGGAGCGGAGACTGCGTAACTGGCATACTGCACGGGGGCAGCGGCAGCGTATCGTACCGGAACAGTGGAAACGTACTGCACTGGAGCCGGAGCAGATGCAGAATATGTAGCTACACCGGGACCAGCCGCATAAGTCGCTTCTGGCGCCTCAATGGTGTTAGCAGTGAGTCTAATGGGAGTAGCAGGTGCTGTATACGTTGTAACAGTTTTAGCAGCTGCTACGGGAGCGCTAACTACAGGAGCAGCGTAAGTGCTCACTAATGGAGCAGAAACAGTTTTAGCTGCTACAATAGGAGCTACTACAGTTTTCTTCGCAGGGATAACTTGATAAAAGTTCTGATAAGAATATGCTGGAGCTACAGACTTCACTCGTGCAGGTTCGACGACGTAAACGGTAACATGTGGAGTTTTATTGTCCTGAGTGACGGGAGAAAGGTATGCCCTAGTAAGAGACGGTGAATCAGTTGCATGGTTATAAATTACTGTGGGTGCGTTGAGTCTTTGAGCAACAACAGGACCGGACACGGAGTGAGTAGTAAACAACTGATAAGAAAAAGATGGAGCGAACTTAGTAACAACAGGGTCGGCAACAATTGGAGGCGAGTATGTCTTGCTTTCTGGCAAAACGATGCTATTTGTATCAGGTGCAGTGTAAGGGGCACGCACTGTTTTAGTCACGATAGGGGCAGCAGTCACGGTGGAAATCGGTGGGGTAGAAGTCACAGTAGCTACGGCTGGAGAGTAGGCAATGACTATTGGGGCACCAACAGAAGTAGGTGTCACAGGAACATGAGCCGTCTTTAGGATGTTTGGTGTAGAAGAAACAATGGTAGCAGCAACTCCCTGCTTGCCGTCTGGCGCCAGACCATTGCTAGCAGATGCGATTCCCGCGACCCACAGGATTGCCAGTAACTGTAAACAATATTTACTTTATTCTGTAATCAATTACTTTCTTTATCTTCAATATGCAGTTTTTAGTGAAAAAAATAGTGAATGAGGTAAATGACATTAATTTTTATTTTTGTACCTTGCCGTACATGTTTTACCCGTCTATATTGATGACAGAATAATTTTTAGGACATTTGCATTCGCTTTTATACTGGCGTGAACAAACTGGTATCGAATACTCAAAAGAGGCTCCGTGGAACCTACTTTACATAACAAACATACAAAAATAACATTTGTGTCATTGAGTATAGGATTTATAAGCAACTGCCCAAAGATGATTGTTTTCTTTTCACCTTTAAAACTGTAACAATATCATTGAATTGATCTAGTAAAACATTTGCAAGTTAGCTCTCCTAGGTTAGACCAATATTACCTAAACAGATTATCTCATCAACTAACAAACACCTTGGATGTAAATTAAGCACTTTAGTAGTGTAGTGCTATGAATATTAAAGAAACCTTCATGGTCCTTAATTGGAGCAAACAACCATTCTTTATAGATGACAATGTAGCAAGTGTACATATTTGTAATTTAGCGTTAAGCGTTAATAACTTAATACGCTCCAATTTTACACACGTAAGAAGTTTGAACAGTTAAACTCTTAAAATTATATTTACTTAAGTCGTGTTTTTACTTAAGTTTATTTGTTTGTTTACTTCGGTATCTGTTAGACGATACGAGTATGTCGATCGAGCGACCTCAGTTGTTGCCGATGCAAGTTAGGAATCGACAGCAAATAGTTATGTTTGTTTTATTTATGTTACAAGTGCGGGACGAACAAGTGGTGCACCTGGTGATAAACGACACGCCTGTCTATAGCAGTGCCACTCAGGACTTTAAATCGCAAAGATTTGAGGAATACTGCCACTGCGCCCGTCACCCTGAGACATAAGTTGAAAGTTTCATGTGCCTGCAATTTCACCAGCACCCTTACCCTTCAAAACTGGAACGCATGCTTGACGGCAGAAACAGGTAAGGTAGCAGTACTTTCCTAAACGAACTCTTTCATAAGAAGGCCTACTGCTACTACTATGTATATCGCTGACATTGCTGGTTCTTAATAAAACAGTCGCCTATATTTTTATAGCCATTAAAATTTTCTGCATAGTTTCCGCCTTATAGCAGAATTTATTGGTACATTGTTCATCGTTAGCGCCAAATTCGGTCGCGGTCATAGTTATCATAATTACATCCCTCCTAAGCGCGTATTTACAACATACAACTGTCAGACAATACTATACATACTTTTAAAAACATGTTTAAAGGCACACTTATATGTAGTGTACCTATTTCACAACATACTCGTACTTTCAATAGACCGTTGTAGGTACACTGGTTATGTGAACTGAATAGCAAATGTTTAAACATAAAATTGATGCAATTTTTCTTTTTGTTCTTCAGACATGCTAAATAAAGAAAATAAATGCACAATACATGCACACATATAGTTAGCAAGTATTGTGAAAGTTTCTCCATCTTCATCTGCTGCGTGTTAGTATCCATAGTTGAAACAGAAAGATCCTTTCCACAGCTTTTTTTTTTACCATATTCACCATGTTGTTAATTTTATTTGTCTTGTCAATGCGGTTTATGTCGTCATCTTGAATGATGACAATCTTCTCACTTCTTTCAGAGAAATTCGTTTGGTGTTCTGGCTCGATTAATTTGTAGCTTAGTTGGTAGAGCGGTATCCCTCATTTGGCATACAGACTCAGGTTCGAGTCCGGTCAGATCGAAAGTATCTTTTTTTCGTTCGATCTTTGTATTAATAACTATAACAAACAATAAAACTTAAATGAAGTTTTACTGTTTCTAATTTAAATGTTATTTATTATAATTTATTTGTATCGCTCTAATTTTCGTTTTTATTCGTCTTGACTGTTCGATATGGACATCTATGCCCATTATTGATTTTAGATGTTAGATTATTAACTAGCTTAACCTTCAGGTGGCTTTTGGATTTTATCATTCCAAATAAGGCATACTGTTACGTATGTACGTCTCAAATGTGCAAGTTACGGGCGATTTGATGTTTGATTTGATAATTTTTGCTATCAGTATGAATAATAAACCATACCAAAGTAATAAATTTATCACTTAGGCTGATGCTCTTGAATGATCAAATTAACTCATAGAGACCGGTCCGTATCAATAATATCCGATTAATCAAACTGCCCGTAATTATACATCTGAAACCCTCCGCAGTCGAATGGCTTGCACACCGAGTTACATGACGTCTGGGTGTTTGTACTTAGGAAACACAAATAAGTGTAACTCAAGTGCTTTAGTTACTTACTTTGGGATCTGAGTAACGTATGTGATGTCGTATAATATTTATACACAAATATAAAAGTTATAAGTGAGCGAAATAAACAAGAATAACTAGACAATTTAAAGAAAGAAGAAAATTTAAAGAAATTTAGAGAAAATAAATAATTTTGTATTTGTATGCTTATATATACAAATATTTGTATTATTATAGTACAAAACGGAATATAAATAACTAAAAAAAATAAAAAGCTCTTCTCATAAAAATTTTAGCAGAGGAAGCTAATCAGAACCTCCAGACGTGTTCAAAGCACACCTTTGATTTGTTTAAATCTGTCCCAATGGGTAGGTACTCCACAAAATAACAAATATTTTTCATGCTTAAAAACACTCGGTGATTGCAAACTGTAGGTTTCATATTTTAGCAATAAAACAATCCATACGACAAGCAAAGTTCAACTCAACATTATGTACGTATATATTCTTTCAGTAATATCCTTACAACTATATTTGAGAATGTTTACTTTTCGACGCGGAGACTCAACACGACCTCTGGCGCGCGCACACTGACCGTTGCCACTGGCGGGTGAGGGGCTCGGTTGTGCCTTTATTGTAAACATAAATGCTACTACATTTTCTGTCAAACTGACTGTGCGTAAGCGCATTTGTTCTAAGTTGCCCCTGTGCAAATGTGCCTCCTTCTCCCCTATTCAAGCAATTTATGTGTACGTGTAACCAAGCTATTTTGGTTAGGTTTGTTTTCACGTTTCACCACATATTTAAAATTTATTTCATTGTTGTGTTTCGTATTGTACTTATAACTTAATAAAAGAAAGAAAAACGCCAAGAAGATTTATACATAAGTTTTATTTGTATGGCAAGTCATTTATTTTATATATTGTCTATATATTTACAATAACGTATTCGTTGATTCAGTTTACCAACCATAGTTAGCGGGAGCAGAATACGCCACAGCGGACTTCAGGATGGGAGCAGCCGCTGCATATGCGGTCACGGGAGCGGCATAGCTCTTAGCCACCAGGGGAGCAGCGTAAGAGGTATAGGCCGGAGCGGCATAAGTGGCCACAGGGGCGTAGGACTTAGCGACCAAGGGAGCAGCAGCTGCGTAAGTCGCGACGGGAGATGCGTGAGCAGTTTGAGTCGAGTAAGAAGAGTAGGAAGTCACGGCGGGGGCAGCGTAGGTCTTGGCAATTACGGGGGCAGCGGCGTAGGTGGCTACAGCGGGCGCGGCGTACGCAGCGACTGCAGGCGCAGAATAGGCAGCGACAGCAGGTGCGGCGTAGGTCTTGGCCACGATAGGAGCAGCCGCGTAGGTGACAGGAGAGCCGTGAGAAGTGGAAGTGGAGTAGGACGAATAAGAAGACACGGCAGGGGCGATAGTCTTGGTCACGACAGCGGGAGCAGCGTAGGCAGCGACGGCAGGCGCGGCATAACTCTTAGCAACATAGGGAGTCGCAGCGTACGCAGCCACAGGAGCAGCGGCGTAGGCAGCCACGGGAGCAGCGGCATAGGCAGCCACTGGTGCAGCGGCGTAAGTCGCCACAGGAGCCGCGTGAGCGGTTTGGGTGGAGTAAGAAGAGTAGGAAGTGACAGCAGGGGCGATGGTCTTGGTGACTACGGCTGGCGCAGCATATGCGTGGCTACTGTACGCCAAAGGAGCGGCTCCATAGAGACCGCCAGCGTGAGCAGCACTCAAGGCGCAAAGAGCGACGATCAACTGCAAAAATTAAAATTCTAATATTACACTTTAAGAACTTGACATTTCACTATAGGTATGTCGACTTTATCATATCAATCTATCTACAGATTTAAGTACTGAACTATTTCAACACAGTGAGATATCTTTTATTATTATATATTACTCTGATGAAAATCAAAATCCATTCAGGCAAGTTGATCAATAGAAAACTGTACGTAATTGAGATGACTTTACTTATGAATAAAAAATGACGCTGGTTCAAGAAACACACCTTGGCGTACATGTTGGTGGTGCTAAGGTTGGCAACTGAATAATTCCGACAATGACTGCTCCGGTTTTTATACTTTTTAACTACCGTCCATACTGTCCAATTCTCTTTCATTGCCAAGGCGAGCTAGCGTCATAGGTAACTTAACCTACGCGTTGACTTTAGAGATAGCCTTTCGATTTCGTTTGTTCCGTTTGGCATAGGACACATAAGCCTTGGAATCTACTTATGCTTGCGTCCTCATTATGCGCAAATTATAGGTGCTTGTAAGGATGAATGGATCAACCATCAAAGGAAACAAAGCTTTTTAGACTCTACTTAATTATTCTTTTGTTAATATGTATTAGTGCCTGTGAAACGTTGCTAAATTGGCAATGAAAGTGAAACATAGACGAAGCGCTTTTATCATTGTTCTTCTTATAACCTATCTGCGTACGTATTTTCTGAGTGTTTAAATTGATTATTGAATTTCAATCGCATTCAGAAATTATAAACCAACGATCACATTAAGGATTGGCTCTGGCCTATTAAAAATACAATTTCCGGATTAACTACATTGTAAATAAGAAATTATTGTTACATTCAATATTTTTTCTGTAAGATACAACAATAATAGTTAGTTTGGGCGACACATTCCAGTACATAACAAGGACAATATGTATGTATTTCCTACTTGCTGTGATTGAAATATGTAATCGGAATAATTCTTTTAAGGTCTTAAGATTAAAAATTCATTACTTGTATTAAACATAAATAGTAAATAAGTACAATACACTTTACTGTCATAGGGCCCAAATATTCTTATTTTGAACAAAAATATGTCGTTTGTAAGATTTAACAAAAACCAAAATTTTTTGAGCAAATATTTAATAGAAGAAAATTAGCCCTAATATGAACTCATATTGTATGTCACTACATACAACGATTCGCTAGAGAGATAAAATATTTCTATAAAAAAATCTATGGGCGCAATTTACCACATCTATTTGTCATTTTTTTTTTAATTTTTTAGTTGTATTGAATACGGTTATTGGTAAATACAGAGTCTTTAAATTTACGATAGGTACATACACTAATATATTTATCTACATATGCTTGTATCTATAAATAATATAACTAATGTATGCAATACTGAAGCTACCTTACATATACCTATACCTTTATAATTAAACATATATATGTATGTTTATACATTTGAGAGAAAAGATCCTCGGCTAGAAAGCCTCATGTCAGGGATAAAAAGCAATCTTAGAAAACATGTGAAGCTCCTAACCAGCATTGAACAAGACTGGTAAACTGTAAGTATTTTTTTACCATAGAAAAGATGAACCTTTTGCTCAGTCAGTGGGAAGCGAATAGGTTAGGTTAGTTACTTATACAGAAATATCTTATTAATGTGAAAGAATAATAAGTCTTCCTTCAATGAGCTGAACGCGACTTACGCGAGAGCGATATAAAACGTGAGATCTCTATGCGAGAATAGCAGTATCTCGCGCTTCTTGTCGCTCTTGCGCAAGTCGCGCCCTATCGTGCAAGCCCTAAAGGTCTCTTTCAGTATTTAACAAAAAGTTTTATGTTTAAGGGACTTCTTACGTTGCAGATCAGCATGGTAACGAACGGTTACCATGTAGAAATGTACACATAGAAATCCCGGGTAATCGAACCCGGGCCGGGAGAAATTTGTATAACCTACATTTATTTCTCTCGTGAATTTGGGTGTAATTTGTGATGGTCTATGTGTGTGTCCATGGCACCCGCGACACAAGGTTTCCCTAGTGCGTGGCTTTTAAAAAAAATGTGACAATCTCGGTGGCACAGCACTTGAGAGAATGAGAACCGAACCTTTTGTCAATCTGGTACATATGAGGGCGCGGTCAAATTAGATGCATTACAGTCGCACGTCTGCAGTGCATTTATAACTTTTCATATAATTCGTCAATCACTCATCAGACTTCTACAAATGTCTAATTTGAACGCGCCTTAGAAGCCAGGTAATTGGTGCAATTATCTAGCAGATTTATAAATTTAATCATTGACTTACAAATAAATGGACGACGGGTCTAATACAAAAACCACGAAAAAAATGTCCCAAGTCTACCTATTCGAAATTTAAATCGTAATGTCATCGCAGTATCGCGCTGTCAGTCGAACAAATGAAGACTAAAGCGGAGTTTGGCGCTCTGTATACGATTTTAGCGCCTTACAAGTGCGGACACTTTTTAGCGCGGACCCGACGTCCACATAATTGTAAGTCAATGAATTTAATAAATACTTTTTTCGTCAGAGTTTAGTAGGTACTTAATTATACATATTTCATCGACTGTACAATTAGGTAAAATTTAAAATTTAAAATTTACATCTAAGGTCAAATTCTGCCCCACAAATATTTAAATTCCGTTATTACGTGCGAAGTGCAAAAACCAAATCAAACCGGCCTAAAGGCAATTATTTATCGATTAATATTGCGTGTAGTTATATAAAGTCGCAGCAGATAGACTCCTTTGAAGGTTGTATCTGAACGTCCAGTCGCTAAATTTGACAGTTATGCAAATTAAATATCACTTAGAAATTGTAGAATTGACGAATAACACAATGTAGATAACTTAATTAATTTGCTTTATTGATTTCACTAAGTCAAGGACTATCCATTAAACGTCCCACTGCTGGGCACGGACCTCCTCTCTGGCGAGGATGTAGGCCATCAAATGCGGGTTGGAAACGTCTCACGTTTCTGAGTGTTGTGAACCTTCTTCGACGTACAGGTTTCATAACGACGTTGTCGTTCACTAAAAAACTCAAGGTAAATTTGGAATCAAATTACGCACATACTTATATTCCAAAAAACGCAGAGGTGCGAACGCACGTATATATATACGCAAGTATATACATATATTACTTAAAGTATCTTCAAAAAACGTGATACTTATGGAGCTTTTAATCACAATGATGTTAGGTCGTCACTCTGATACATAAATGACAAGTCCCATGTGCCTGTAATTTCACCAGCACCCTTACATTTCTAAACCGGAACGCAGTAATGTTCACTTTTGGCGGCAGGAATAGGTGAAGTGGCAGTACTTCCCTGGACGAACTCTTTCACAAGGAGCTCTACTCCTAGTAAATGTTTTCTGTAATGTAGTTTTTTTTAGAAAAAAAATATAATTGTAATTTGTTATTTTGGACATAATATAAACATCACTAAGTGTCTTTGTGTTAAAGACCATAATTGATGTGTCTAGAAGAAAAAACTGATAACTTTCAACATTAATGCAGTTTAGACACTGATACTGCTTTTTGAAAACAAATTTATTAAAATTCCACAACATAACGAGTACCTACCCAAAACTAATTTATAACCCTCAACTTGTACACAAGTCGGCACTCGTATATTAATATTGACATTAAAATAGCATGATAATTCCCTCAATTAGGAAGCAGAAGGTCGCGGCATACCTAGCTACTATTTAAAGCACTCGAATACAAGTCCATTCTAGTCTAGTTACAAAATACTCTATCTGCCATTATAAAAGCGCTCACTATCACAGATCACCTAAGATCCATTCTAAAAAGATTTCGAAATATTAAAACTCAAACGAAGGATAGTAAACTTACACTCTACTTACAAATGTACGTTGATCTGAGAATTTTTTTTGCATCTATTTCTACAAAAATGTTTTTACAGGATGTTAAAATAAATCACGGCTCTTCGATGACTGGTTCTTAAACAACATACAATTGTATTAGATGCTATAACGAGGGAAAGACACGATTCTATAGAATCTTCAATAACAACTAAACATTAGTAAATTGTTAAATCACAAGCTATGAGTTATGGCGTAATACTTGAAGAGCACTACATATGAAAGGTACCTATCCTGTACCCAATCCAACGCTTCCTCTTACACCACTTTCGCTTAATAAGTTACTTGTAAAGCTAGCGTCGTGTCTTCGTGTACACGTCTGTTGGTATCTTTTAATAGATGCCTTTTTGAGTATGTAATGTTGTGAACCTAAAAATAAGATTTCACTTGTAATTTTTATTCTAAACATAAGTTTAATAAACAAAATTAAAAATCGAAAGCGTATGAAATTGCTCATTCATTACTTATGTTTAAGTTTACACCTACGAGAGCAGCAGTAGTCCAAAAATAGAATAATACATTTATTAGTAGTAGAGCTCCTAGTGAAAGAGTTCGTCCAGGGAAGTACAGCCTCCATACCTATTTCTGCCTCTAAGAAGTAATGTGAACATTACTGCGTTCCAGTTTTGAAGGGTAAGCGTGTGACTTGCGAACTTTAAAAAAAACTTGTGTCTTGCGGTGACAAAGCAGAAGAAGTGCCCCTCAGGTCTTTGCGATTTAAAGCTCTGAGTGGCACTGCAACTATAATGGACAGGCGTGTAGCTTACCAATAGGCGCAGGACTTGTTCATGCCGTCACTTGATATATAAAAAAATAATAGTACGAGAACGGTTGTTTCTCAACTGAGAGATCGTAGATTCAGATCCCTATACTGCCGTCGACTAACTAAAAGGCGGATAAGTGACAAATGGTCAAATAGTCGTTTTAAATAGGAAAAGGTAGAGCACAAAATTGTCTTTTAAAAACAATTAAAATTTGTTAACGTGTTCGACTTATCGGAACTTACCCTAACGACGCATATCTGAAATATCTTTAAACAATTTCAATATTCTGAAAACGGGGTTATAGTTTTTATGATATCCCAAAAAACTATTTTGTCACCAGTCACGATTTAGTTACGGATGGCAGTATGGTGACGCGTATCTATGATTTTCATTACTAAATTACTTACATTTATTAATGTTTAGCAGTAATACCTCACATTAACGGTAAAGGGTAATCCTCAGGGAGCTTATATTGCGAAAATGATTCACATTTCTTAAAAAACGTGTACAGTAGCTAACCCACATTGGTTTAGCGTGGCGGACTATGATAAAGCTTCTTCTCTCTTAGAAGAGACCCTTCGTCTCTTCTTAGAAGAGACCCATGCTCAGTAGTGGGGCGTATAGTAGGTTGATAATGATGATTACTCACATGTATTTAAAAAGGATACTTTTTCAGTGTGTTCCGAACTAGTGTTTAGTAGTGAATAGTATAAAAAACTACTACACAATTAGAGGTCTTGAGTACTGTCAAAAAACGCAAACCACAGTACTTTGGTCGTATAATGCGTAATGATAAATACGACCTACTTCGACTAATTATGCGAGGGAAGATACAGGGAAAGCGACCGTCTGGAAGAAGGCGTACTTCGTGGTTTACGAATCCCCGGAAATGGTTCAACCTAAGCACAAGATCCTTGTTCCGTGCAGCTGTCTAAAATACAGATAAGATAGCCCTAATGATAGCCGACCTCCGGTAGGAGATGGCAACTCAAGAAGAAGTGTGAGAAACTTCATGCACTCTCATATAAGATGATGGGAAGGAAGTGATGAACGCTTCAACTCTTCCATGACGCAATATGTTTAACTGCCTCTTTGGCCGAACGGTTACCATGCCGGACTGCCACGCAAAAGTCCCAGGTTCGATTCCCGGGCCGGTAGAAATATTTGTATGGCCTAAATTTATTTCTTTCGTGAGTTTGGGTGTAATTTGTTGGTTGTCTGTGATTATGTGTCCACGGCACCCGCGACACATGGTTTCCCCTTTCCCCAGTGCGGGGCTATGTTGAGTGTGTGCGTTATTATTATTTTATAAAATGTGTCTATTTTAAAAACCTTTAGTTTATGTTCTGTTTCTGTTAATTATTGGAGAGTATCTACTATTCATTTGCTGCACCCCAACGGGGTATGTTTGTACTTAGTAATTCCCTGTGTAATGCACGTAGGTACTAACATTGTTTGCAATAAATAAATAAATAAATTACCGATTCAATTCATATTGACGGTTAAACGAGTTCGTAAGGGAATTAATGCCACCATATCTATTTCTGGCATCAACAGAAATTTGAGCATTACTGTGTTGTACGAGCGCAGTGGCAATCTCCCGCAGATCTTTGCGATTTAACGCTCTGAGTTGCTTTGCAACTATTATGAGTAAGGGCCAGTGCAAACTGGCGGATGACATGGGAAGATAGAAGAGTATGTCCGTCAGCGCACACTGATGAAGGATGTCCGTTACAATATAGCGAGAGCCCGCCATAGCCAGCGTACCGCAGAGTCCGCTGGAATGCACCAGCATCCGCCAACATGCCGCCGGTCGCTTGGATTTACTTCCGTTCCACTAGCGACAACAAAGTCGAAACGTCTCCGGCGCCTTCAGACAGACTCGGAATACGCCGGTGAATTCCGGCGCGTGTCTGTGGATTCCGGTGCATGTTGGTGGATTCCGGATGGATACTGGCGCTTCCCGTTACGGTACCTTACGTTTTTTTCTTTATTATAATACCCAGTGACGGAACGAACAAGTCGTGGTGATAAGCGACACGCCTATCCATAACACTTGCAGTGCCATTCAGAGCTTTAAATCGCAAAGATCATATGGGTACTGCAACTGCGCCCGTCACCCTAAGACATAAGTTGCCCAAATCCCATGTGCCTGTAATTTCACCATCATCAATACCGCAGAGAGAAACGCGCTGCAATATTCCGAGTCGGTCTCAGAACATTAAAATTTATCCCTTATTTCGATTGCAATAGCATAAATAGGTACATATTGATAAATTTAGTGTCCTCTACCTTCCCGTTCGATGGTCTAGCATTTTGTTGGATTTTGTTCACATTTACTATAATTTATAGTAAACTAATATAACTTCATAATATTTATTTCCACTTCGTGCATTCAAAATTCACAAATGCGAATTTTTAAAGATTTATTTCAATATTTTCTATTTATAAAACCCTTCCCTGAGCAGGCTTGAAAATGACCCTTTTATCCATCAATCGTCGATCAGACCGCGTAGATATATGTTCCCAATTACATTATAATACCTCCACACACATTTATACAATATGTATACAACATAACAATGCAACAACGACGTCACGACGACACGTCCTTTGTATCATGTACTTTTTCATCGACATAAAGTAGGTATGCTATGACAACAAACAAATTACGTAAAATCACTTATAAATTTCAAGCCCTTTATCTATTTACAACAATAGGTTATGTTATAAGATACGACTATGTCACATAGGACATTGCACAATTTTGCTCCAATAAATAATATTAAAATAAAGACAGACTTGTTTTATTATTTACCAGTACATGACCTTTGAGAAATTTAAGGTCGTTGACCAGACACCATTATCTTGAAATCACCAAGACAACAAAATCTGAAATATTGAAACTTGTTAAAGACATTTTAATTATTTGTGTATGAAACAAAATAGTAATTTGTGTGAACAACTTCATTTTATTTAAATTAATAAGTTTCTATTTTAAAAGTAGTTGAGATATTAATACTTTGGTGCGTTTACAGTCAGCTTTTGTATTGATTAAAAATACAAAACAGTTATATATTCCGCCATTCATTTTAATAGTGCACACGCATATAATTTAGAATTTCATTGCCAAAAAAACTATAAAAAACTTGACCGATTAAACTATAAATGTGTTTTAAAGCAGCAATTCAAGTAGTCACAAATAAATTACAAGAGTCGAAGACTCGTTGAAATGATATCAATCAAGCATAGTGCCCAAGGTCCGGTCTATTCATGTCTGATATGCGCTTTATCCTGACCTTGCACACTTCCTTTATTAAAACTAATATTAATACCTATCTTACTGTGATTATAACTATAAACGATGATAGATACAATTTAAGTTTATACAAACTTCGAATCCGGTCTTTTGCCACTAAGAACTTAAGTACCCAACGGGTAGAAAATATTTCCTACTTAATTTTTCTTTTTTACTTCATTTTCTAAGTCACAATTAGAAAAACCTAAAAGTATTATTTTTATTTATAAAGCAAACTTAAGTGTAACCCATAAAATGTAAGAATATGTAAAATTCATTGTTGGTATACCTATTTTTATTCGACTTCAAAAGAAGAAGCAGGTTCTCAATTCGATTGTTTCTTTTTTTTAAGTATGTTACGCGATAACTGAGGCGGCATTTGTGAACCGATTTTGATGATTCTTTTTTTTTATGTAAAGAAGGTACCTCAGTAGTAGTTTCATTTAAATTTGAAGAAAATATTCCACAACTAAGGGTGGTAAACTAGGGGATGACTCCGGTTTCGCGTTCCGGTAACCGATTTCAATAACACTTGGCAAATAGATGTAATTTCACGAACTTTTGAGGTCGGTTTTTTTTGTACTCTGTACTGAAATTATTTTATATTAATTAGGAGGCAAACGAGCTGACGAGCTACTTGATGAGAGGTGGTCATCGTCGCCCATGTACATCTGCGACATCATAGGAGGAATTTCTAATTGTTGCCAGCCTTGAGAGCCCTGTTGAGTCAATTTATTATGGAAATATTTCTGTAATAACTGTGTATAAATAACCTCAGGTAATTATAATGAGTAGAGTACCTTCCTTGATGTCGTCTTATCCGTCTCTATCTAAATGTAAAATACAAAGAATGCCAGTGAATAGGATTATTAAGAACAAGTTCGACTGTTTGGTACGAGTAGGTGTTCTCCACGCTGCCCTATGCAAGTTGCCAGTAGGTACTTCTACTTATTGTTATTACTACCTAGTATTGTGCGATATATCTCATGACTAGCTGCCTACCCGCATACCTTTAAAGATACCTATTTCTAATAATTAGGATGATGTTTATTTCGTAATTTCTCTACAAAGTACAAATAATAGGAACATGAAGGTCTTAGTAATTTTAGGACATATTACGCATTATGAAGGCGTTGCTTGTTAAAGGTTTAACATTTGTAGGTACGTACCTACGTAAAAGCACCTAGGAGGAGCTACGTGCGGAGCTGAGCCACCGCTCCGATCGCACACAGCCGCAAAGTTACGCCGCCGCAGAACGTGATCGGCCCTCTTCCGATCACGCTCGGCGACCTCCTTCTGGAGCATCACCGCTTCACATGGATTGATCCGCCAGCGCAGCCACTACTATGCCTGGCGGAGAGAAATCTCGCCCGATCCGGACAACCAGGGTGTTCCGCTCGGAGGCCCACGCGGGGTACTCCTCCAGCGTGTACTGGGCGATTACCTGGTACCTGTATGTACCTACTACAAGTCACCGGGCCCTAACCTTAGGGAATGACACATACATACTTATGGCATTACTAAGATTGTAACAAAGATTATATTAAAGAAATCAAAATAACAAAATTTATAATCGTACTCGTAGATTTGTAATTAAAAAGTAAATTATATTTTCGTGAATTAATTTTATTTTTACGCAGAACCTGCTTATTTCAACATATAAACGCCGAAACTGTTGAAGCTACAATTTTTCATTTTGTACTATAAGTTCCTTTATTGCAAGCACCGAATCAGAAGGATTTTTTTCACATTAATCCCCTAAAGAGGTAAAAATACTGGGGCTTTTTCAAGACGAGAGTGAATTTAGGTGTTCATGCCTTCAGGTGAGATGGAGGCCAAAAAAAATAATGTCCGTTACTCATAAACCCGCACTAGGAAAACCCTGTATCACGGGTGCCATGGACACAACATACACAACCACAAAGTACACCCAAACTCTCAAGACACATATAAATGTAGGCCTTACAAATATTCTCTCGGCCCGGGAATAGAACGTCTTTGCGTGGCAGTAATGTCAGTATTTCTGTGTTCCGGTTTTGAATGGTAAGGGTACTGGTGAAATTACAGGCACATGGAACATGTCAACTTATGCCTCAGGGTGATGGGCGCAGTGCAATGCCCCTCAGATCTTTGCGATTTAAAGCTCTGAGGACACTGCAATTGTTATGGACAGGCGTGTAGCTTACCATCAGGCGTGCGACTTGTTCGTCCCGTCGTTACTTCTTGGCGGCAAATAAGTAAGGCGGCAGTAGTGGTAGGTGGTTCCCTGGACGAACTTTTCCACAAGGAGCTCTACTGCTACTACCTACCTTTTGTTATAAGTCTAACTTATATCATCGGATTATCTATTTCACTTTAAAAACTTATAATTACCCATATAATTTGCGATGACAATTACAAAGTCCCAGGGGCATCGAGTATATAACCAGAAATAGCAACGAAATGTCATTTAATTTGTTTGAAACCTATTCTGCCAAATCATTAAGATGACGATTGCGCTCCGATTGGCCAGCCCGAATTCGTCAATGTCGTCAATTGTTTTACTTCAAATCGACTAGTTTAACTTGAGCTTTGCTATAATGGACGTTAATTGAAAAATGACACATTATTATATAAATGTGATTTTGTTAGTTTTGTGATTAGATGTTTTTCCCACACCACTAAATGGAACAGCCCCACATAGTTAGAGATATTATCTTTATTACAATAAATACATAATATTTTTGGAATATAGGGAGACGTACACACAGGTCAGTTGTTGGCGCTGTACTATTTCAGCTTTTTAATTTGTGATTTCAGTGCAAACGAGAGTTGATATTTAAAGTGACATAAGGCCCATTTGCATAATGAGTTGCCAGGGATGGATGGTCCTTATTTCGTCTCTATTTCTGGTTATATACTCGATGCCCAGGGGCCAACATTACACCTAATAGCAGTAGTTTTATGAGAGACTTGCGAGCTTTTGTAGGAATCTGTTACTTAACATAATAAGGTGGAACTACAAATAATATTCATATGTAAGTTCTTCAGTAGCTTGCAATTACTGCATCATGCAGTTACTCACAAACCTTTACTGCGTAACTCTTGTAATGATTGCATAAAAACTGATTCACCAATGTGCACATTAATAGAATTTAAAATCTAAAAATAAGTACCAACAACAAATAGAAAATCAATATAATGTAGCAAAAACATAGAGCAAGCGGTATTTCAAGGTAAAAGGAGAGTTGTATCACAAGGATGTAATTTATACGCCCTTGCTTGCTCATAGTGACTCAGAAACAAGTGGGAAGTTGATTCGGTGATAATCGTTTGACTTCATAGTACTTAAGAGGATATGTACGTCAATACATTATGCGGATTCTTTAGGTAAATTGTACTTAGATATAAGAGTGGTTACATACGGCGACTTTTAACAGCGATGCAAACACACGTTCGTGAAACGCGCGATTGCATCGCTCAACTTGCGATTTATAGGCGATTGCATCGATACAAATGCGCGACTGCATCGATACAAACGCGCGACTGCATCGATACAAACACGCGATTGCATCGATGCAAACGTGCGATTGCACTCGCCTATAAATACCAAGTGTAGCGATGCAATCGCGCGCTTGCATCGCGTTTGCACCTCTGCTTCAAATCGCGCGCGTGTATAACGATTAGCGATTGCATCACGCTTGCATCGCGTTTGCATCGGTGTGTAACTAAAAATCACCGTGACCGCTCTAAGTGTTACCTATCGCCTATTTTTTATAATTATA
>NW_020653850.1:10927529-10955875 GCF_003589595.1 Hyposmocoma kahamanoa
GAAAAGACGACTATTGTTCCTTTCACCAGGAAGCGGAAACTAGACAAGCTAGTGGAACCGATCCTTGGTGGCACGGCTGTGAGTTTTTCCGCAGAAGTTAATTATTTAGGGGTAACCCTAGATCAAACCCTAAGGTGGAACTGTCACATAGCTAACACGGTCAAGGCCAAGATGGCCTTAGGTATCTGTAGTCGTATGGCAGGACAGCGCTGGGGTCTTAAACCAAAGATGACTCTCTGGTTATACAAGGCAATTGTGAGGCCCATAGTAACATATGCGTCTGTTGTTTGGAGTTTGGAGTGGCAAAGTAAGTCAAACAACCACTATAGTCACATTGGGCAGTCTACAGCGTGTGGCGTACCTGCTAACAACGGTCACCATGTCCACTACACCTAGAGCGGCCCTAAATGCATTGCTGATTCTGACTCCCCTGCATGTATTCATACAGGAGGTCGGTAACAGCATGTATAGGCTCTCCACCAGGTTAAGGACTAGATGGCTCTCCCAGACATTGAGATTGGCCCATGACTCAAATCTGGAACATCCTATTCTGGGAATGACTTCTGATGTCATGCTTCCCAAGCAAAACTTCAAGAAACTCTACCAGGTAGAATTTCCAACCAGGGAAGACTGAGAAACTAACAGTCTCACCTGGAAGGGCGGTAGCCTTCTTTGGTATACCGATGGGTCCAAGATGGAACCAACGTAGGCTGTGTTATACACGGCGTGAGACCCAAACTCAGCTACAAGCTGAACATGAGACGTCACTCCTCTATCTTTCAGGTCGAAATGTACGCCATAATTGCATGTGCGGATCTAAACCTGAAGAGAGGCTATGTTAACAATTATATTTATACAAACTCAGTTAGTCAAGCCGCTCTGCATGCACTAACCCCAATCACCCAAACTTCGAGGATTGTAGAGAACTGCATAACTATACTGAATATTCGCGGGGAAGGGAATAATGTAGTCCTGCGTTGGGTTCCTAGTCACTCTGACATCGAGGGTAATGAAACAGCGGATGAACTGGCAAAGGCTGGTGCTAGGGAAGCCTCCATTAGTCCTGAGCCCTTTATAGGAATAGCACACAGCCTGATAAAGCTCACTTTGCTGAACGAGAGCTCCCACGTCTCCCGAGACGTGTGGCTGCAGACTAAGGGTCTTGAGCATTCTAAAGGCCTGATAGCTGCCTTCAGTGCTAAACACTGTAGAGAAGCTCTGTCACTGGACAGGAATGGCATCAGAATGCTGACTAGAGCCTTAACAGGACATAGTGTCTTGAATAAGCACATGTCAAATATTGGACAGAGAGAAAACAGAAAATGTAGATTCTGCCACGAAGCAGATGAAACTTCTGTGCATCTCCTCAGTGCTGCTCTCTGATGAGCGTGAGAAGTTCCATACTGGGTAGGCACGGGCCACACCCAGAGGACATAAAGACCGTCGGAGCCAGGAACGTCCTTCAGTTCCTTAATACTGTTGGTCTTGGCTCCGAGCTGTGATTAGTGGTGATCACAATAGATCATTTATGGTCGCAGTGATGTCCTCATCACTGCCTCATAGGCCCCAAATGAAGCCACCCTAATAATAATAATAATATACTTACATTCGGCGTTAACTAATTAGAGACAACGTGACAAGATGAGTAAATGTCCACACGTGGCCTTATACTCGTAAATGTCGGGTATAATGATTTCTCAACTCATATTATTCACAGTAGGCACTTGATCACATTTACACTAGATGCTAATTGAAAATGCAAAACATAGCAAAATAAATATTCATACAATTTAATTATTTATAGATTTGCATAAGTAGACTCAATTGGCGTAAAGGACAAAACACAAGTTTTCAGATTGTTCTGCAAAAAACACTTTCGTAAACACTATTTTAAAAATAATAATAACGCACACTCTCAATAGCCCCAGAGTAGGGAAACCCTGTGTCTATGGTGCCTTGGACACATATAGACAACCACAAATTACACCCTAACTCACGAGAGAAATAAATGTAGGCCATACAAATATTTCTCTCGGGTCCTGCGTGGTAGACCAGCATAGTCGTGTTCAATGTGCGATCGGAAACGGACGCGCTGCACTACTTTGCGAGAATTATTTTAATTCGCGATTTTGCGCGGCTTAGGCTGCTGCATGTACGTAAGTGACTATGGGTTCCCAACAACTCATTGTCAATGAGTTTCTGGCATTCGTGCAGAATGCCATCGACACAATGGATGAAGTCAGCATCGAGCAGATCTGCAAATCTAATTTCAACGAAGATGAGATTTGCAGTGGCAAGATGCTGCTGTTCCAGAGCTGCGGCAAAGCGCAGCAGATGCCATCTCGTCGGAGGGATGGAGGGATGTTACTGCATTCTTGAAGAATACCGATCCGGACGACGTGCCTACTTTCGTGGCGAAGGAGCTGCACAAGTTGCCTCCGGTCACCTTTGACCACGTCGACGTCACCAGGCTGTTAAAGGACATCACGTCCTTGAAGTCCAGTTTGGCTGAAGTTCAGTCAAAATTGGAGGCGTCGGATAACTCTATAAGTGGGCTACGTGCCGAAGTTGCGTTGTTACGCAACCCCGCTTCGGTATGTAGGTCACCGACAGTCTCCTACGTCAACACGCGTCGCGGAGCGCGGAAAGCATCCGTCGGCAGTATTGAGTCGGCTCGTATGTCGCCGGTCATTGCTGTTGTCAATGCACCGTGCCCCCCTGCCCGCCCCTCCGCCTCGGAGGTTACGTCACCCGTATGCACGTCATCGCCCGGGCGTGCATACGCCGCTGTTGCCGCGACTATTAGCAGCGGAACCGCGACTTCAAAACCCGAGTTGCGGAAAACTGCAAAGGGCGGTAGTAAACCCCGAATGCCTGTCTCTGGAATCGCAGGTGCCAAATCTCAGAGGCAGACCGACAGGTGCGACGAGGACGGCTTCACAAAGGTGGAGAAGAGAAGAAAGAAACCCACCAGCCGAAATCTATGTGGCACAGCTCCAACGGGACAGAACTTCTTGCTTCGTGCGGCCATACCGACGACGCAGTTGTACCTGTCTCGACTGCATTACTCCACGAAGTCTGAGGATATAGTGGAGTATATCCGGTTGAAAGCCCAATTCACCCTGAGGGTCGAACGTTTGGAGTCTCGCCACAACGTTAACTTTAATTCGTTTGTGGTGAGGGTCCCAACGGTCCATCTGTCGACCTTCATGCAGGTAGAGTTTTGGCCGAAGGGTGTCATGTTCCGGCGGTTCAGAGGAACGATACATGACACTTGTTTGCGTCGCGCGTCGCCGAATAGTAATTCGTGTAAATAGTTAATAAGTTTATATTATTTTATATGTATGTTAGTTTGTAAGGTATGTATCAATAATAATAATATGTATGTTAGTCTGTAAGGTATTTGTTATATGGGCCTTAGTTGCCTGAAATAAATGAATAAATAAATAAAATAAATAAATAGTAACCGTTTCGCCACCGAGGCGGTTACACCTTTTTTGTTTCTAATTATATTTGTTTGTAGCATAGTTTAGTTACAGTTATAAACAAACCTGTATTTTAGAACATGCGTTACAAAGGTCAAATGACTCCATCTCACCTTCTTATCAGTTTGTGAAACGTTTCAACAGGAATATTTGCCCATGCTGCACAGAAGCCTTTATAAACTTCACCGGACAACTCATCGTTCATCATAATAAAGGTTGCCAGTAATCGTTTCACAGAACGATAAACGTTTTTCTTGATTTCATGCCAAAGGTGCTCATTAGGTAGGTTCAGATCAGCGCTGTCAACCAGCCAATCTAGGACCAAATAGGTACCAACTAACATGTAGGAACGCCTAAACTGATCGTGCGGTTTGTTTCGGATCGTGGTAGAAAGCCCATATATGTAGAAAGGTGTTCTTCAGCATAGGGTCACATAGTTTCCTCTAATATCACCTTGTATTGGTATTGATCCAAATTGTCTAGCACTTTTCCGACAGGGTCCTACCTACCTAACCTACTCCAAATCCAGAAAATGAGCCCTAAATTTTAATGTTTCCACAGCCATGTTTCACCTACTTTTTTGTAAACTTCGGATTTGTTTCTGCATTTGCAAGACGGTGCATTTTGACGACAATCTGAAGGCGTCAAATTGACCGTGGTCTTGTTAGAAAAAACACGTTGCTATTGGGTAGGTAAAGTTCGATGTTCACATTTTTGATAACACACACTCAACGCCAAACATGCATTCCAAGGTTTGTATTAATAGAGGTAGGTAAGTACTTACCGAGCTACAACTTCTCCGACGTAACGTCGTCAAACAGATCCCGCAACGCAACGACGCGCCTGCAGGTAGGTCTGCGCAAATATTTCATTGATATTCAAACGAAGTTTTTAAAAGGGCCCATGTTAGCTACCTGATCATCATTGTTTCTCTTAAGGAGTTGTTTTTCTCGAAATTTTTGTGTATTTAGAACAGTTTTATTGCGTTCGACATGTTGCATTGAACATCATTATTTCATTTTGATAATTGTGGTACTACAATATTCTACGTGCGTAGGTATAGTATACTATATTATTAACTTATTGTATTCTATGAATATTTGACGTGACCTAGTATCCTCCGGAATTTTATTACACGATTGACAAAATTAAAAATAGTAGGTAGGTAAGTACCTGTAAGAATCTCAAGAAAGAAAAATCGGATGATTTTTGCTAGATAATGTTTTCTTATCACGATGATAAAAAAAGAGGTACGTCCTTTGAAGTCAATGATAATGTCAATTGGGTGCCCGTAGTAACTATTTTTAACTTGAGAGTAACGATTTTTTTGCAATAACGTAGAAGAAACCGCTTCGATATCAAGCAAGGAACATTGTTTACAATGTTTACGCAAAGTTAGCGACGAATTAGGTGCATCTAAGTCACAATCCACAATTTGTAAGCGGGTCTCAAATCTTACACATTAGTAGGAGTGAATAGTCTTGATCAGAATACTGGAATTAATGCTTCCGTATTAATTAAGCAGAACAATAGCACTAAAAGAGATTTATTATAAACACTATACTTACTATCCGATTCATTTGAAAAACCAGAGATAAAAGTGGAATGGGTAGAATTGACTTCTTCAGAATAAAATAAATTATATGTAGCAGTAGAGCTCCTTATGAAAGAGTTCGTCCAAAGAAGTAGGTAGGTACCTTATCTATTTCTGTAGCCAAGGAATAATATGAGCATTACCGTGTTTAGATTTTGAAGGGTAACAGTGCTCGTGAAATTACAGGCAGAAGGTATTATAAATAAATATATTATATTACAAACATATACATATATATAAATATATTATTTTATAAATATATACAAATATATTATAAATATATTTAAAAAATATAGATTACTGTATGTGTTTGATTAAAAATTGTTTATATTAGATACTATGACATAAATAGTATAACCACACTCCGCATTAAAAAACAACGAAATTGACACAAAGAAGATAATTTATTTGTCTTGGAATTGACTTAATAAATACTTAGAATTAACTACATTTATTAATATAAAATTAAAATTTGTCGAAACTTTAAAAAATATTTGGTAACAAAAACTACGATAAAAACATAGGTAACTTAGAAATAATCTGGCACTCTTAATGACGTCATAAGTTTAAAGTGCGTTTGACATCGTCATCGTCTTAAGAAAAAGTTTCATAAAGCTTATTTGACGGTTCTGTAAAATCGACAACAAAAACAGAAGCCTTGGGTGCCTTGAAATTAAATGCTTATAGTAGCTGCCGCCGCGCCACAACTGATTTTCATACAATATTTAGAAGCGCAATTGCAGCGCCATTGTCGTGACACGCGCGCGTCACTATTGCAGTGACAATTAGTGAATTAAAAATAAAAAAGACAAAGGACATTACTATTATTTATTTTCTATTTGAATTGTAATAAGGTATAAATTACAATGCCTCGAGACCAACCTGCCAACCAACGGAGCATCGCGGTGCATCTCTTTCTGCGTCTCAGAGCATTGAAATTTATAAATTATTAAAATTGTAATAGCATAAAATATAAATTTAATGCCATCTGCCTCCGCGTCCGCCGGTTCACGCTGGCCCTTAGTGTAGTAAAAATTACTGAAGCGCTACAGAGGCGCTACTGCCGCGTCACAATCGCACCCCGCAGTGCTTCTACAAGCGTCTAATTTAAAGGCGCCCTCAGAGTACCACTAGATTAATGGCGGCACTAAATTTATTCATTTTGTCCTTTTAGTCATACAGAATTCTTTTCCGCTTCTCTATCTCTTAACTTTAAAACTAGAAACTTTAGCACCAAATGAGCAACAATTTAAATTTTAATTGGTAAAGTCAAAGAAAAATCGAAATATAATTATGCCAATCAAGTGTAATTCTGCCGCCGTTAGTTTAAAGCACGTTTGTGGCAAAAACTCAAAACTGAGAAAATAATATTTAAAGAAATGAAATAAAAAAATATCTACTTTTCTCTTGCGGTAACTTCATAACTTATCCACATAGGAAAAAATAAATGGTGACAGATCGGCCTTTTTTACTGATCACGGCAACAACATAACAAACTTTTTGAAAAAATATCACATGAGCCCTTTCAACTAACGGCGGCAGAATTATGGTATTGAATAACAAATAGCACATTTGGTAACCTCACCTAGACACAGCTAAACATAATCAATTTTTCCAGAGCACACCAGTCAATTGTACAACCAACAACATAGAATGGTGACCGACTATCACATAACCAAGGAATCAAGTTTCTCTACTGTTACTTGTATAATATGGTACAAAATAACCGGCACGCTCAGCTTGGCATTTAGGACCGTTCTTACCATAAGTTAAATTTAAACCTAGCGTTAATAATTGTTTTTTATTTAAACCTTAAATGCAAAACTAAGCGTGCTGTACACTAATCTAGTTCTCTCGCATTCCTTAAATGTTTTAAAAACTTTTTCCAAGTCCAACTAAAGAAATGAACGAGTAAGTAATTTAAAAAATAATATTTTTATTTTGTTTTCATCGAGTACTAAGAAAAAAAATATTAACACTCCAACATACGTTTTGGATTTACTTATATTTCTTGTTATTCTCTTGTACTAGTTGTACTTATTGACTGTATTATTCTAAAACAAAATAACTTTTTTGCAATTTTTATAAATAGAGTGCATTTTTGGATCATGTTTTACATTTAAAGATTTGTATTTTTTTATTGAGGTATACTTCGTTTGTTTTTCGTCTTAAGATAGAGTTTAATTTCTAAAACATACAAAATATAATATTTCCAACATTTTACCCGTATTTAACGTCATTTATTAATTCATCATCTTATTCATAAACACGCCCTGTTACGTAATTTATCGCCTTAAACACAAAAAACTAATATAGAAATTTGTAAACACAAATGTACAATCGCTAGATCACAACATTTAAAATGAACTTTGTCTTTTAATATAATGGAAGTCTTACAAATGTTACTCGTCTACAGTGACTTTAATCCTAAAGTTAACTTTATCGTGATAATATTATTTATATTATAAATGGATATATTAAGAGATCTGCATAAGCAAAATATATTTACTTGACCTCGCAATATTACATACTACCTCCTCTAGAAGTTTCGGTAAACATATTCTGTATATTTCAATCTCTGCTTAAAAGGTAATGTTAATGGTTAAGGTGCAGACGACGATGCACGTGCCGATGAAGAAAATGTGCTCATTCAACTCCAAAACAAAATATCTACGTACGGTTTACTGAAAGCCACACAAGAACCCGTGTTACATGGAAAAAATTACAATGAAAAAGCGTGTTCATTGTCTGTATCGGTGGGTAGTTTCCTGTATTTAAATATATTGTATATATTAACTAACTATGATAACTGCCTCCGTAGCCGATGTGGTGGCTGTCTGTGTGTGTCCATGGCACCCGCGACACAGGGTTTCCCTAGTGCGGGGCTATGTTGTGTGTGTGCGTTATTTATTTGTTTCGTTACCTATGTGTGTGTTCGTATGGACACACACATGTGTATATGTGTATGTAATTCATTGCAGGCAATAATAGTACTACATAATTACTACATAGATTGACGTAAAAAGATAGCAAACGTATTATGCAGACAATCTAGTTTTAATCGCAATATTTTCCATAAAAAAGCTTTCTGCTTGATTTGTTCAATTAGAATTTTTTAATACAATGACATAAGCATTTAAAAGGAGATCATCATAAAAAGCGAGATATAGACAAATACTATTCCGATTAATATATCGAAGGGCATCACTAGAGTAATTTCATAAAATATGGTAAATGGAGTTTATTAAAGTATAATTATATAAAAAAAAATCTGTTAAAAATTCTGACCAGATGGTTGCTGAGGAGATTGTTGCGCGTTCTGGCGGGAAAGCTATTCTTGTAGTACAATAAAATAATCCTTATTATTGGTAAAGCGAAAATAACATAATATCCAAAGATTTATATTGTAATTTATTAGAGCGGTGTCTCTCACATTAGTGAGTTTGTAACAAGGATGCAATATTATTGAAGTTTATTGTTGAAAAAATGCTGGAGTTCATGGAGTAACCGAAAGTTTTGGCAGTCTACCAATTGTAATTAAGAAACACTTTAATTTATACAACTACTATTAACAATGGTCATATATTGTAAAAAAATTTGATAAAACGAACAAGGAAAAAGTAGAAGTACTACGTTCACGACGATTCTGGTCAGATTTTCAACAGCCTAGAAACCCTGTTGAATCATAGATAAAATCAACTTATAATTTAACATTTTTTTTAATGAAGATGCAAATAATAAATTCTGTACAACCCAACGCATAGATCAATAGTAGACAATTAAGAAGATAGTCCTGCATGCACGCTACATAATAAAAACGGAGTTGAATCATAATAACCTGCAAAACATTGCTATGGTCACATGAACACCCAGTGTACATTATAATGAAAAGGTCGCATTAAAATTTAGCGCTATACATTCTACATGACCATAGGGTGTCTAGAAAATAAATTTTTCATACAAAGTTGAGGGCACACTTGCTTAGGCCTGAAGCTTGTAAATATATTTAGTGGATTTCGGGTTAGTTTTCTCTACCTGATTCCAGTGGCAATTTTTATGATTTAAATATTCCAAAGTATCATCATGAAGTATTATTATTGTTATTCATGTCTAGTATCCTGAAATATTATTTAACATTTCACGATAATATACACGAATACTTAAATAATAAAAAATGTCACCGAAATTAGGTAGAGAAAAGAAACACGAAAATTCCTCTAGTACAAGGTAAATTCGTCGTTTATTTTTCCATTGTAGTTTGTTGGGTCTGAGGAGGTTGAGACAGCTTCTCAAACTATTAGTAACCTATTGTCTTGGATTGTGGCTTTTATGTTTCCCGTTATTATTTTTAAATGGTATAAAACATCATCATTGTTTTATCATTAACGTATAACTCGGAAAATATTAGTTTAATGCTAATTTTAAATATAATTTAAAAAACTTGTAAGCACAGGGCTATTCTAGATTTCAAGAGTTTGTCTTCTACATTTAGACAAGAGGTAGAGCTTCTCTTTCGATATATTAAGTCTGAACACATAAGAACATTGCGTTAACCACAAAATCGGCATTGTCGACATCTACATATATATTCTTAAGTAAATAATTATGTTTGTTTGTAAAATTAAAAGTAAGGTATTTAATTAATAACTTTTGTAATTATAGTGAAAAAATAGTGTGGTTTGCATTAATATTACACATAACTGGTTGACGACTGTTCCACCTCAGTCAACCCTGACCATGGGACCTGTAAAGAGCCCGATACGTTGGTTTGTTTGAAAAAACAAATATACGCTATTTAAATCCGGAAAAATAGTTTCATTTCCTATGCGTAACAATCGCGAAAACCCAAGAACTCGATAAATAATTATGTTTGTGATTAAAGTCATATTACAAAAGACGTATTTTTATCTCTACATTGGTAACACTTTTACCTACTAGATCCAAAGCAACTAATTTTAATACTGGTGCATAATAATTAATAATAGTCAGGAGAAAAAACTGTTAAGACATTGGTGAGTCAGAATGCGAAATTTTTAACATGTATTACGAGTATGAAATAAGTATTTCGTTACACATCAAAGAGCATACAATAAGTGTGACTTAGCAGCTTCTTTCCTAACACTCCCCTATTATGTACTACACATGACTAACATCAATTCTTAACAGCTAATTATCGTAAAAAGTACGTGAATCTGTAGACGTCATCAACATTTCGTAATTTCAACCGATCACATGGCTTTAAATTCTAAAACTTATTGTCGTTTATTAGGTTCACTTTTAAAAATGCTTGAGTTACCACCACGGAATTGGTAACTGTTGTCAGCTCAAAGTTTATAAAAATATTCCGTTCAATTGTTGACGGTAAATGTTATTATTGAATGTTTTAAGTATCAGTATGTAATAATGTATATAAATGTCTACATATACTAGATACAAGAAGTGTCGTAAAGTGGATCAAACCACTAAATATTAATTAATTAAATTTTCGAATAAACTTTGCTGGTTCCTACGCTGACGTTTGATAATGAAAGTTGGGTATGGCAGAAGAAGCAAGAAAGTAGAATTCATGCAGTGGAGATGTTGTCCTTGAGGAAAATTTGTGGAATAAAGTAACGACGAAATAAAGACTGAAAAATACAGTAATATTTGAAAGATGTGGCTTGAAACAGGACGCGGTGACTAGAACAGGGAAAGGAATATTGAGGTGGTTTGGGCATGTAGAGCGGATGGATGTAAGAAGAATTACCAAACAGATTTATGACGCGAATGTGGATGGAAATGTGAATCGTTTTAAGAGGACGCCTCAGAAGGACTTACATTGACCACATCAGTGATGTCCTCAAAAAGGCTGGGATCCAAACTGGCAAGAATAAAAGTAGTTGCATGAAAAGGGTATTTGACGTGAGTATGTGAGGCTAGTTAGTTGTGTCAAGATTGAGTAAAGTGGCGTTACGTGGTCTATGCCTAGCGCTCATGTGGGACAAGGTCGTGAGCTTATGTATGTATTTTCGAATTCCGGGTTTCCTGTAATAGTTTTACTGCATCGTAAGTTAAAACACTCACATAGCAAGCTGAATTTTAGAAAAATTCTAGTGGCGCCATGTAAAAAAATGCAGTAGATAACTAACCTTTCATCATATTAAACATTATTTTATAAGCTACAAGCAATAACTTCTTTTAACTAATGCGGATATTGTAGATAGTTTCATTAGCCTAAGACGCAGTAAAATAATTTCCGAAAATGTGTAATTCGAAAAAAAACATTGTTTAATATTTGGTGGCTTTAACCACTCCATTCACTCCTTGTATTTATATTAGAAGTTTATATACTTATTTGGGACACCCTGTTCCGACCATTGGTTATAATATAAATAACACAAACCACCATCGATAACATTAATACCACGAATGTGTAGAAACTGTAGGAAAAGTCGATATTTTCTTAAATTTGCGATTAAAAAGAAAACTGTTGACACATCACACTCCTTCCTCAATATTTAGAATTTAGAGCCAAGGTATTGGTATATATTAAGAATGCAGTTTTGTACGAAGCTTCAGCAAAATGCTGATGACGTAATTAGACAACACACACGACGTCTATAATTAGATAGACGCGCACAAAAAATTTATATTAAAAGTAGAGAGTATTTTACACATTTTAAAGCGCCATACAACATCATAACTTTACGTTTCTAAGGTCATCCCATTTACACTTGTAGCCACAAATCCATCAGTCTTTCCTTACCATTCGGTATAGGCTTCACAAATTGTTAAAATATATATGAAGTATCAAAACATTACTTCATATCGTATAAACGAGATTAAATCTCATTATTTTTATAAATGTAAAATGTATAAAATTTAGAATTTTAAAATGTTCGAATTTTACGTCGGAAAAATAGTTTTTTCTGTTCCCGTTGAGCACAAGTAACAAAGAATCATAGAATTACTTTTGAATATAGTCTTAAGTATGGACCCTTACCAAATTAAAAATGGGAAGTAGAAAATAATGTTATCAACGTTAGACTTAAGCATATAAACGTTGGGTTCTTTTACTTTCTTAAAAAATATACTACAAAATGTATACTCGTCGAAAACTAAAGGTTTTAAATTGAAACCTCCTTCTACTTTACCAAATACGCAATTTTTGTGTCCAAGTTGTTTAAACCTTAGCCTAATCAACATACATAGGCCTTGTAGAAAAATCAGGTAAATATCATAATTTTTCCCTCGCACCTTTAAGACCCTCAAAGGTTCTTCTCGTGAACTCCGAATATATTGTGCTCAAAGCTCGACTTAGCATTAAAACTGACGTCTCAATATTCTCAATACAAATTTAACACTGTGAAAGTCAAATACTTTCAAACGTTTGCCACTGAGTATATTATACAAGTATACATGTTTCCAATAAAAACAAATCAAGTCAGGCTTTGATTGTTCTTACGGAGACAGTAAATGTGTTGTCTGTATGAGAAATATTTAGAAATATCTCGACTTGGCATCTGATACCAATTCTGCCCAAATTTCCGTAACTCTTTGATCTTTTTTGCCTAATTTTAGACTGGCAAGCACATCATTGATCTTTCATTCCATTCTGATATTATATATTTGAAATCCTAACCAGATATATGCAATCTAAATGTGCAGCATACAATTCAAAAATTTAACGTACAGCTTACCGTACTTCTTCTTAAATCTCTTTCAAAATATTCTTTATTATGGCAAATAGCCTAGCACACTCGTATACAAATATTTACACCCATCTATGACTATACTGCTATGCGTTCGAAAAATCCGTTTCAAAGTCCGAATTGCTTTATAAACATGTGCAATCACAAAAAACCTTGGAAATTGTCAAAATTCCCAAGATTATCACAATCCCGAAATTCGGTTTTTATATTATTTCTTAATATTACTTAGATAACTATACACGGCCGCGAAAATGCAGCAAATGGCAAGTATAAATTTTAAGTACCTATTCCATTCAAACTCGACATGATAAATTAGTCTTTTTTCGAAAAGGAACCGTTTTAATTCCTCGATTGCCTATCCTAACATCTTCACAAATCATTCGTCACCTGCTCGTGACATACATACCCCTCAGATATGCATTATTTATCAATAAATACTTATAAACTTACTTGATATTGAATAATGGTATATAAAGTTAAGGAATGGACTTCTTACGACGAAGTGACTACAATGAGTCGTTATGTCTGACGAAGTCCAGTAATTACCGACAAAATTCCTGTTTACCAATTGACACTAGTTAAAATAGATAATGGTATTTTATTTGAAATTTGTGTATCAGTTGTACACATAGTACGTAATTAAATGAATGAATTTGCAACTTCGTTTTCGCAACCTTGGTAACAAGGCATATTTTGATTATTTGGATTCTTTGAAGCTCGATACAAGGTGTTGTTTGAGGTGAGGTTTGATTTTGTTAATATTTTATGGTAGTTTAACTGTTTTAGAGCTTGTGAATTCAATTTTAAATCTTGATCCACACTCATTGTATATATATTTGTATATGTCCATTGTAACGTGTGTTTCATGTGTCTTTTCTTTGTACAATAAAGAATATATACATTGTCATGTTTTGATCATCGATGCAGTCTGATTAGCCTTTTGGTAACAAGTTTTCTTTCAATGGTGTTAGTCAAAATTCTGTCGCTATTGAATTTTCATTTATTTTCCCTTTCTTTCAACTTCAACTTCAACGTCAACTTTTGGGCGTTCATTTGTTATTGATACATCTAAAGATAGATTTTATGGTACTTGATTTAGTTACATTTCCGGGATTTATTAATAACGTGATGTGTTGTGTCTTCTTTAAGCCTTTAGATTTATAGATAGGCCAGCCCTTAATTTTACTCCTGAATGATTGGAAGACATGGTACAAAGCTGCAACTTAGCTCAATTGCGGCCTCTGAGTAAAAGGCTCATTTTGGTGTGGTGGGGGACAATGAGGAAATTCATTATTGAGTAGAGATGGACTTTGACATGGTAGAGGTGGTTGTGGCATTCGCAATGATGGCAAAAAAGTATGGGATGTGCCGCTTTGATTTTGGGCAAACGGTGGAGTGAAAGGTAAGTTTCCAACGAATGGTACGCCATGATTTATTGAAGGCTCTTGATGTACGAATGGTGTTTCACCGTGTGGTAAGCGTTGATTTAAAAAACCGTTATTTTGTAGTGACATTTGATTAGGAGATGTACCTGGATTTACTAGAAGCCCTTGACTAAGCGATGGTGGTACTAATCTTGCACTAAGTGCACTAAGCGAAGGTGCTTGACTGAAAGTCATACCTTGAGCTACTAGAGGCCACTGTGGGCATTGATTAAACAAATGTTGATGTGTTTGTCTTTGAAGACCGTGGTGTTCAAACCAGTGCTTCCACAGGAGATATTGATGCATTAGAAGAATCCATTCGGTCCAGCGGCATAATAAATTTTGAGATGGATTGTAGTGTGGTAGAAGATTGAACTGTGGCGAATTTTGAACCGGCATTGGATTTAAAGGCCCTTGCGTCCATGAATTTCGTTGAAACATTGAATTCTGCATAAAACCTGGTAATGCTGGACCTTGACACCACGGAAACACCTGTTGCAGATGTTCAGTTTGGTTTGGTATTGGACAGCACTGGGTCGTAGTTGCAGTATGTGGATTTTGTGAACTCTTATTGATTGGAGCATTAGGATTTTCAATATTTGAATTTTTATTCAATGTATCGGCCATATTATTTAACGATACTTCTTTAGATGGCGATTCTGAATAAGAATCTTCAGTCGTCGTCGCAAAAGTCGTATTTGATTTCTGTTGCTTTAGTGAATGTAGACATTTGATTTCCATTGTATTTTGTTTGGATAATTTTTCAGCTCTTGTCAAATTTTTTGATAATGGCATGCTCTTCAAGGGATTTTCGAGAATCGTTGTATTGTTTGCAAGACATTCATTAAAGAATTCACCAGTAGGCAAAGGCGAAACGCTGTTTTGTGATATGTTTTGATAACTCAATTCGTCTAAATTTCTTAGTGACATTTCGTCTGGTGATGTTTGATTTGCAAATTGATCCGTGTTAACCATTGTTACGTCATCAATGTTTATTTCCGCATTGTTTATAAAATGTGACTGTAAATCTCGTATGGCAGGAAATGATGCATTAAGTGGTGGATTATTATGGGATTGCGGAGGTGCAAAACACGGTAATGTCTTTTGAGTTCTCCATGACCTTTGATTTGAATGCCACAGCAGTCGAGTCCATTCTTGTACTAATCTGAACAGTTCATTACATTGTGTACTGTCTTGAAATTGAACAGAAAATTGATTGAACAGAAGATTGAAATTGGACAAAGGTAGCAGAAAGCCCGAAGCATCCCAGTGTACCGGACAAATTCGATATTCTAATGGACTATTTGGACCACAAGAACAAGAAAACATGGTATTCAATGTTGGAGTTGGATAAAACAGGTTCCCGTAGGTCAATGTCATTAGTAGAAATAACGGCGCAATCATCTCTAGTGATCTAAATCGACCAATCTGATGTAGCAGTGGAGTGCATAAAGCCATAGTCATAGCATTATATGTCAGGATTTGATTTCTATACTTACAGTATAAAAACCATGAAACAATTAAATCGAACAGATTTATTGGGTAATCAAATGGAATACTGAAATCCCAAGAATGCCATGGGATCATATTATACACAGGTGATGAGGTGATGTGATGAAAAGTATTGCCATAATAATAAATCGGTTGAAACCATGACGTAATTATCTCTACAGGAATTATTCCATTCTCCCGTGGAGAACCTAGGCCCCAATCTTGCCAAGGGATTAAAGTATACCACAGATTCTCTTCATTCAACGAGTTACCTTGATTCAATAGACAATTATAGGTTGAATACAAATTCAACGGCGATTCGGCTCTTTTAATCCACATCTGGTGGATAGTATCACAATTTTCACAATAGATAAGATTTCCCAAAATTATAGCTCCTTGCGGGATTCCTGGGACACTGTGAGGCGAGCCGATCCGTGTGTACGGTTCATTGTTAGCATTAGCCGTAATCAAATAGTAAGTGTAAGCTTGGCGCTATGGAACGTGAACTTGAAAAGATAGCTTGTCCTCAGCGCTAACTCGAGTAGTCAACAGACCGGGGTTCCTTTCGCTGACTCTGCAAATTCAAGAATAATCTCACAATGTGTGTTCATATCTCACATAAAAGGCAAGTGTACAAATAAGTTAATCAAGACAGCACAATTATGCCTTGTTCGGTACAGGACAAATTGTGTATGGCAGTGCAGGCATAGCATGGCAGTATATCGCAATATGTGATAAACCTCCCCGTGACACATTTATTTCAGTTGATAAAGCTATGTTGCCATTGGAAATGAAACTATTTTTCCGGATTTAAATCGTGTATATTTGTTTTTTCAAACAAACCGACGTTTCGGGCCCTTTACAGGTCCCTTGGTCACGGTTGACTATGAGACCTGTAAAAGGCTCGAAACATCTATGTTAAAAAACAAATATACGCGATATAAATACGGAAAAATAGTTTAATTTCCTACGTGTAACAATCGCGAAAACCTAAGAACTCGACATGTTGCCATTATTAAAATTTATTACTTTTGTTGAGAATACTGAATCGGTAAGAAACCCCATTAGAGTCATTCGTTCTTTTATTTGGTAATGAACTATTATTATACATTTTGAAGAACAAGGATTAAGATATTTATAGCATCTTTGTCGTTTAATCATCGCCGCGGAAACGATGAAACAAAAACTGCCGAGTTTTGTTGTTTCAGTTTTTACATATTTCACATTAAATTAGTTGTTATTTACGTATTTCTTATTACTCTCATGTATTGAACTTCATTAAAAATATTCTCCTCACCTTTTTCCAACCATCTGTATATTAATTTGTTTGTTTTTATTATTTCTTTTTATCTCGTTTAGTGCATTCAATTTTTACGTTTATAAAAATACTGTGCATCACTGTCAAAATGTTTTAAAATCAGTTGTGACCTTGCGTCCATGTTTGGCACTGCGATATTCTTTTGCAGCCATTGGTCGCGACCGTCGCGATGGGACAAAAATGTGACGTCACAGTGCTCGCCATGTTAGCTATTGTGATAAAATATTAAATTAAATGTGGATATAGTAGCTTTATCATGGCGGCATTCCACGGGAGCTGGATTAGATACCGTACAAGAGACAATTATGTGGTCAAGATGCGCTTCCAAATATAATGGTATTTAGAAGCACTTCGAAAACAAGGACAATTCTATAATTGAATAATGCATAAACAACAGATCTGAAAATGAACTACAAATGAACACAAGTGCTTACGTAAGGCCTCGTTCTCGAAGTCTTTTTTTCACAGCCGGTTTCACTCTAGGACCTCCACTGCTATGCAGCCCTCGTCCAGTAATAATGTACAAGGTGTGAAATCGGGGGCCTTTGTTGTTAGATTCCCTGAGTTTATGGATATGGGAGTCAAGGAATAAATCAAGGGATTCCTTGGCCTCAGACACGCGGAAATAGTGCAAATCTATATTAGCGTTATCTTGACAATTTTCGGCATGAACCTGTAAAATAGAAAAAAATGAACGTCCAATGCAGGTGCACAGATGAAATATTCGGAAAATCTTGAAAATTAACTATGAAAGAGTGTTAGTGCAATAAAATTGATATCGTACTCACTTGTATGAGGGTAGCTGCGGCCATACTATTGGCGTGTTCGAACTTCTGTTTGTGATAGTTGGCAACATCGTTGAAATAGTTTGCAACTTGAGTCATGCCGCGGCGTACATAACCCTGTGCTTTTTGGTAATTTCTGCAATTGCGAGAATAATATCCGTTTATGATATGCATAGGGCACAATATAACAGATACATATATACAAAGGATATGAAATATTAAGTCAGAGAAGGAAAGCTATAATTCAAATATACTTACAGGTTTCTACTACTCAAATGTCTTGAAGCTTGCTCACGATATTCGTCTACTGTAGCCATAGCCACTTTTTCTCCGCGTGGTAGAAACGGCCATTCTACCTCCGATAGAGACTGAAATTATGCAAACAGGAATTACACCATCTCCAGACAATAAAAATGATAAAATCTACGCATAGTTGCATTCTATAACAAGAAAAGAAAATATAAATATTATTTAAAAATGTACTTGCAAAAATTTTAAAAAGCGAAAGATGATGCACAGATAATTCAAAAATCGACTTGGTTTGCAATAATCGATGACAGACAAAGTGAAGGCACGTAGGAAACAGAACATTACAAAAATTGTCGAATATAGTCATAAAAACAAATTAACATTACATCTTCTTCACTCACTTACCCCGAAGTGAATCATAGACATCTTAAATTCATAGACATCATAATTAAAAATTTACAATAATTACGCCTTGACGTCGAGTTGTGGACACCAGCCCGTTACATCAAGTACCAAGTATCCAAAGATTTACTTGCACATTTCAGAAAATAGGAAGACAATTACCTTCTTTTCTACTTCTAGCAGTTTCTCTTGGCGCTCCATTTCTTTTTGCATCACGAATTTGTTCAGACCATTTTTGGTTTCAAGAATATCTGCTTTTCCAGTTGACATAAGCAGGACCTAAAGCAGATTTAATTATCGGTATAAAGCGGCATAGTCGCACTTTGTGACAAACCTTTTTAAATAAAGAAAACAGAAAATATATTACAGACACAAAATCCTAAAAAGATTTGGCCTTACACTTACCTCAACGGTAGTTTTGAAATTATTATCGTGAGCCATTAGCAATTCAGACAATATATCCTGGGACATTTCAGGAAATAAATTATAAAGCTTGTCCCGAGACAATTTAGCTGCTAAGTCATTGGGTTCTTTGTTTTTCCATTCTGCTACATCTTTATGATATAATGAAAGGGCAAAGTCCATGTCCATAATCTCTTTAAAATCCGGTACTTCCGGTTCTTTTCCCAGTTCAGCTAACTCTGCTTCTTTCTTAGCAAATTGCCTAAAACAGTTTAATGTTATTTGTACACGAATACGTTTACGAACATGTAACAGGAGTACTAATCATAGAGCTTTAGACTTCAACAATAATAATACTATTGAGTGTGAAAGAAATATTCAAGCAATTCATAATAATACTAATTTCCAGAGATAAACTTACCTCGCAAATTCTTCATCTTCTTGTATCATTTTTGCGTCTTGTTCATTATGATCGTCTAACTGATGCATTAAGGATTCCATCCAAAAAGCATTAATTTCTATAAGTAAAGACATGGGTATGTTAATCTTTGGTTCTACTCTTTCAGGATACGTCATCCCAGTCCGACCGAATAGGTTGTCCAGTTGTAAAATGAATTCGGATCCAAGATTGATGTTTACTGTCTTTTCCAGTTCGTCACCACTACTGCAGCTAGACACATCATCGTCACTTCTATAACAAGCAACTTCAGTTTTGGAGGTATTCTGGTGAATATTTTGAGCATCAAATGCGATAGTTGAAGCGGTTTCACTAGGCATATTTGTTTGATGAGGAATGTTTCGTTCCACTTGATTATCGAGTTGAAACTCACCACGTCTAAATTTACGAATTTTCTGTAAATGTTCGGAGTAATGTTCATCTGATATGACAACATTCATTTCTATCTGTCGCTTCAACTCAGCTGCTGCTGCCGCTGACGACTCTGAAGGAGTCACTTTCATTTTCTTTGTCGGCACAATAACACAATTTCGTGGTACTTCTAAATTTGTTCGTTCTATATTGTTAATCGCAAATGCAGAATCGTCAACGTTTGGTGCATTGGAAGAAGCTACGAAAGACAAACATTGTTCTTCATCATCAGACATCTCTGTAGCGTCGTTATTCATTATTTGTAATTGATTGTCGGCCATTCCACCTAAAACTATATCAACAGCCCAATTAACGTCACCACAACATTTATCGAAAATATCTCGCAATGCAGCCTTAGGTATATTTTTGAATAGCTTCCTAAAATCTTTGAAGTGCTTTTCTTCATTTTGGTTCATTTCCATCATGTCATCATTAGTCATGGTACTCTTATCAAGAGTACGTTTATCAGGTATTTTCTCTTTATTTGGAGAAATGTAAAATAAATTAATATCTCTAGGTATAGCTGCGATGATTTTAAAAATTTTTGATGTGTTTTGTAAATCACCGTCTCCAATTTCTACCGAAGTACCAGTCGATTGTCTTTCAACAACCACGTCTGGAATTTGGCTTTCTGGTGACAAACTGTCGTTATTCCACGGCGGCATGTACATAGAAATTTGTCGCCAGTCCTCGCAGCTTCGAACTGCCGTTTCCAACAAATGATCTCTTGGTGTAGATCCTTCTGAATCGTGGTAAATTCTAGAAGGTTTAGGATTTAACTGTGTTGCACTTTCTCTACTCCGCGAAGTATCTTTTGTTTCATCCCAAGCTTCTCCGTTTTCCCAATCTTGCTCTACTTTTTCAAATTCTTCGAGTTGTTTTTGAATTTCTAAATATGTTTTTTGTTTTGCTTCTTCTTCATTAATTGTTTCTTGATTAGTTTCATCTGCTACAACACAATTCGCTGCATCTTGAATGTGTCTGACAAAAACAATTTCTGGGACTGTTGTTTGATCGGTACGAAAAGTTGGTGATGGGTCTACTATACATTTCGTTTGACGAATAGCTTGTGAATGAGGCAAATTTGCTGCAGTGGTCTCTAAATCATGTACTAAAGCTTCAGTATGCGGAGGGTAGTAGGCAGGTACAGTTCTCATCACTGGTGGAACCATATCAGCCGGATATGACAAACCATATTGTTTAATCAAAAATTCACCAGTTAACCCATCTTGGAAGTTATTCAGCATCTTCCGTATCGTATTCGGAGGCACATTATGACTGTTCCTCGTGATTAGCTGGTTATATTTTTTCGCCCAAGGTGTGTTCGGTTCCATAACTTCTATTAAATAACCATTACTGACTCCATCCCTAAGGTACGGCTCCATTTCCCAAGTTTCAACATTTGTGTTATCTACGATGACTGGACTCAAACCTTGGTGTAAAGCACTTCTAACGCGACGCTGATTCCAATCATGAGCTTCAGAAAGTCTCTGCCTTTCATAGATATAAACGCCCCTTGACATAAAATAGTCATCAGTACTGCAAATGTGAGTTTTGTAATCGACTAAAGAAGTACCTATAGTTGCCGCTACAATCTTCTTAGCTAAGTAGGTTTTACCACTACCAGGCACTCCTCTCATTAGAACAAGTACCCTGCTCCCTTGATTGTGATAGGCCACTATTCTTTGGAACTGTTCTGTACAAAATGATTCTTTGGCTTTGGTTTTATTGAGTCTTGGCTGGACTGTTTTTGGTACAGCACCAGTGCTTCTGAAGGCACTAGCATAAGACATTCCCGATTGAGTTGTTAAGGATGCACTGTCACAATTGACTAGAGTGTCTTCTCCTTTACAAGTATTTGCTTCAGTAATTTCAGTTACCATGGGATTAGAAATAGTAGGTATTGGATTTTTTTTTGATATTTGCTGCTGTTGATCCATTTTATTTTCCATCTCTACAGTGGGTGCATCATTTGTTAAGTTCATAATTGCATCTGCTGCTAAGTTTACTGAAAAAAATGAAGAAATTCGATTAACTAAAAAACAAATAAACCAGTGCTATTTAATGTATAAATTATGAATACATGTAAATATAAAATGAGATTAGTTTAGCAGTTAAAAACTGCTAAACTCTAACTCTAACATCATAAATTCTAATAACAGTACATGTATACAGCAATGGGAGGCAGCTATTTACTCAACAAATTAAATTAGGTCATTGATACAAATATTATTCTGGAATTTGTCTGTACTGCAATGGACCAAAGGTAATTACAACAGCAAAAAAAGTACAGCAAATATCCACACTGAATATCAGCATCTGTGAACGTGGAGGCTGATGTGGATGCGGATATAATTTATGTGCATTAGCCAGTTATGCAGATGCTGATATTTGTTACAACCCTGATCTGGGGCCTTACCATGAACTTTACTAAAACGAGCCATTAATGAACAGGTAAATTAGGTTCCCAAATTGAATCGTTAAAATTCGTACTATGACCTAGTTAAAATGATCGCATTCGAAACGCTAACTAGCGAATGAAAGAACGATTTTGTCTCTGGTCCGCTTCTATCTATAGTATATATATATACATATAGGTGTTATTTTTATTTTTCGACTCACAGGGATTTCTAAGAGCCCAATGGACGAAAATAGGAAAGTGGGCTTTGAATTTGCAGACTTCATACATAGTTATCTATACTATAGCAATTGCAGAAAAACTGAAGTTTGTAATTACTCATAGATAGGGTGATACAAAGGGTATCACTATTAGGATTTTCAATAGGTGTTTACTGAAATAATGAACATCTCTAATTAAAACACATATCTATATTATATTATTTCTTTTTGCAATAGCAATTCTTGCATTCGGTGTGGTTTCAAGTTGAGAAAGAGGGATTGTGGAGATGCATCTTCATGATATTTATTCTACTCCTCATCTGGAGCTTCCAAAAACACTGAAACATAAAAAGAGTTTGTGAAGATTCCATTAAGAATATCAGTTCCATATAATTTTAAGAAGTAAACTATGGTGTTTACTGACCTAAAATTTGCCCAGTATTTCTATAAAATTATAGTTCTACATTTTCTTGGCACGAAATAATGGTCTCATCATCCGTGGTGCTCGTTCATAACCAGAATCGCCTGAAACAATTTATAAATAGTTTACTAATACATAGTTGTACTTTTATTAATATTGTTTTTTTTTGTTTCAGGTCAATTGTTATAACTTCTCAATGAATTTAAGTTAAGTCATAAGTATATTTGGAACACGATCAGCCCGGCGCGCGGCGAAGTGACGTGATATGTGAAGTTTGGTTTCAAAATTAGCAAAAATCCACTATTTACTTTTGTCAGTACCAGGCAAAAACTGGTTTTTGAATATGGCAGCCCCCGTTCAAAGTATGTTTTGGCTAGTATAGTTCACACGAGGTATATGACTACTCCTAAGTAAAAAAACAGCTTTAGTCCCGTGCAAAAATAGTCTAAAATTTAGGATTATCCAATGGATTTGTCCGATTTTGTTAGTAAGGATTTGGCTGATATTGAAAGTTACTGACTTAGGATTTAACCATTTCTGTTAATGAAGCACTTGAGATCCACTCTTCCTTTGTCTATGTTCTGTGTAAGTTTATTAGAAAAAAATTTGTGTCTGTGCATGTACTCTGTTGTTGTAGATTCTCTCCTCAGTGAACTTTTTCGGAATTTACCGGTCATTCTTTGAGTTAAAAACACGTGCGTTCCTCAACTTGGCATTGGCGGGTTTACCGATATGGTATCGATGGGGTTCTAACATTATAAAGTAGAAATGCCGCACATAGTCATTTTTACTTGACATTGGTGAAATCATTCGAAATCGTTTGTTTCGATGGAGCCATAGCATTTAAAAGAAGAAGAAGCACTTGAGAGGTAAGGGGTAGCCAATGACTGCCTTGCGAATGGGCAACAGTTTGCTTGTCTATGTGACGAAATTAAAAACTAAAATATTTTTTATAGAAAAAATTAAAAAAAACTAAATTGAAAATATAAAAAACTAAACACTTAAAAATGTTGTCGGTACCGTTAAAATTAGGTCAATATAATTAAATGAGTTGCTTCCTCCAGCATCTCGCACATTTCCTCTTCAATTTCATTTTGTACTTCTGCTGGCCTAGCAAAAATTTCTTCTATGACCACACTAAAAGAAGAAAAAAAAATGTTAGGAGCTAGGAACGCATGTCACCTGAACCTGAGGTCGAGCACCACTGCTTTACGAAAGTTGCAAGTTGTAAACATGAATGACTCGAAAAGTTTACTTAGCAAGCAATTTTTGTATTTGTGACTTTCCATGTCAATTTTAGTTGCGGCCGTTTTTTTGACATTTCAGGCGCAGTTTCTGCTATACACACCTCATTTCCCTCAATAATTTTATTAGTTTTTAGCGAAACTCGGCATAAAGTTCTTCACCCGACTAAATAGCGAAATAAAGAGAAAACAATGTGGCCGACAGGGTCAAACCAAATACTCGAAGTTGATTGGCTGTCCCGAATTTAACTGATGTTGAAATGCAAGTGCGTTCGATTTGACCAATTTTGAAACCAAAAACGTATTTCTGTACCGTTTTTCATAGACTTTACGTGGATTTAGCAAGTTTTGAGAAGCACGAAAATACAGCAGGTTCATTGTTGTGATCCTGGCGTAATATTTAGTTTGAAAAATCAGTTTGATTTGGCCTATTTTGAAACCAAACCTCTCATGTCTTTGATCAACAAGTAACAAGTTCACCCATACCAGCGCCATAAGAGTGATCTATGTACCTAATTGAATTGACTGTAAAATAATACAGTATTTAAAATAATACAAACATAAAATACGTACGCTTGTGAGTCATGACTGTAATGAAACTAGTTTAAATAATTTGAAATAAATACAGATTCATGTAAGGAACTAAGTACAAGTTATTTCTAATCATAAATTTGTGTAGAAGCTGTGTTGTGATTAATTTAATGTGATTGATTCGTGATAATATGATAAATATAATATGTAAGTAGGTAGATAAACTCAAGTATAATAAATATTTCAAATATTTATTTTATTTCATACATACCTAGAAGATAAAATGCCCCACTGTTACTATGCAGGCAGCTTAGTTCTTTCCTTACAATTATCATCATCCTATTCCCCCCATACTTGTCAGTGCAACCTCCTCCATTTCTCACGGTCCATTAGATGACCACAGAATAGTCTCTCCACACTCTTTAACATTTCTTATTTTACTCACTACGAGTATATCGATCTTCTTCTCTTTCCTTCTGTCTTTCCTTCAATTAAAACCTTTATACAAATTTGTCATGCAATAATGTACCTAAGCCCCATACACTTGTTCAGATGTCCAGATGAAGTTTATTGGATGTAAATTCCATGCAAACGAGTTATATGTGCAACACTAGCTTGCATCTATACTAGTGATATTCATATAGCGCAAGGGACAGCAGGGTAGTTATCCGTTCGTGGAGAGAGGCCATGGTGGAGCGGGCGAACTTAACCTTAAATCTTGTCTCTCAGTGGGAAGATGACAATCTGGTGGAGTTCAACGCCACCAAAACGCAGGCCTGTCTGTTTACTGCTAAAAGGAGTCAATTTGATCTGACTCCCATTTTTCGGGGGACAGCCTAGATCTCCTTGGCATAACATTGAGCGCAACCCTTAACATTGGCGTTTATATTGAAAGTAAGGCACAAATTGCAGCCAAAAAGTTGCGTATCCTTAACAGGGTTAAGCGATATTTCACGCCTGGACAGCTCTTAACTTTATACAAAGCACAGGTCCGATCTTGCATGGAGTAGTGCAGTCACCTGTGGGATGGCTCAGCGAAGTATCAACTTGAGGCTCTTGGTTCGATTGAGCGCAGAGCCAGAAGACTTATTGGCAACGTTAAGCTCGAATCTAAAGTTCACAGTTTAGCCCATCGGCGCAAAGTTGCACGTCTGTCAGTTTTTACAGAATATATTTCGGTGAGTGTGTCCATGAGCTCCATCAGCTCATCCCGCCTGCCCCCTTTTACCATGGGACATCCAGACGTACGGCGGGATATCATCCTTACTTGGTCGATATTCCCTTCAGGCGTACTAAGAGCTTTTCATCATCTTTTATTATGCGCACAGCCCCGGAATGGAATTTTCTGCCTGCGTCTGTATTTCTGATTTCATACAACCTGGGTATCTTTAAGGTGCGCATGAATAGGCATCTTCTGGGCAAACTCGTTCCATCGTAGATCCTATCTTTGCTCCAGAGCTAGGTACTTACTTATTTGGTATACTTGGTGTAACGGGCTAGTGTCCGCAACTCGACGTCAAGGCGCCTATTTTGCGTGTGGTGGGTGCAGGGTCCTACACGTGCCACCCAAGCTCCTCCAGGAATCTCAGCAGCCTCCTCGGTTTGCTGAAAACTTCGGGGAGCGACCTTGGCACTCCAAGGTACTTTGCCCTGTAGTTGGCCACGCCGGAGCACTGTAGTAGGATGTGCGCAGCCGTTTCCTCCCCCTCAATGCACGCTCTGCATAGAGGGCTGTCTGTGATACCTAAATTGAAAAGGTGTTTATTGTATGGACCATGACCTGTTAGGGCGGCAGTTAGAGTGCGAAGTTCTTGCCTGTTGAGTTTAATTAATATTCGTGATAGACTGGCATTGAGCGTTGGGAGCCCTCGCCCTCGCCTGTCTACAAACCGTAAGGGTGGTCCATGTATTATTATGTGAAGTTTTTGTACCTTTGTGTATAGTTGTTCTGGACCATTGGTAGGGGAGGGACACTATGGGTTCTGGACCTACTGCGTCCGTCTCCGACCCTTTTCTGGCTAGTTCATCTGCTGCGTCATTGCCACGTGAGCCGCTGTGTCCTTTAATCCACTGTAGAGTTAAGTGGTTTTGTATACATACCTCCATGAGTGCTTCATGGCATTCATAAATGAGCCCTGAGTTTATGTCATAGCTGTTCAGTGCTTGAAGTACTGACATACTGTCAGAGAGTATTCGAATGGAGTGGTTCTTTACAATTCTCGCTATGATTGCTTCTGCCGCCAACTAGATGCCCATGCATTCAGCCTGGAATACTGTGTTGTGGTCACCAAGCGGTGTTGATATCCTGATATTGAGGTCTTCTGAGAATACCCCAGTACCTGTTCCTGAATTTGTTTTAGATCCATCGGTGAAGACGCGGACCTCTCTGGGGTTCAGTCCTTCATTTGGATCTTCAAACAATTGTATCTTATATTTTTTGTCAAAGATGTACTGTTTTGGGATCCTATCCACAGCCGCCTCCAGTAGCGGTTCCTCATTGACTGTCTCATAAAGGATTTCTGTATGTGGGGTCCTCATGTGCTGCCAAAGGGCGGTTCTGTTTAGACGTGCTGCTGTTGACGCCGCTTCCTGTCTGATGAACATTGGGAGGGGTCGCAGGTCCAGCATCGCTTCGAGGGCCGCAGTCGGAGTTGTCCTCATGCAGCCGGTCGTTGCCATGCAAGCCAGTCTTTGGAATTTGTCCAGCTTGTCGGTTGCGGTCGTCACGTCACGTCACGGTGGTTCGTGGCCACCATACTATCGCGCCGTAACTGATCATGGGTCTTATCACCGCTGTGTAGAGCCATAGTGTTATTTTGGGTGAGAGTCCCCATTGTTTACCTACCATTCTATGGCACTGCCAGAAGGTGATAGTGGCTTTTTTAATTTTGTTGTCCAGATGCTCGTTCCAATTCAACTTGTTGTCCAGTATTACTCCCAAGTACTTGACTTCGGTTGATATCTGTAGTTCTGTACTGAAGAGTTTGGGTAGTAGGTAGTTACCCAGTAGTCTTTTGTTTGTAAACATTACTAGTTCCGTCTTTGTTGGGTTTACCGACAGTTCATATGCCCTGCACCATCTTTCCACAGTGCAGCTTGTGTAATGTCGCAGAGTACATTGGCATAATTTCCTGTTACCAGTATAGCTATGTCATCAGCATATCCTACTGTATAGAAATGTTCTTTGTTCAGTTTAATGATGAGGTCATTTACGACTATGTTCCACAGCAGAGGCGACAGTACCCCTCCTTGAGGGCATCCCTTCGCTACTATGGCCCATGGGATCTTATTTGCTGTTGTTTTTATAGTTCTTAATTTTAGCATGTTGCTAATCCAGCTGATGAGCACTTCATCCACTTCGTGCCTCCTCAGTGCTGATTGTATGCTGGAGAAGTTGGTTTTATCGAAGGCTCCTTCAATGTCGATAAAGGTGCCTAGGCAGATTGCTTTGTCTGTGAGTGCCACTTCTATCTTGCCCACAACGGCATTTAGGGCCGATTCAGTGGATTTGCCTTGACTGTATGCATGTTGGTTTCCGTGTAGTGGTATGTTCTTAAGCGCTCCATCCCTCAGTTCTCTGTCACATAACCTTTCTAATGTTTTCAAGAAGAACGATGTGAGGCTGATTGGTCTGAAGGACTTCGCGTCAGTGTAGTCGTTTTTACCTGGTTTCGGTATAAATATGACTTTTACCTCTCGCCAGCTGTAGGGCACATAGCTGAACGCTACACAGACCTGAAAGATGTTGACCAGGTGCTGGACCAGTGTGTCCCCGCCCCATTGTAGGAGTGCGGGGAATACTCCATCTTGGCCCGGAGCTTT
>NW_020653850.1:10980875-11034905 GCF_003589595.1 Hyposmocoma kahamanoa
ATATAATTAACCCTAATTGCAGCAATACTCTTAAACGTACTTGATCCCTAGACACTTTTGATGTGTGTATTTCAACATGGGTAAAATGTAAAAAATACTCCCCTAGATCTTATCTTATTTCTCTCCTAAGGTTTTTTGGAAAATTGATATGTTTTTTTCTTATTTCTGTATGATTGAGGCAGGATGTGATTTTGTTAATTAATGCAGACACTGTTTGTTGTGCCATTGAATAGCCCCTGATGTCTCCTGTTGGTCATTGGTATGACCCAGTGGCGTAAAACGACATAGCAGTCAATAACTGAAATAAAAGACAATTTAATGTGGAACATTATTTGTATTATTACATACACAAAGATACTTAAAGGTGATGGGTATTTAAGAAAAACGTTTTTTATTAATAAGTTGTTAAAAGCAACACAAAAAATGCACTACAATTGTATACTTAAAATTTTAACTAATAGCTTGGAGGAAGGCCTTTTGTGGCGAATACCTATAGGTAGGTACTAGATGCTCCAATAAGTAAGTACTTCTACAAGAGTAAGTATTGAAGATGGCCTTGTAGCTTCTGGAAATGACTCTCAAGATGGTTAATACTTTGTAGTTTCTTACCTTTGTTTCAATAGATAAGTCTTTAGCGGTGGCTTCTGACACAGGTATTTTCATACTTAAAAGAAGTTCACCGGCAATGATATATGTAACCTAGATTATGTTAAGTCAATAAATTTGTTTTTTTTTTTTATTTTTTTTTTAGGAATTTTTAAGTACGGTCTCAATTCCTCACGTAATTACCAATGCTTTGGATAATCTATACTTTTTAATCAAAACTGAATCATACAATCCCAAAGGGTTGAATTGAATTTTTCATTGCATCGTTTTTGGCAATAATCAAAATTTGTTTCCAGTTTGTCTGACTCTAGGAATTCTATTAATTCATCATCGCACATCTAAAAGTACAATGATTTACTATATTATGTACATATATACTAACTATAATTAAGGTTAGTTACATAGTATATAATAATCTAATGAGTATTTACCTTTTATCAACAATTTATAACACGTTTAATTTGATACACAATTATATAAATCCTCAAAGTAAATGACAAATTATATATAATTATGATAAAATAGCAAAACATCTCAATTTAAGTTATCAAATAAATAACTTTCTTTGAACCGAATTTTACGACATTAGAGCGAACCAAATTTGGGTCAACTAATGTCAAATAGCACGGCATGGTACGAAAAATGTATGAATGATATAGATTTCAAAGGAGTTGCAGCTCAATTTAGGAAGTTGTTTGGGGTTGGCGTAACTGCTGTTGACATAATCGTTTTGAAGATGTCATGGTTTGAATAGGATGGAGTATACTGATTTGTATAGGTTGAAAGTCGAGTGGCAATAAGAGTTCATTGTAAGGCCCCTGTACTATAGATGTACACAATATTTGCACATTATTAAAATTTTAACTAATTAATTACCTAATATGAGGAGATAACACAGTACAGATAAGAGAACTTTGAATTCATCAAAAGACAATATTGATACCTAAAGATAGTTAGACAGCCACTAAGTAGATAATACACAGAATACCAAAAATTTAATAAACATGTTAAAGTACATAAATACAAGAATATAATAAAAACACAAGTACAAGAATACACTAAACTCACAATGGAAAGATGCATGTTATCAGCTAAAATAGTAACGCTTAGTATGCTTTAAAATGACTTACTTGATTAAATCCATGGCACTAAGGAGTGGTTTTAAACATCAAGAAACCCAAAATAATACACATTTTAAGTAGGTAATTTTGCGATAACTAGATATTTAAAAAAAACTGTACAGCGCAGTTATGTTCACAGATCACTAAGTTCAAGCTGCGCGAACTTAAGTTATAATATGCGCACTAGTATTTACCAGAGGTATAGCCAAAGATGTCTACTAAAGGTATGGAGATTTATAATTTTTTTATTGTACTTACAGTCGCCGCCGCAGCTCTCTACAACACTAAATATCACATCTGCGCTTACTACGTCCCCGAACATACTTGCTAAAGTCTCAACAACATCACTGTAATCATATTGAGGACCTGCGTGGAACTCCATGGTCCTCTGATTTACAGCGCACTCATCAATAACTATTTTTATTATCAGCACTCACTCGTACATATCAAAAATGTATTTTAATATCGATCACTTTAGATTAAAGTATAAATTTAAGTCAATATATTACGAAACATAAGACTTCGCTCCAAAAAACTCAAAGATTGTTAAATGCATTTATTTTCTTCTGAACTGAACTGCGCTGCTGTTTAAGATAAAATGCACTACTTCTATTACCCGCTGTTACTATCGCAAGAAAGATCTAAAATGTGTCGGTGTGAGTATACATTATACAAATTGCCATTATAAAATAATCAATTTCAGCTGGTATAATAGCAAAAAACCGAACCGGTGTGTGCAGGTGGTAAATACAAAGTTGAATATCAGAGTGTGACGTCATGGGTATGCTATGCTCAATTTCAACGTCCCAGTTAAATGTTCAGTGATATTAGTTTTTGTCTAGTGCGCCAATGAAAGGAAACTAAATTAAAAACAAATTCCACTATTATGAAATGTATTATAAAACGACTACCCATGCTGGAAAATATCTAAGCATTTGCTGGTCTTGTTCGGGGTGCTCTTTGTTTGATGTTTCTAATGTATAATTTCTATCTAAAGAGTTCACACAATTGCAATGTGCTCTGTAGTCGCGTAGATCACTATCATCCACTATCTTTCTAATTTTTTCCCGTCATTCTTTCTCCAGAATCACCAAGGCAAATTATGGTGGACGAAGACCAGTCGTTCTGCATTAGGTGGTATAAGTTGTTTCTATCTAGTTTCATAAACGAGACCGGCTTCAGAGGACAGTTTTTCACTATAAACTCTTCCAAACTTTATTAAATTTTAGTACTACTTGTTATTACCAGACGGCCGAATAAAAGGATCGTGATCACGATCGATTTGAACTGTCTTCAAATACAATGTGTACCATGTATACATTCAATAATGAAATGTGTAAATAGATTAATTTTTTTTTTTGGAAAATCTGGTGTCAAGGTTTAGAATTACTTAGATCATAAACAAATTAGTGAAATCTAATTGAAACAAAGTAATTACGGACGTATCAAGTACTAAGCTTATACAAAATTGTATATTGGTCAACGCCTGACCAATATACAATTTTGTATATTTAAGTTTAAGTAGTTCGCAGCTTTACGATATTTTTTATTTATGTCGTGACCATGGATTCAAAGCCTACGACGACGACGCAGTGCTATAATGACAAGTTTTCGACATTGTCATCGTCATACGTTATTGGGATGGAACCTTAGACTATTATTTTTTTCCATCCTCTAAGGATGGAACCGTATAGTATTTTACATTTCTAAATGTTGGCAACCCTTGTCGTCTGTTCAAATCTGGCGGGGAATTTTTAATTAGTAGGTTATTTCCCCAAACATACATTATGTTTGGGAATTCCCCAAAAATAATAAAAATAACCTATATTATTAATTAATAAAGATTATTTTTTCTGAAAGAAATGAGGGAATATATTCGTAGACCATTAGGAAAGAATTTCATAGGAAATGAATTGTTTTTCGCATGCAATCCAGTTTAATTTATAGTTGTCACTTTTTTCAGCAAACTGCGAATTTTCGTATGAAGCGTTAATTATTTTATATTTTATTATTATATTACATTAAATTTTAAAATATTAAGGCGGATTCACAATGCACAAATTCTGGCAATATATTGCCGCAATTTAACGTGTTGCGCGATATGACCTGCAGTTAAGTAATAGTCACTGCTCCTGCTGGTCAATTTAATGTCTCATCGCGCAACGCGATAACATGCGGCAATATAATGCCAGAATTTGTGCATTGTGAAACAAGCTTTAGAGTTGAACTCAACACAATACCATGAACGTAACTGGGACGTAACACAATAGTCGCTTCTCTATGATCCCGTCCAAAGTTCCGTAAAATTAACAGAACTGTCAATTGAATAAAGGATGTTCTTTGTGTCATGTGTGGGCACACCTAGCCGCCCGCCGCCGCCGGGGTCTTGTATTACACGCAAGATTATATGCAGGATTAGTTTCCATAGTCTAAGATTATACCTTAGAGGACATTGACTTACAAATACATGGACGACGGGTCTAATACAAAAACCACGAAAAAAATGTCCCAAGTCAACCTATTCGAAATTTAAATTGTAATGTCATCGTAGTATCGCGCTCTCAGTCGAACAAATGAAGACTAAAGCGGAGTTTGGCGCTCTGTATACGATTTTAGCGCCTTACAAGTGCGGACACTTTTTAGCGCGGACCCGACGTCCATATAATTGTAAGTCAATGTTAGAGGATGAAAAAAATAAAAAGTCTTTAGACTAATGGAAACCAAAGGACATGTTGTATTATAAATCAGACGTTATAAGTATGTATGTGATATACATATATAGACGGTGAAAACATAAACATTTTATTGTCTTTGTTTAACTACTGCGTGCCGTCGTAACCCAAAAGAGATAGCACTACATTGATTTATGTCAAACACAGGAATCGAAAATACGTAACGTCATCTTAAATGCCAACTGTCCTCATTTTTCTATTTTTGGTCATACTCATCATACTATTATGTCAAAACTTTTTTCACATCTACTTATTCAGAACTTTTAAGAAAAATGGTAACTGGCAGGAAATTAATTGATGGCCTTCAACAACCATAACTTAAGAAATTGACACGCGCTGCCAAATTGAAAATCAATCACAAAATGGCGTGGGAAGGAAAGACCGAACCGACCGCAGAGTGCGCGGGCGACGCCCTCCAAGCGCGCGGGTGACCGCGTCCGCGAGCAACCGTCTCCGCTGCGGGCGTAAAACGCGTCGTGAAATGTGCTACTAAATTTTGCATACATTTCTATTTTCTTCGAAGGCCGCGGTCCCGCAACGGCGGCGGACGCGGGTGAAAACCGCTCCATAAGCTCTTAGCCTTAGAGGATGATAATCCTGTAAGATTGAGTACGATATGGTACGATGAGAATTTTTTTCCAATATTTTCCTTTAATTTTTCTTTTGACATTGACATCTGTCAAAAGCTTAAGTTACTGAACGAAAACGATGAAGCCAACAACAGTCAACAAGTGGTGGTGGTATGGTTGAAGGAGGGTTTTTCGCTGTTGTAAAATCATTTTAAAAAAAATATTTCACAATAGCGAATAAATGTACATATCTCGTTTTTCTTAAAACTACACAAGTTTATTTTATAATTCAGTAAAACTTTATATATAAATATTTCTGAACGTAGTACATAATATAAGATATTTTTCCAATTTTTTTCAATATTTCGAGAATTTAACCCGAAAAATTTCCACTATTTAAAATTTTTACAAAAGTGTGTGACATTGACATGTGAATAAATGTGATTTTGACATTTGGTTTGGTCTGTCTCTGTGGTTGCCTGCTTACTGTCGCCTGTCAGCATAAATTGGAATTAACTGAAATCGTAGTTTTATATCCAGCAGAGTTAATGAGAAGAAACCACAGAATACGATTACAAGTCTGTACAGTTGATGTTAAAGATTTCCTTAATTTGAACTCCACGGAATATTGAGAATATCACATAACATCGAGACCTATTCACATAACTTATAAACGTCAGAAATGGGTGACAATTTCCAAAACAAAACTATGGCACCGGTTATGATGGACTATGATTTTAAAGTAAAAACACAGAATGAGAGGTCTAAAGTCGAGGATTTATTTGATTACGAAGGTTGTAAGGTTGGCCGGGGCACGTACGGCCATGTGTATAAAGCTAGGAGGAAAGATGGGTCGGATACTAAGGATTATGCTTTAAAGCAAATTGAGGGCACTGGACTTTCCATGTCTGCGTGTAGAGAAATAGCGGTAAGTTTGTGTACTACGTAATTAAGAGAGAAGCAAAATGGTTAATTTGGGACTCCAAGAATGTTTGTTAATTCAAGCAGAGCGCCGCCTTCGATTTTAAACTGGAGAGGCAAAATTTACAGAAAATTAAGAAGAATAAAGAGCGTTATTTAAGTCTTAATCTATCCGAAACAACCATAAAAAACAGTTACTAAAATTATATTTCTTTCTGTCCAAGCCACCTACATTTCCATTGCATAGTAAATGAATAAGTCATTTTTGTGCTTATATAATTACATTATAAACTATTACCTATTGAAATTCATTCATCTCATACAATAATAATCATTTACTGCAGATACTTGAATCCATAGCGTTAGTAACAATATAACTTAAAATTAGTGTTATTAACAACTTAGTATATTTTCAATTTGGATTTTCCTCAATGGTCCAATAATACCATTGCAATTGCCACCTTCAAGCCTTCAACCAATGCAGCTGGATAGGACAATAAAAGCAAGATACAATAAACATAATTCCAAATTTTGTTCAGATGTGCTAGTGTTATTGTAAGGTAGCAATAAGATAACTGGCAAAATGTATGTAGGGTTCCATCAAATTAGATGCTTAACTCTTAATTTGCTTTGTTCATGGATCCGAGACAGACCTATTTCCGGTTCTTATGGACAGCCAATTAACTTCCGCAAAGTAAGAGTTAAAGAAGGGCTGCAGTCGCACTGCAGCTGTGCCACTACTAATTTTCACACAATATTTAAAAGTGCAGTCATGACATATGTGGGCTACTTTTGCAGTTACAATTACAAAGCTAAAAATTACTGAAGCGCTATAAACGCGCGGCTGCCGCGCCTCAGCCACGCCACTGCCGCAATTCTATTAGTGTCCAATTTGAAGACGCCGAAGTACCCGAGATGCTTACAGACTTTGAATAGTTACAATAATTGTACCAATTATCGACATCATTGTTAGAAGGACTCGCTGCTAGGCTAGGTCTCACACAATATTGTCACAGCAGCAATACAGTTTATGTTACCTAATGTACTTTGAAAGTTCTTTCCTTTAAAAGGGATTCTTGCCCTTTCAATATCATGAAAGGACAAGAATTTTTAACTGTATTTAGAAGTAAACCACCTATGGTATAATATGGTGTGATGTGCTGGTGTCTGCAACTCTACATGCAGGAATCTATTTTACATGTGATGGGTGCAGGGTCTTGCTTGTGCCATCTAAGCTCTTCCCACTCAAACTCCTCCAGTAAGCTCAGCAACATCCTGTAGTAAACCAACTAATTGGTTCTTGAATTCCTCCTGTTTCAGTTACTAAGAGAGCTCAAGCACCCAAATGTGATAAACTTAATACGAGTATTTCTTTCACATACTGATCGTAAAGTATGGCTGCTGTTTGACTATGCAGAACATGATTTATGGCATATCATTAAGTTTCACCGTGCTGCTAAAGCTAATAAGAAGTCAGTTATGGTGCCAAAAGGGATGGTGAAGAGTCTACTTTATCAGATATTGGATGGGATACACTACTTGCATTCGAATTGGGTGTTGCATCGAGACCTGGTAAGTATACTCATGGATATATTTAGAGAAATGCTAAAAAAAGGTTGAATTATGATAACAGCATTTGTATGGCCACATCAAGTATAGCATCATTGGCCACAAGCATGGAGTTACTCAATGCCCACAAGTATACCAGAATGTTTAATTGAAACCAAAAGCTGATTGTAGTAATTCTGTTCTCAAATGAAACATTTTGTACATGTTAAATTAGTCCTAATAAGGTCTTATTACCATGTTTAATTTTATTAGATTTGTTGTGACTAAAAGCAGTTTTAGCATTTTATTTACTTTGACATTTCTCATACAAAATAAACTCATTTATCTCCGAATTTTGAATTGGCTGCTTGTGTCTTTCTTTCTTACCAGGGCAGAGTTGTCATTCAAAGAACTGTAATAGATTGGTATTTTTTTTGTGTTTTTAATTTAGCTATGTAATCCAAATAAAACATTATAATCCACAATTTAAACTCTAACCACCTCTTTACTATACACAGGTTAAAATCTGATTTTAGAATGTATCTATTTTCAGAAACCAGCCAACATCTTGGTCATGGGAGAAGGTCCAGAGAGAGGAAGAGTGAAGATAGCAGACATGGGATTTGCGAGATTGTTCAATGCTCCTCTGAAGCCACTAGCTGACTTGGACCCTGTGGTGGTCACTTTCTGGTACAGAGCACCTGAATTATTGCTTGGGGCTAGGCATTATACTAAAGCTATTGGTGAGAGACATTTGTACTTTAGATATAATAATGTTTAAGTATCGAATTCTTAGGTTTTCGCGATTGTTACACATAGGAAATGAAACTATTTTTCCGGATTTAAATCGCATATATTTGTTTTTTCAAACAAACCGATGTTTCGGGCCCTTCACAGGTCCCATGGTCACGGTTGACTGAGATGGTACAGTCTTCAACCAGTTATGTCTAATATTGATGCAAACCACCCAATTTTTTTTCACTATAGTTACAATAGTTATTAATTAAATACCTTATTTTTAATTTTACAAAGAAAACGTTCCAATTTACGCTACATTAAGTTATTTTATTATTATTTATTACAAATTATTTTATTGAATGAATTTTTATTATGTTCAATTTATTATTAATTAATAATAGAAATTAGAATAAACTAAAACATATTAATTAGTACTGTAGTCTTATGTCTGTTTGGGATTTTTCATTAGAGGAAATACTGGATCCCAAACTGGTGGTACTGAGAAACCATCTTCCCTGTTGAAATTAGGATGTTTTTTAATTTTAATGTCCTCTCGCAGCATCCTGGGTAGATAACGAACTTATTTTGCAAGGACCTGGGGTTTGTCAAACTTCATTGCATGTGTAGGTTTATCCATGACATACTCGCAGACTGCAGACTTGTTTAAGCGACGGTGTTTGACATCAGCTATTTTTCAGCGGAGTTACCATACTTCTGCTATTTTATTAGGGCCATACTTGCCGTGCGCGTCGCGATTTTTATTCTTTCCTCAATATAAGACACTTGAGTGTTAGAGTAAGCACGCAACTTAAGTACCTAGCTAGCTAGGAAGACGTGAAAGCAAAGGTTCAGGCAACAAGGGATAATAAACAACATTAACGCTGACATTATATTAGGATGTAATTTAAAAAGGAAATTAATGGAAATTTGCCTAAATCGATAAGAAACATTGCAGTTTTCATTTGAATTAAAAGTTTTACAGAGCAACCCAGTTTTGGAGGTTATTATTTTATTTATTTAATAATTATTTCATTAATTTAATTCTTTTAAAAGTGCAAATTGCAAATCGTGCAAGACTCAAATGAAAGTGACTATTTTGTGAGAAACTTGTCCAAAACGATGGTGGAATGTTATCAAACGGCACAAATAGGTACTTACTTGGTAACATATTATTCACTGATGAAGTATATTTTGATATCAATGACTATGTTATAAGCAGACAGTTGGCCTAACAATTTTTAATTAGACTAATGTCCATGTGTATATTCAGAGATTCCACCATTCCTGAAATGCCTGTATCCGTATGTCAAATGAAATGAAAGTGTAAAACTATTATGAAAACCAAATAAAGCCATTATAAATTGTAAAATTTGAAAATTTTCAGATATCTGGGCAATTGGTTGCATTTTCGCCGAACTTCTAACTTCCGAGCCAATATTCCACTGTCGGCAGGAAGATATTAAAACCAGCAACCCTTACCATCACGATCAACTAGACAGAATATTCAATGTGATGGGCTTCCCACAGGAAAAAGACTGGGAAGATATTAGGAAGATGCCTGAACACGCCACTTTAGTTAAAGATTTTAAAAGATCGAAGTAAGTTGCTCTTAATTTCTACATTATTACAATTATACTGAGTGTTCCACAGCTATGAGACATGGAGGGAATGTACTTTAGGATATTTTGTTTCATAGAGACAATATTTTATTTTTAAAAGCATAGTAATACTGCATTCAAAGATTTTTGAACAGTTGCTCGCCTCCTCTAGGAAGTAAACTGATCAAACGTGAAATTAAATATACAGTATTTTTATGATGCTGATCGACAGGGTCAACTATAAGCATTAATTTGAATATCCATCATAACACCATAAGATAGTATACGTATGTATATACGTATGTATGTATGTACGCGAACATATCAAAGGATTGAGAATTTGCATACAAGAAGTTAGATCACATTCTGAACATTTCATAAAATTGCAAATAACTTAGATGCATTGGCAGTTTCAAGTTTGTTTGGTGTTTCATAAATTAAAATATTTTGTTAGTTGATGAGGAATTGATCCTTATTGCTCTCTATTATCTCAGTACGGTAAACTAAAAAAACCGACCTCAAAAGTTCGTGGAATTACATCTATTTGTCAACTTTTATTGAAATCGGTTACCGGAAAGTACGCGAAACCGGATTCATTCCCTAGTTTGCCATCTTTATAGGTGGAATATTTTCTTCAAATTTAAATGGGACCACTAATGAGTTACCCTCTTTTCAACAAAAAAGAATCGTCAAAATCGGTTCACAAATCCGGAGCTATCGGAATTGAGAACCTCCTCCAAGTTGTTTAAAAATATTGACTTTTTTCCACATTTGCTTGGGTCAATTCCCAGACGAGGCAAGCAACTTTTTAAAAGTCTCTGAAACTTAGTTCAACAAAAGTCTCTATGTATTAAAATATCCAATCCTAAAACTGAGGATTTCTAACTTATATCACGCGCTGGCAAGCAGAGGCTGCAAATAATACACTGGGAGATATATTATTGCAATTTTGTATAATCTTTTTAAGGCAAGGAAAACAGCCTAAAAAGCTTTAACTCTGACCCACTACTTAATCAAACAACATCGAATAATGAAAACAACGATAATTCATTCTCTGGGAGGAGAAATACAAAGCGTAAAATCGAAAACTCGCCGGAAAAATCGTATCCAATTCTCTCAGAACTGCAACTCTTGTTCGATAAGTTTGAAAGTCGACAAAACGCAAAAATTGAGCAAATGATCACTAATATAAACCATGTAAAAACTCAGAATGAAGAACTTCAACAATCAATCGAATTTATTTCGAAAAAGTATGATGAATTTGTGACACAGATTGACGACCTGCGACAGGAGAATCTAAGTTATAAAAAGAGAATTACAGATTTGGAGAGCAAAATGGAAGGTATGGAACGCAATCAAAGAGCCTGCACTATGGAGGTTAAAAATATTCCACCACAACCATCAGAAAATCCTGAGATGCTCTGTACAATAGTTAAGAGTATTGGTGACACGATAGGGTACTCCATCAATGACTCGGAAATAACTGAAGTTTACCGACAGAGAACAAAACAAGGAAGTAATGGTCACCTTATTGTCCGTCTCAAGTCAATCATCTTAAAGGACCAATTTATTAAAAAATGTAGACAGTTTAACAGAGAAAGTGGAATGAATAAAAGACCTAAACTAAATACTTCGCATATTAACCTACCTATGATTCCGAACCCACATTTACCAATATACATAGATGAATCTCTTACCGGGAAAACTAGGAGACTGCGATTCTTGGCTAAAGAATTTGCCACCAGAAATGGGTACTATGGGGCTTGGACTGCGTATGGCAAAGTATATCTTCGGAAGACAGAAAAATCTCCGACCATCCGAATTGATGATGAAGAGGATTTACAGAAACTATGCAGAATTTGACTAGTAATTCCTAAACATTTGCTTGCTACTGGTTTTTTTATTATATGTAAACATACACATACTCTAAAGCGACACACACTTACACAATTGTCTTATACACTCATACATACCTACTATACAAACATTTTTAACAATAATCAATATATCCTATCACATTATAACACAAACAAACTAACTCACATGTACATTACAAATATACACAAAACAAACATTCACAGCTTCAAAATCAAAATGAAAATAAACAATCGTCATGCCATGTTAGATCACTCTCCTCCTTACGAAATTATTACCCTGCGGTGTAAATATGTACCATTATACATATTCGGTATACATATAATAAATAAATGTTTACAAATTATTGCATCAGCAAGTCTTGACTCCAAAATATCATTATACTAAAATTCGATAAGTCCCACGACGCTTTACATTGCATTGATAATTTTTCTATAGCAAACTCGTACATTCTCCCTAGCATTGATAATTTTCCAATAAAAAAAAAGCACGGTACATCCTACTTAAATATAACACACCAAAATATCAGAAGCATTACTGCAAATCTAGATAACTTTTTAACATTAATACACAGAACAAATATATTCTGGGACGTCATCATACTATCAGAATGTTGGTTACCTAAAACAGACAGTATACCTAATGTTCAAAATTATAATTATTATTCCACCATCCACAATCGCACGCAAAATGAGGGAGTCGTCGTATATGTCAATAGTACGATAAATGTAAGAGTTGAAGAACCTGACATTTCCGACTGTAATTGTCTTGCTTTGAAATTAAATTTGGATGTACTAATTATTGCAATATATAGACCGTGGGGTATATCCGATCCAACTAAATTTATTGACTCTCTTAGTAAATTTCTATATCAAAATTCAAACATAAAAAATATAATATTGATAGGTGACATCAATATTGACATAATTGATAACAATGAAATTTCCAGTAAATATTTAGATACATTATGTATACATGGAATGCTGCCAGCTTTTAACTACCCCACTCACAACAAAACGTGCTTAGACCACATAATAATTAAATCCAAATTACAAGCTTTCTGTTATGTATCAGAAACATCTATTACTGATCATAATTCTACCTATATAATTTTAGAAACTAATACTCAAATGCACAAACAATCCCACAAGACAATATCCCGTATCAACTATGAAAAACTTGAAATTGCACTGAAATCAAGTGATATAGACTCTATCTACTCGTTATCCGACGCCAATGTAGCCACATCTTTCCTAGTTAACACTCTTAGCAACGCAATCCTGATGAATACATTAAAAATCAAAATTTCAAACCGTAAAAAAATTTACAAACCGTGGATAACACCGGGAATACTCAGATGCATGAGGAACCGAGACAACATGAATAAAAAATTAAAACAAAATGTAAACAACACAGTACTAAAAATAACATATAAAAGATACAGAAACTTCTGCAATGAGTTAATTAAAAGACTTAAAAGAGAACATAATAAATTCGAAATCTCTAATGCAGCTAAAAACGGGAACAAAAAGTTATGGAGTGCAATTTCAACAGCTACAAATATCAATAAAAACAAGTTAAGCTCTGCGGAACTACTTTCGACTGACCCTGTTGTTTCAATTAATAATATTAATAATTATTTTGTACAGATTGGTAAAGAATATTCAGATAAAGTTCCAATGTCTCCTATATCCTACAATATGAATAATGCTTTTAAATCACACTCTAAGTCACTGGTACTGTTGGACACTGACTGTGCCGAGATAGAGTCCATTATACAGAACCTTAAATCTGATGGCTCGGTTGGTAGAGACAACATATCGGGGGCGGTCCTAAAAAAATATAGAGACATACTTACTAAACCAATTACATACATTTGCAATTTAGCCTTAACCACTGGTACTTTCCCTGACGTTCTGAAATTAGCTGAAATTCTTCCGATACACAAGAGTGGTAACAGGGACTGTGTAACGAACTATAGACCTATTTCCATCCTTCCTAGCATCTCAAAAATTTTCGAAAAAGTCATCAATAAACGTTTCACGAACTATTTAGATAAAAACAATTTAATATCGAGTTCTCAATATGGGTTCAGGTCAGGTCGCTCAACCAACCTAGCAATTCATGAACTGACAAATTATATAGTTACTAATCTCGACGCAAAAAATAAGGTAATCATAGTTTTCCTGGACCTAGCAAAAGCATTCGACACAGTCTCAGTTCCACTCTTGCTGCAAAAACTAGAACGCCTGGGAGTGAGGGGCTTACAACTCAAACTATTCCAGAGTTATCTGACTGACAGATATCAGAGAGTAAGGATTAATCGGAATTTCAGTGACGACCTCCCCATCCAAAACGGTGTTCCTCAGGGAAGTGTGATGGGACCAACCCTCTTCCTAACGTATATGAATGATCTCTGTGATCTAGATCTCGGGGAAGGCCGGATTATCTCATTTGCAGATGATACTGCTCTCCTATTTAAAGGAGATACTTGGGAAGAGGTTTATGGGAAGGCCCAAAAGGGATTTGATGCAGTGTCTAACTGGTTAAGGCACAATAAACTTACCCTTAATACAAATAAAACAAAGTACCTTACCTTCAGAGCTAGAAAGTTACCCACTACTGAACATGAGACGTTTAACATTATAGCCCATTCTCATCATCAGTCCTTTGTTCCCTGTACATGTCCTACAATTTCAAGATCCTCCTCTATCAAGTACCTGGGTGTTATCATTGATGATACATTGAGTTTCCATGAACATATTAATGCCCTGTCAGTTAGAGTCCGTAAGCTTACATATATTTTTAGAAACTTAAGACATGTGAGTGATCCCAAGATTGTCAGGATGGTTTATCTGGCACTTTGCCAATCAATTTTGACATACTGCATCACAATATGGGGTGGAGCATCAGCTTCAACATTACTTCCACTTGAGAGAGCCCAGAGGCTAATTCTGAAAGTGAGTCTCTTCCTTCCACGGTTGTATCCTACTACTGAGCTATACCAACGTTGTAAAGTCTTAACGGTACGTCAATTGTTTATTTTACACACGATTCTGCTCAAACACTCCAAACTGAAATTTGATCCTACAAACAACAACAGAAGAAGGAAACACACGGTCTGCCCTTCAGTAATTTACAGGACCAAACTTGCAGGAAAATTTTTCTGTTTCCTAGGGAACTACTTATATAACAAACTCAATAACATTCTAGCTTTTTACTCAGTAACAAGAATAGAATGTAGGAATAAAATCACAAACTGGTTATTAAATCTAAATTATCAATCCACAGAAAACTTATTACAAACTGTTTGATCTCGATTATATAAAAATTGCTGCTGAAACACGTACACACACACACACACACACACACACACACAAACACACACATACTCACACACACACACACACACACACAAGCACGCCAACGCCAGGACGCACTAGCACATCATCACACATTTAATCATACCTAGTCTTCTTGGTTATTAGTCTCGTTAAAAATGTTCTTTTATTTCTTTATTATTATTGTTTTTATTTTTTATCTGTTCTTTTCCTCAGTATAATTATAAATGATCAACATATCATGTTACACTATAACTATTAAATTAAACCTGTAGTTTTCAGTCGGGTGAGAGCCTGGAGTTCTGTCACACAGGTTAATTCCTAGTATAGACTCCAGCCTCTTACAAAGGTATCTTAATTAGATTCTTTTATTAAGTCTAAATTCATTATGTTGTGTATAAATAAGGATCACCTTTGTAAGAAGAAATAAATAAAGATTATTATTATTATTATTATTATTAAGTAGTGTTTTTTTTTTCTTTAAATTGTACACTAGATATTACTCGGCTTTCTATGCTAATAAGATACTTTGTTCATACTCGTTATTAGATACCATAAATGTCATTTTCAGGTTAGTTTTTTCTACCTAATGTTCTAAAATATTATCATAAAAGATTATTTTAGTATTTCATAATATACACTAATATTTAAATAATAAAAATTGCTACCGAAATTAGGTAAAGAGAAGTAACCTGATAATGGACCAAGTAATTTCTTAACTTTTCCAGCCTTTCGTTTCAAGTTTGCCTGTAGCTTAGAATAAATCAAGTTAAATTAATCAATGCTTAATAGGTTCATTTTCAGGTTAGTTTTCTCTACCTAATTTCGGTGACAATGTTTATTATTGAGTATTCGAGTAAATTATTGTGAAATATTAAATAATATTTCAAAATAATTAAATAATACTAATTGCCACCGGAATTAAGTAGAGAAAATTAACCTGAAAATTGCCAACTAAAAGTTTCATTAATTCAAGCAATATAACTATTTATTCTTTGTCCTTTCAGCTACCAAAACTGTTCCTTAAGTAAATACATGGACCGCCACAAGATCAAGCCAGATAGTAAAGCATTCAGTTTGCTTCAAAGACTGCTACTCATGGATCCTAATAGAAGGATTACCTCGGAACAGGCTATGCAAGACCACTACTTTACTGAGGATCCGTTACCAACACAGGTAAACAATATTTTTTATAAGTTCTTTTAAATTGCACTTCTTAATCATAGATTATTCGAATTTTTTTGTCGTCGTTTCGAATCGTTTTTATTTTTCTTGAACAATATCAGCCGCGTTTGCAGGCGGACGTGTCTTCTGCAAATTGTATTAAAATGTGTAATAACAATAAATTTCATAACTGTGTTAATATAGCTTCCGCGTAAATCTGTGTCAGCGCATGATGATCGTGCGGTTATTGGTGTTACGTTAAGATTTCTATAGTGATGTCTGGTTCTAAAGTGGATAGTCCATTTAATCGGAGTACGATGACAACCAGAAGTCCACCCCAGAAACGACAAGTAGAAGAAGCTCCAACTCCCATACCAACAATTGAAGCAGTATCAACTGCAGAAATAGAAAAGTGGCTATCTTAAATCGAGCAATGCCTGAACGATATATGCAGCATTGCAAATGGTGGTAAACTCAATTCAGAACAAAAACTTAAAATAAACAGCATAAGCAGAAGTGTTATGGGAGGAGTTTCCCAGTTAGCCGTAAAATATCGGTCCCTTAAGCAAAAATACATTTCATCTCAAATAATTATCCAGAGCCATAATGATCACAAAGGAATCTCTTCTTTGGTTTGAAAGAATGCATACGATCAGCTCCAAAGATAGCAGCACAGAATACATCCTTTGTGGATATTGTTAAAAAGGGGTATAACTCCAATGTACATCCACCTAGTACAAATAAAGAGAGATCAAGCGAAACCACAAGAAACCTCATCCGAACCATAATTAAGCCCGATGAATTGAAGCTGCATATCCGAGGCATGAGGAAAACTAAAGATGGAGGAGTCATAATCAGTGTTGAAGGAAAAGATGACCTTGAGAAGCTGAAGTAATCCGAGCAACTAAAAAATTCAGGGCTAAAAGTAGAAGACAAAATTAAAAGGAGACCAAAAATAATATTATTAGGAGCGCCCACCTCTATTCCTGGGAAGGAGGTGCTGGTGTGCCTATTTGAACAGAACATATCTGAGAAATATCCACAAGTGCAACGCGATAAATTTTTAAGCTCGATCAAGTTGAGCCACAAATCTGGTAAAAAGGACTCATCATATTGCAACTTTATATTAGAAATATCAGCAGATATCAGAAGCATGATCATCCAACAGGAGCGAGTATTTATTAACTGGACAACCTGCCCCGTTAGGGACTTCACGATCGTACCTAGATGTTACAAATGTCAGCAGTATGGACATTCTGCAATATAATGTCAAGACGCCGATTCCACTTGTGGTCACTGCGGCTGCGTAGGTCATGCAATTAAATATTGCTCGAAACTGCAAGAATAACCTAAATGCGCTTCTTATCAGTGGTACAACAAGCCAAGCCAACACAGGACGGGAGATGCGCTGTACCCAGCGAGAAAAAGTGCTGAAGCTAGATATTTAAGCTCCATCGATTATAAGGGCGCCTAGAGCGCTAAACAGCAAGACCACATAGCACGGGAATGGGTAATATAACAAATGATTTTGTAAATGACATAGACTCTTCCTTAGAATATGAATCTTTTACTTGTGACCCTGAAAGATGTTCTACGCTTACTCCTAACATCAAGTGTAGCCATAATATTTTAGCACAAAATTTTAATAGTTTGGTAACATTATTAAGTCAGATTAATATTGATATCGATATAATTGTTTTAACTGAATGCTGGTTATCGTTTTCATCCTGCACTCCCCAATTAGCTGGATATGATATATCTACTAAAAAAAACTAATATTTTACAAAATGATGGTGTTACCTTATATATATAAAAAATATTATAACAGAGGAACCCGCCATTGTAGACGGTAATTGTCTCATTGCGAAGATCGGAAACGATACTGCGATTGTGACCATTTACCGTTCTCCTTCTTATCACAATATTACTAACTTTTTAGAGTCACTTGCTAATATTTTACGAAATTTAACCCCTTTTAAAAATGTATATCTGATTGGTGATTTAAATAATGACAATAAATGAAATATTGACAATAATTCACAAGAATATTTAACATTTGCAGCCTGCTTCGGCTATTTACCGACTCATTTTCGTCCAACCAGAAAAGAAAATTGTTTGGATAACTTTAGTATTAAACTCTTCCGTGACTGACCATAATTCTGTATTATTGTTTCTGCAAAAATGTTATAATAAGTCTTACGTTATCACAAAACAGACCACGCTGCAAAATTAATTAATTTAATTAAGCGGAGTGATACATGACCTACACAACTTAGACTTGAAGCCTATTTATGATACAAATGACACAAATATATCAACAGAATATTTTATTTCTTCCTTAACAAAAAATATTGACAGAAATACACGTACCACTTTGTTATCACGACGAAATAAAATTGTTAAACCATGGTAAAACTCCTGGACTTTTACGCTGTATAAGGCATCGTGATAAACTTCATAAAAAATTAACGAAAAATCCAGAAAATGAAGTTCTTAAAATAACTTATTTCAGATATCGTAATTATTGTAATAATCTACTCAAGAAATTAAAACGAAAATGTGAACAGAGACAGAAATACAAAATGCAGGTCAAAACAAGAAAAAAATATGGAAAGTCATCAAAAACATTACTAACACCAATAACACTAATTCGTCTGCACATCAGCTGATTGCAAATACAGCTACCACAGCGATTACAGTTAATTGCGCAAGTAAATTCTTTGCTAATATAGGTAGAAACTTGGCTGAAAAGGCGAAACTGTACAACAATAACTATCTCTGTCACACTCAGCACCCTTCAAGCATGGCTATTTCGCACTCTTTTGCCCTATTTGATACTGACGAATCTGTAGTAAGAAAAATCATCATGACTCTCAAAAATGACTGTGCTACTGCAATTGATAAAGTACCCTGTTCATTCATCAAGGTATTCAAGCAACACTTAATACCACCACTTACGTATTTATTTAACCAGTGCTTTGTAACAGGAATATTTCCCCATATATTAAAAAAGGCCCTCATCACTCCGGTTCATAAAAATCGGGATAAGAGTTGCTTACATAACTATCACCCTATAGCCATACTGCCGTCTATTTCTACAATCCTAGAAAGACTTATATATAACATCACACTTTATAGATAAGATATATAGATAGATATGACATTTTGGCTCGGTAGGAAGTACCTGTATATGTCCTAAACTTAGCAGCACAAACACAATTAAATATTTAGGCATCACAATCACTTCAAGGCCCATATTGAAACTCTTACGGCTAGACTACGAAAATTAATTTATATTTTCAAAAATTTAAGACATGTCGCCAGTGGAAAACTGCTGAAAACTGTGTATTTGTCTCTTTGTCAGTCGTTGTTTGTGTACTGCTTAACGACTTGGGGAGGCACCTATAAAACACTTTGCTAAATCTAGAAATAGCACAAAGGGCCATACTGAAAATCAGCACATTCCGATCTTTTCGTTTTCTCACTGCAGAACTCCTTGCTAAATGTACTTTCATTACGCCAGTTGTTCATACTACTAACCGTAACAAAAAAGCATTCACTAACGCACTATATTCCCTCACTCCAAACTAGCAAAAGACGAGCAGACTTTGTTTGTACCACTGAACGGTTTCGAACTGCACACTCCCACAGATTCTTTTGCTTTCTTGGTAGCATTTTGTATAATAAAATAAATCGAATAAGTTTCAATGTAAGAAAACCATACAAGACTGGTTAAAAGGATTAAACTACAATGATACCGAAAATGTACTATCTGTTGTTACGTAATATTAATAATAGTTAAGATGCTAACTAATACAATTAAGTATTCATGTTTTATTGTAATTTATTGTTATTGAACAAAATATGTTGACTAACTGATTTGGATATCTAAGATACAAGTAAGCAATTTTACTTAGTTTAGATATCACCTAGACTAACTTGCACTACTAACCTTAATTAAAGTTATGTAAACATACAATAATATCTCTATTTGCGATAGCCTGGCGCATATATATGTAAATAAAAGGTTATTTAATAAGATACATGTATTCAGGTTAAATTTTTATACAGAATAAATTTATTTTTATCTTTAATATATATATATATAAATATATCATCGTTTATAAATGGATCATTTAAGTATTACAATTACAAGTTTTATTTATTTATTTTTTTTTTTTTTTTTATATTATTTCACCCATTCTGTATTTTTTTTATTTGCAAAGTGTTTTCTCAATTTAACAATTTTGAGTTACGTCAGTGTTTGGTTTAATGTGTGATATACAGGGGCGTGTGATCTTTAAGTGCGCCCAGGCGAGTATTCTGTAAATATAAGAGATATTAAAAACCTTTGAGCTGATATCGAAAGTAAAACTTAATGAGTACAACAATACGACTTTTTAAAAATAAAACTAGAAATATGCAAAACTTTAACGTCAAACGCTTCCATACATTTAATTAACATGACATTCGCATATACGCGTATAGGCGCGTTCGGGTAGCGCGTGTCTTCGGCGCATATAAGATATGCCATGTGCATAGGCTCTTACGCCATGTATGTTGTGTTTTGCTTGTACAAATTTAGTCTAGCTAGTTGACCCACCTCTTTTTATGACATGTAATGAAAACAGTCCTAACGAATTAAACTTTGATGCATCTTATATTTTTCGTGTTAATTCACTAAATGTTGATCAGAATTACTGGTTTCTCACTACAGTCTTATTTATGAAATATCCGTGGCAAAAAACCTATAACTATAGTCTATTCAAGTTAGCGACCTAGTATAGGCTCCTCTCTTTTGCACTACGTCATAAAAATGACAAGGACATTAGATGGAGGCACAAGGTTAAGTGGGGCGTTAACAAGTTAAAATAGCAAGGGCTTGTGCCTAAAGGTGTTTAAAAAATAAAACCAAAAATATTTTTTACTAGGTCGCTAACTTGAATAAACTATAGTGACAATCTATTTTTAAGAGCGTCAATTCTCATTAACCTGTCTATTTATCTTTAGTGAGACTGACATTCCACACCCATACTTCCGAAGAGAAAATTATTTTAAAATGTAAAGGATTTCACATTTTATGCACAATTCTATTTTGACTAAGTTTTAGGGAGTATTCAAGAGTGTCAATATTTTAAAATAATGATATTTATTGCAGGATGTATTCGCTGGGTGTCCCATACCATACCCGAAAAGAGAGTTCCTCACAGATGATGACCAAGACGATAAGAGCGATTCTAAGGCCAGGCAAAACCAGCAACAGCAACAACCTAATGTAAACAAATATATACGCTACACTACTTGTGACGCTACGTGGCGTCATATTGAACGCCATGTTGCATAGCTAGTCCTATGATGAGTACTATACAATCAGATTTTTTTTAAACTAGGACAAAGTGTCTAAATCCACAATCATAGGAGTTACAGGAAAACTGTCAAACCATTAGGTATTTTTTTTATAATTCGCAAAAAAGGTCATAGGGACACTGTCACTGCGCCCGTCACGCTGAGACATAAGTTGACAAATCCCATGTTTTAACCGGAACACAGTAATGCTCCTTTACTGCTTGGCGGCAGAAATAAGTAAGGTGGCAGTACTTCACTGGAGGAACTCTTTCACAAGGAGCTCTATTGCTACTAAAAACTTTTTTAGTGAAAACTACTTTGATAGTAAGTTACTAATATTGACAAAAAAAAAAAATTGCATCATGGTTAGCACATATCTCGTACAAACTCATTTTTACGAGAAATGGTAAGAAAATCTTTGTTCGATGTTCTATTAGAAGTTACAGGTAGCTGACATGTGATAGATTATTTATTTTTCTTATATCTCTTTCACTGACAAAATTTCTTTTGTTCTGTATATAGGTTTCTAGAACAAATAATGCAGAAATAGATTTTTTAAATTGGTGTCTAATGCGGTAATCCATTTCTCCTTTATAAGACTTCACATTTTTTATCTGGACCCATGTGCGTTTTGTGTAGATTACATAATAGCGGTGTTATTGTAGTACCGCTTGAGACGCTTTTGCACGACGTCACATGAGATCTTCGACCGTTTTGAACTTTATATAAAAAATTTTCTATGTTTTATAAGAAACTGTTAATATACAAATTCTTTGGTTATTAAATTATGACCTTCAGTGTCAAGTAATCTATCCATATTAGGCTGAATTTATTTATGTTTCAGACACAACAAAATCAAGTGCAGCAGAACAGTCATGATCATGGCGCCAACAATGCTAAACGCATGAGAATGCAAGGTACTTATTATTAAAATAATATTCATAAAATATAATTTTCCTTCATAATGTGCTACGCTACAATGGTCGGAGATGCGATGAAATAGAAAATTTGATTTTAAAGTTCGTGCGTTCCATAGAAACGAAGTTTGATATTTTTCTCACTAAATTCGATATCAATCAGTAAACACGATCGAAAGACCCATAGATCGAAAGAAATATTATCGCGGTTTGTCATTTCTTTTTATATAGATAAGTAGATAAAAATTTTATTCACTTCCATGACAACTTATTTACTAAAATCAAGTAAAACTAACACTATAATTATTATTAAATCACTTTAAAATAAACAATAATAAGGAACCTGCAATCACTATATCAAATGTACAGGATTTTTTTTCACATATGGGCAGTTCGATTCCCAGCCGAAGCAAGGAACTTTAAAAAGTTTTTGAAAGCGGTATTACTTACTTTTAAAAATAAGAATACTATCTCTGAAGAAAAATATTCTGTCTACAATATTTAAAGTAAGTACTTTGCCGCCGTGCATACAGTTTCAATATTACCTACACGTGGGTCATAAATTCGTAAATTTCCATCAAATATTGTTTTGATTTTGCATAATAATAGAAAAATGAAAAATGGTGAAAATCATTATCTTCACATCTATCATATTATTTGAACTAACATTTTCATCGTTGTTATCCCATACACCTTACACAATTGCCTTGGACCAATGACCATGGCAACAAAAAGCACAAAATTTGAAAAACGTCCAAAGTACCGAAGTGCTAGAATGTCCAAAGTTACTCTAATAGTCCAAAGTATTGTACAGATTAGTGATGTAACAGACCTCTGCTTCTGCTTCCGCAACTGTGGAAGTTCCGCACGCTTTTTCACATCTGTTTTCGTTTCTGCTGCAGTAACTTTTATAACGGAATTTTAAATCGGAAGTTTACAAGGTTCGCGTTGGATAAGGCTGATTGCTTGGCGGTAGGGCGCGCTTCTATAGTAGTTTTGTGTTGTGTTCATAAGATATGTTGCATTATGTCTATAAACGAGAATTATATTACGTTCATAGCAACACACGACATTTGACACGAATTTCATCGCGCTCACGCAGCGCAGCGACCGCATGCATCTAACTGTCATGGCAAAGTACGCTCTATTTATTTAGCTTTACGTTTTAACTTAAACGAGCGTCCCGGGCGCGCGGGCGAGTCTGGCTTGTCTTTGGTCTACGCGGCGGCCCCACGGTTGTATTGTTCCGAGGAATTTAAATGTTGTTGTTGCCGAGTAAATAGAATTCAGATTCGCCAGTAATATGTGAACAAATCCCATGTGCTTGTAATTTCACCAGCACCGTTACCCTTCATCACCGGTAAACAGTAATGCTAACATTACTGCTTGGCGGCAGAATTAAGTAAAGTGGCAGTACTTCCCTGAACGAATTCTTTCACAAGGAGAATTTTCTTCACCGTTAGAGTCCATTGATATTTTTATTGCAGGGCCGAATCAAGGCAATAGCGGCGGCGGCGGGCAGCAGGAGTTTCATCAACAACAGCAAATGATGTTCGGCGGCCAGCAGCAGAACAACTCACAGCAGCAGAATAATTTTCAACAGCGGTTCTAGTAGTTATATAGATTTTATCACCACTAATAAGATCATAATAATAATAACTTTTTTTAAAGCCGACCTCAAAAGTTCGTGATATCACATCTATTTGCCAAGTTTTATTGAAATCGGTTAACGGAAACTGGGTGATATCCAACAAACCGGAATCATCACCTAATAAGCCACCCTTAGAAATTGATATTTTTTCAAATTTGAATAGGACGACTAAGGTCCATCCCCTTTGCAACAAAAAATAATCATCGGAATCGGTTTACAAATGTCTGAGTAATCGCGTAACGTAAAACAAAAAATACAAGTCTAATTGAGAATTGAGAACTGAGAACTCCTCCTTTTTTGAAGTCGGTTAGAAATAGATTATTATCGACATTCCCTTTATGAATATTGTCAATGACTGTGATTATGTTACAACAATTTATGTGTCGTACTCAATACCAGTGTGTTTGAAATTAAATTAAATCTATTGACAAAAAATATACTGAACTAAATGACGTGGTTAATTATTGTCTGTAAATAAATGATCTTATAAACGTTAAGGCAAACTCAAATAGACTGACACTTCAAAATTGTAATTAGGAATTAGGTAATAATTAGAAACTAAGTTTTTATTTTTAATTCAACTTTTATGTATAAAAATAAACAATTATATTCAAAAATACAATCTTTGATTTCAGGTGCATAAAGAATACTGCAGATTTATTAATTTTAATACTTAATTGAGGTGATCGCCGCAAAAGCGGTGTAGCCAACATAATTTTTTTTTTGCAATATTACTTTTAATGATACTAAAGCACGTAGTTATTTCATATTTGGATGCTATTTTCGTATATAAACAATATTCAATTATAAAATTAATATTGCACAAAAAATATTAAACAAGTGGTTACTCCACTTTTGCGCCGATAGCCTCAATTATAGTTTCAAACGAATTACAGTAAGTACAATTGTCATAATTCTTAAAATGTCACATTTGTTGATACAAAGAATATATATACAAAAATATTAATCAGGAAGTTTGATTGAAGTTGCTTTTACGTTCCATACGGCCATTAAAAATTGTATGACCAATTATTACAGTTATATCTTAATCCTATTGGACGGAACTTGGAATATTTTAGTCTTGCCCAAATCCGCTTGTGGATCGGTATTGTCTAAAAAATAATTTAGAATAAAAAGTTAAGGTCTTTTGTTGAAAAAGTAGTTCTGGGGATTTAGTGTAAGTTTTCAAATATGTAAACTGAACTATCGCGTTTACGTTAATAATTTGATTTAAACCTTATAGACATATAATTAAGATCGAAATAAAATTCTTAACGCAAACGCGGTAATTAAGTTTAAATGTTTACAAATTTACACTCAGGTCTCTGTTTAGTGTCTCTAACATGAGATTGCAATGACTGTGTCGCTAATCACCGTGTCTGATAATAATAATTGTATATATGCCAAATTGTACAGTGCCTCTAGTTACAAAAAAAGTAACTTTTATATACCTACAAATATTTTGAGCGGTTGCTATTGGTAGCTGTCGCTGCAAATTCATAATAGAAACACAAGATTGTATAAAACCGAATACTTAACTACGTACTACTATGATAAGACAATTGGAAATGAAATTATTTTTTCGGATCTAAATCGCGTATAGGTATTTGTTTTTTCAAACAAACCACGTGTCGGGCCCTTTATTATCCCATGGTCACGGCTCGTGATAAACGCGATTTTAATTCAAAAAATTGTATCATATCATGTGTAACAATCGCGATAACCAAAGAACTCGATAAGTAACAAAATTTTTACATTTTTCTGAGGTAGACCTTAGATGACCTTTTAACTTAATTTCTTTATCGACTTTAGCATGCACATTCACTGCCATATTCTATATTTGCATTATATCGACCCGCATCCAGGAACTCAGCGAACCCTGTGACGAAATGACACAAGTAAGTCCAGAAAGCCGTTCTAATGAGTGGATTGCGTGCCTTATGAGCTAAAAACCTTTAAAGTTGCCACGGTTGCAAAGTGGTCAATATAAATGTGTCGATAAATCTAATTCAAAGTGTCGATATCTTTTAACTATTAACATAATTGAAATTACGAGCATCTGGGGGCCTACCATAACCTTTCCAAAAACAATCTTATTTCAATGTAAGGTTAAAATGAAGCTTATTATAATATTACTCACGTTTCCACCATGACGAACCAGTCAACCGAGCAATGTATTATTGCAAAAGTGATTGAAAGAACGTATGATTTCCCAATATCGTCTATTCCTTACTAAAAATAAGAAAAGAGATAACGCTATGTGAACTATATAATGCCATCTCTTTCTTTTTTGATGTTCCGAATCGTCTTATCCTAGTATAACGTTCATGTACTTAATGTTATTTACATTCAGAGAATTTTGACTGTTAAGAAAAGTATGTAATTATAAAATCTATTAAAATTACATTGTTTTCAATAATTATTCCGCATTATTATGAAGAAAAATGAATAAAACAAGCTCAGCCTTCATAGTCACGTTGTCAATTCAGAACTTTAGTCTAGTGTCAACTGTTAGTTTCGCCAAGGAGCATATAGATGGCGCTATTATAATGCGGAAAATTATTTAGTGCTATTAACTAAAAAATAAACAAAATATTGAAGAGATATATGTAAATAAATAAGTTCAACTTTTAATCATTACAAATCAATATTAAGACAATTAAACTGAAAATAATATTGTTTCCATTGCATCCGTGTGACTATTTTAAGATTGCTAAATTTGACATAAGAGCAATAATTACTTTAACGTTAAAGTCGCGTCATAGTACGAACTGAGAGAATGAATAGTCACAAAGCTGCCAATAAAACATGACAGTTTTAACATTATAATAAGCTTACTTTAAGCGCATTATGGTACGAAAAGTCAATGTAAGGTTAAAGTAATATTGTTTTAAGAGGTTGCGGTAGCCCCCCAGAAGTGTCATTAAAATTAGTTTCACTCAAAACACAAGTCACATTCGATTATTTAATTAGGTAGAATGAATATTGCCGATTGAAGATGTCCTAAGGGTTAGATTTCATATATCAGCTTTTCAAGCTTTATATTTGTTGAGTACGCATAAGCATAAAGTGTAGTGACGATTGCAACGACAACGAAATCATATCAACTGACAAGTGGGTTCAAACCCAAACTCTTTAAATTGTAGTTCGTTAGATGGTTTGATATCAGTTGTTCTCTAAATAAATATACCTTAAAAATGGCAAGGACGATCGTCGCCATTGTTGACCTTTTATACCTAAAGTAGCGTTTTGTTCGATTGTGATGTGCAACAATGTTGAATATATTATATTTTTCACAGTCCGATGAAAGTACCAACTATACATATAGGACTGCCGCACTTCACATTATACGCTTACTTTGTTGTACATTGGACATTTGGATCCGTGTAGCTTCTGTGCAAAGCGCTGTCTACCGGTTAACATCCTATGGATTAAGTAGTTACGAGAAGCGGTGGGGTCACGGAGTGAAATCTTTTCTTGGAATACATTTTTAATGACGATTTTTAATTTCAGTCTCCTTGCATTAAATTACAGTAACTTCTTAATACTATCCCTTGAGACACAAATGAAGTCCTAAATGGGATTGGAGTTGTCTAAACGGCACTGCACAATAAAAACAAACGGACGTGTTCAATCAATAAATTTTTGTGTGATATGGTGCGTACTGATTTGCTTGATTTTTTGACGATCGACAAAATCGAGTAAATGTCTAAGCAATAGACCATCGACAATGTATTTTGTGACAATCGGTACTGTGGAATTTAAATTGGCGTAGACGCAAATACAAATTTGTTTGGTTTTAACCTTGATTTATATTTATCCATCGCCAAAAGTGATGTAAAGATCATCAAAAATCGAGCAAATCTGTAAGCACCTTTATAAGCTTCTTCGACACTGTCGGTGTTTCCAGCAAAGTTAAGGAAGACAAGCGTTTTAATTTTAGACCTTACGATGTTGACGCTGTCATGATATCATTTCTGTTGTCAATAGGAAAAAGAATCTTCGCCACGACGTTAGTCCAAAGTTTTATCTTGTCAATCTTTTCGTTGAGGCTTAAGTTATTTTTTTCCATCCTCTAAGGGCTTCAGGAGTTTCCATTTTGTTGTTATTGACAGTTACGAATTATTATCGTTTTTACAACGCCATCTAGTAGTCGAATGCGTAACAGCCCAACAAACTACTGTCTAGCGTGACAAATTAGAAACCTCTACGATTGTTTGTGGGTCATTCACAATTGTGTACTGTGCTTTGTCAAGTTCCGTTTTCTTAAGCTTAGTATTGGAGTCCAGTGGACGAATCCGATTGCGTAGTCTGCCGCATCGACCGTCCACTAGCATTTCGTATTCTGGAAAATAATACAAGTTTTGTTATTATCTGCCTAAATGTAAGTAAGTAGGTACGTTAAGTTAGTACGCGAATCACACTTATCAGGAAATGCGAAATATACTTTTTTTAACCGACTTCTCTCAATTCGACTGTATGTTTTTTTTTGTATGTATGTTACGCGATAACTCAATATTTTGTGAACCGATGTTGATGATTATTTTTATGTTGGAAAGAGGGTACCTCAGATGCGATCCCATTTAAATTTGAAGAAAATATTCCACCTCTAAGGATGGCAAACTAGGGGATGCATGACTTTTAACGTCTGTTTTTTTAATACTCTGTACTGATTGTTATATAATATACAGTTTCCAAATGATTTTTTGTAATTAAAATCTAATTGATATTGAAATTAATATTTGAAATTCATTTTTAATCTGGTTATATACTTGCGGTTGCGGTTTTCTTGTAAAATTTCGAGGTAAGTTCGTGATTTTTTTTTCTATCGTGAAAATTTTGAGGAATCGTATATTCACACTGTATAGTAATATGTATATATATCCTCAATTTTACTATGTATTTTTTCTAAAGTAATTGATTCAACACTTTCACCGATATGCGAAATCAATCAAAGCCTTTTGTGGTTGTATAGACTCTTTAATGAAATTATGTGTTTAGTAACATAAATGTATAGGTGCTTATATATAGATTTATTTAAAGAAATGACATGCGATACTAATGAATCGACTGCATAATAGCCGATTATACGGTTGATTATGATAGTAAAAGTTAAAATTACACAGTCTAATAAGTGCATTGTGTTCTATAGAGAAAAGCGGGTGGGCAATTACTTGGGCTGTAATCGATTATTTGAATTATTGCATGAAGGATGAGGTATAATACATTAAACAGGATAACTTCACGTTAAGACCGTTTAAATTAGATAGATTAGACGATCGTTAGAATTAGGGATGTTACAGTAGTATTCAGATTTGGCGAACGTAAAAAAATACTGGAAACGATATACAGGGTTATTTGTTAAATACTAACGACCTAACGGGATTATATTACTAACATCATAAACAACAACTTTTGTTTCACGACTTTTCATAATTCAGCAGGTTTTAGTATCGTACACAAATAAAAATATTTAAATTAATGCTGTGATAACTCATTGTGACAACAAAAGAAAGCGTTAGCGAAAGTACTAGTCCGATGCAAACCGCAGGACTGAGGGTGGGGGTCGTCGGAGAGGATGCTTGCACGTTTGTACTTACTACCTCTACTAAATACAGGTCTAAAACGTGTATAACAAAAACTTGAAAATTTATTTTTGGTAAATTTATTATGTCATGGAACAAAAGTTTTTGTTTATGATGTTAGTAATTAAATCCTGCGAGGTAAGTATTTTCAAATAGCCCTGTATATTCTTTAAAAAATTATCTGACTAATGAATGTGACAAATTAGAATTATTTTTTTAGTTTAGGTAAGTCCCTAATTGAAATAGGTACGTACATCTACATTGCAATGATTTATATGTACATTATACATGATTTATATGTCTGGTTGCAATCCCATTGTTTTGGTTCAAACTACAACTAGATCAGGTTAACTAATAGCCTACTCAGTTTAGTTTTTACTGCTTGACTAAGCAATAGGTTAGTCCAGTTGATGTAATTGAAGTTAGAAAACACGTTAGTGGGATTGGTAGAAGTCTTGGTAATTAATTAGTTGGTATAAAACAACTAGATAATACTTACGAATTTTCTTGAAGGAATTAAAACATGCCATATGACATATTGATGGGAATCCCTTCAAAGTATTTGGATCTATCGGAATCTTTGCCAGTGGGGCGGCGCATATTGGTGCCTTCTTTCCACTGCAAGAGTTTAAACACATGTCGTAGTTATTTCTCGTTATTTTCGTTTTACGAGTTCTTGCCGTCGTTGGCTTTCTGGTAGTTTTGGTCCGTCTAGGAGACGGCGTAGCGAGCGGGTTCAAATGGATGTTGGTTATTGAACCTTTCGGCGCTACCATTCTGATTCGGAGTGACGGATAGTTGAAGCCAAATGGAAGTGTGCCTGTGCCATTGCTACAAGGTGGGCGTAGCGTAGAGACTGTAGAAATAGCCGACCATAATGTCGAAGGACCAGACGTAGACGGTAGCGTCGAGAGACTAGACGTAGACCGTGGCGTCGAGGTAAAAGTAGTTTGTGAAGGTTGTGCAGTTGAAAAAGTGGTTCCAGATGAAGTAAAGTCAGGTGAACCGGAAACTGCAAATCCGTTTGTGACGGGTATCAAAGTAGAGAATGTTGATGACATGGTTGAAATCTCTGGACGCATTGTTGAGGTAGGAAATTGTGAAAATGATAGCTCGTTATTCACGGACGAGAATATGGATTCGGTACTCGATATTTCTGGTCGAAAAGTTGAGAAAGTAGACTGCGGAGTTGAAATTTCTGGCTGTAAAGTTGATAACGTAGTCTGGGGGGATGCAAAGCCCTGCTGTGGGCCGCTAGGATAACTTTCAAGTATTCGGGGAGGCTGTTGATATACTACGAAATAGTTAGGAGGTTCTTGTGGTTTCTCCTTTTCTTGTAAAACGGGCAAGCCATTTGGCTGTTCTATTATTTGAAACGGGAACGGGCTAAATTCTGCCCTATCTGGCTGAGTTGGCAAGGAAAATGTCGATTGAGTTTCGAAGAAATTGGACCCGGTCGGTACTGATGGACTGGTCGATAAAAATTGTTCTGGTAATGGGGTTGAAGTTGTGAAAGAGTTTATTCCGTTCGGATTGTAAGTCGATATTGATGCGGTAGATACTCTCTGAGGTGAAGGAGAGGGAGATAAAACGACAATTGGATTCTTTGTAGAGAAGGGCGGTGGCGCTTCAGTAGAAGAGAAAATCTCCGAGATAGGTTTCGGTGAGAAGTCTCCGTTGTTTATAACGTTTGCTGAATACCATGTTTCTGTTGCAGATAACGTCAGTCGGCATACTTGGAATACTGGAAACAAAGAAAAAACATTTTGTGAGTTTGTGTTTTGTACTCCTAAAAACGTCCTTGTAAGAGGGTATTCAATCTCTCAATCCAACCAGTATCGGGCGCGACGTCGTATCGTATCTTGGAGTATTTAACTCATTAAATTAACACGATTATAATTTTCATTACCTAATGTTGTTTTGTAAATAGTTATTTACAGTTATCTGGAACAGAGCTTCTTTAGTATGCGGAGACATCCAGTTTATGTCCAGTTGATTTATTTTTATTCGTAACGTCATTACATCCTGCCGAGAACAGGTTTCCAAGGTCCACTTTTTGCGAGTTCTTTTGAGGTCAAGTACCTGAGGTGACACTATATTTTTCGCCAGCTGAATGAATCTCAAATGATAAAGTTATGATTGGCTTAGAATCAAGTACCTACAGTAATTAAGTACGGTACTATCGTATTTCACATCTAAAGTTCACACTTAAAAGTTAAAGCCTTAAAATTGTAATTAAAAATGGAAGAATTACTAGAACATTTAGATATAGTCGTTAAGCGATCTGCAAAATTTGTGTTATGTATATATTATTAAAAATGACGAAAATTGGTAAAAGAGACTTTAATCCGATAATAATCACAGGGGTCGACCATGTTACTGTTTACGTATTAGCAGTGACGTCACGAAACGGGTGATACCGCATTGCCTATCTCACTAGCGTAGGTAATTTATGAACGGTCCCATAACTGTTTAAATGTTTGAACATGTGACACAGTAACAAAGCATTTTATTATGTTTATAATGATTTTAATGACATGTGAGTCAGGTATGCTTCAATATGAGTCTTAAGACAATTTGAGAGTTTGCCATTCTGTGCCTAAGTTGCCATATTGTACAGTACAGTTGGATTTGAGAACTTCACACGGCTTCAGAAGTTTTATGACATGCAGAGCTTCACGGGTCCTGAACAAAGGTTAACCTTCTATGATATGGTTTTTTTTCTTAACATATTGTATCTTTGAAAAAAAAACCAACTGTAAGAAATTTTGTTCGTGTTTCGTGTTTTCGGTACGTCTGCATCTTATAGGATGGAAAAAAATAAAGGAATGAATAATTTGTAATTGTAAGGTTTTGAACAGATATTGGTATATTATATGTCTGTAAAGGTTTGTTATTATTATTATTTCCTTTATGGCGGCCCCTAGGCTTGGGTAGTTCCAGTTTATAAAAACAATATAAAAAAAATATATGGCGATCATCGCCAGTGTCAGTATTAATTCTCGAAGGTTTTGTTATTATTCCGCATATCTAAGACATTGACATAGAACATAAATATTGTGACGACGTTAACCTAGAGCTCACAATGGGAAACTGTGAGAAATCATGTCACAAGAAAAATTCGTGTCATCATATATATATACTTAGATAAACTTTCTTTTACGCCATTGTTATAGAGTTTGCGATTTTCGTTTGCATCTTGAAAGTGGAAAGAGGTCTTCTTGGAATCGACTTAAGAAGAAATTAATAACTGAAGGAAATACAATAGGTAGCTAACACGTATAGGAGCATACGGTATGTAAATAAGGCTATGTTTCCATACACGAAAAGTTTACATTTTCACAGATAATTTGGTAAATGGGTAAAGTAAACCGTATAATACAGTGTGAGACGTGTATGTTAATCATGTTGGTATTTAAAATTCAATTCAAAATCTTTATTAAATATGTAAACAAATTACACCTGAAATCTTGAAAATAATTAAACATCACTCGTTTTTTTTATGATACCAAATGTCGGGACGAGCAAGTCGTGCGCCAGGTGGTAAGTGACACGCCTGTTCATAACAGTTGCTGTGCCACTCAGTGCTTTAAATCACAAAGATCTGAGGAGCATTGCCACTGCGCCCGTCATCCAGAGACGTTGACAAATCCCATGTGCCTGTAATTTCACCAAAACCGAAACGCAATACTAATGCTCGTATATCTACGGTGGTAGTCATGGAACAATAAATACACTAGGGGTCGCATTCTAGAACTCTACTCAATGCTCAAGTCAGGATCTGAGTGTGATTTCAAGCACTGGAAATACGACCCTAATGGCAAGGACTTGAGTATGATTTCTAGTGCTTTGAATCATACTCAAGTCCTGACTTGAGCATTGAGTAGAGTTCTAGAATACGACACTAGAAGTGGTTAGTTAGCATCCGACGGGTGCCAACTATTAGGCCTCGAAAGACCAGCTCAGTTCGTCATTTTCGCTTTATATGGTATGGTTGTGTAATTTTTTCGTGCAATTTTTCTAAGATCGTAGAAAAATGCCTTATTGGGCTGTTTTGGAGTGCAAAAATGATAGCTGCACCAAAAAATATTACCAGTGGTGGTATTTCATATCATCGGTACGTTTTATTTAATAAATTTTCAATTTTCTGTTTATCGAAATAATTTTTTTGTTACAAGAAACGAAAGTAAAGCTTATACCCCTGCAATATGGTCGCTTCTTTTTTTGAGAACTAAATTAATAACTCCAATTCGTCGTCGTTCAGCAATTAACGGCTAGATGGCAGCACATTGATTGAAATTTCAATGTAATATCGAAACCTCGTAACTTGCATTAATAGGTATTGAACATTCAACGACATGCCAATATATAGGGGCAAAATTTAAATTTATTAATAATCTACAACTTGTTATTTCTTTTTGAATCAGAAACTAGGACCAATTATCATCAAGATTTTGAAGTGTTCAAATTAAGAATGAGTGAATGTGTGAGTTTATTAGTAATACAGACTCCCAATCTAAAATAGGTATTATGAATATACTGTATATATGTGTGTGTGTATGTATGTCTTCCTTCACGTTGAAATTTTAAATTATGATTTCGTATTTTGAACCGATGTGTAGTTGTGTAAATGCTTATTACACAAGGCTGTATTAATCGCTGTCAGAAGTCAAAAAAATTGGGATTAAGTTACTTCATTGTTGAAGCAGTTTGCGTGTGCATCGTAAATGTGATTTATAATAAACTAAGGAAAAGTGTTGTTTCGCAACTGAAACAGTTACGAAATTATGCCTCGCTAAAGCTATACCTAGTCATCGAGTATCTAGAAATAGAGACGAAATAAGGGCCGTCCATCCCTGGCAATTCTTCAGGTAAATGGGCCTTATATCACTTTTAAATATCAACTCTCGTTTGCACTGAAATCACAACGGACCTGTGTGCACATCTCCGTATACTCCAAAAATATTCTGTATTTATTGTAATAAAGATCATGTCTCTCACAATGGGGGCTGTTCCATTCGGTGGTGTGGGAAAAACAGCAAAACATGTAATTACAAAACAAACGGAATCACATTTCATCGGTAATAAAAAATGTAATTTTGCAATTTTCGTCCATTATATCAATGCTCAACTTAAATTGGTCGATTTGAAGTGAAACAGTTGACGACACCCGTCAATTGTTTCAAATTCAGGCTGGCCAATCGTAGCGCAGTTGACACAGAAATAATTTGGCAGAATAGTTTTCAAACAAATTAAATGACATTTCGTCTCTGTTCCTGGTTATATACTCGATGTTCCTTGTCAATCAGCCATTGAAAAAAAATTGAGAAACGATAAATTAATGTACGGATAACGGCACATTAGACTACACATTTTTGTTCAAAAATCGCCTCCATTGCAGCGGAACAAGATACGTCAATGTGTAGCTTGATGTGCTGGCGTGTGTACATAGATAGAAGTAATAAATGATAGAATTAGTAATATTAATTTATTAGTGATATAAATTATAGGTATGTTATTATAATACAAACTAGATTTATGTACAATTTGCTATACTTGCCAGTATCCGTTGTGATACTATTATAGTATTTTTTTGTAACAATGGTTGCAATAAATGATATTAAATGATGTAATTATTATAATATTATGTTCGTCAGCTTTAGTACCAATGGACGCAATTTTGTATAAGTTACCTCCTAACGTTAGTCCACTTCCCCTTTGTGTATGTCCTGTGTAAATTTATTAAAGTAACAATTTGTTCTGTAATAGTCTGTGTATGTTTTCTGTTGTTATAGATTCTTCTTTCAGCGAATCCTATCGAAATTCACCGGGCAAATTCTGAGTAAAAAACGTGTGTCTTCCTTAACTTGACATTGGCGGAATCATCGATTGTATCGATGTAGCTATAACATTGTAAAGCAGATGGTAAAAATTATTTACATCGTTCGATTCAGTTTTAGTTCGTTATTGTGATGTAAATTGTTAACACGTACACGGCGATGACATTTACCGTAAAGTATTCACAACATCGGTGAATGAGCACAGTCGTTTAACGTTTTTTTTTGTAACGATTTTGAATTTTGAAATGTATCGAGTCACACTGCAGATTTCTAATATAACAGTCGTTTTTTTAGAATACAGAATATTTTTAGAAGAGAAAATAAAACTAATAATTTCGCCCCGTGTTACATAGAGATTGGCATGTTACACATGGGAAGTCCCATTACAGTCAACTTATTTCTCAGGGTGATGGGCGCAGTGGTAGCGCCCATAAGATCTTTGCGATTTAAAGCTCTAAATAGCACTGCAACTGTTACGGATAGGCGTCTCGCTTACCACCAGACGCACGACTTGTTCGTCCCGTTACTTGATATTAAAAAATAAAAAATAAAATCCAGTACCACGTCCTCGCTAGAACAATTGTTTGGATGAAGAGGTCTCTGATTCACTTTACGGTACGATCATATTGCGAATATATTGTTTCTGGTACCCACAGTACAGAGAAGTCACTGTGGTTTGAGACCAGGTATTTGGTTGTCTGACGCATTATTTATTTTAATTTAAACTTTACTGCGCACAAAATAAACAGCGGACTTAATACCGTTAGACATTATCTACCAGTCAACCCGGGGAATTGGGTTCAGAATAATTAATAGGCGGATGCATAACGTGACAAGCTAAGTTTAAAAACGGATAAAAACAAAGTTTATAAAAAGAGATGGGAAAACTGCTTATTTTTTTAAACGTTAAAACATTGTAATTTTTTTAAAAAGCGTACTTTTTTAAAAGTTTTTCACTTGAGCTTTGTATTTTGAAGCTTACAAAATCGTTTCGAAAAACGTTTAAGCGCGTAGACTTTTATGTTAAAAAAAGCTTGCAACGTTGTGCTAATAGCGAAAAGCAAGAGTAGACCACTGAAGGTTTTAATATAAGTAAGTTCTTTTGTAAAACACGAGTTTTATTTTTATTTCAAAAATTGTTATTTACATTGACGAATTAATTTGTTTAGGAAATATAGACCGCGGGATTTGAAACATAAGCACGTTGTAAAAAATCAAATTGTTGAGCATTGAACAGACTAAACACTTACACTTAAATTGAAAAGCTTGCTTATGTGGTTATTTTAAAAAGCAAACTTTTTTTAAGTGCTATTCGTTTAAACGCGCACCTCTACACATAAATATACACACAATGTATAACATACAATACTTACATTATTATTGTAATTGTTATTATAACATTGTTAAAGAATCCCAGAAAAAAATAAACCGCGAGGCTCTTCATTGGTTTGTAAAAGCAATGGAGGTCACAGTAACCATGACAATTATTATTAAGAATATACCTATGACATCAATACAATTTTGCAATTACATTTACTTTTTGATATTGTCCACACATAGGTTTTGTTAGCCGCCACAACAGTCTGAAAAATAATATGGCTTCTTTAAAAAAAAATCAATTCAATTCAATGAATCTAAAATGTAAATATGCTATTAATGTTATCTGTATAATGTGGAGTTCAACCTGCTAATAAAGAATGGCTCTAGAATCAATACACAATTGCGGAATGCGTCTAATGTCCTATGACCTAACTCCTTCCTAGTGGACATGTATATTAACCAACCAATAAGAGTTATTCGTACAAATGCTTCAACGTTTTAAATTATGAAAGGCAGATAGCACCCATGTAGTACATACCAGTGAAAATACACTGATTTCCAATTTCTATCATTGTGTATCAGTAATATTAAACAATATAATTTAACGTTCCACTGGAACGCAACATTGCGTCACTTGCAGGTTGGGTAACTTAACTGTTAACTGGAATCGTTGAACCACAACATCTACCTACATGTATACACTTTGTACGGATTTTGTACGTAAGTAGAAACATTTCGAAGATATAAATTAACAAAGAAATAAAGGAATTATGACTCTATATATAATCAAATTTCGCCGTACCATTGGCCAACAGATTGAACTATTACTTTTTTACGTGTGAATTTGAACGCATTGTAAATGAGGTAAGGTAAAATTTTCAAACAAGTATTTAAATACGTTCGCTGTGTTGCCTATAATATCAAGTGACGGGACGAACAAGTCGAGTGCCTGCTGTTAAGGGACACGCCTGTCCATAACAGTTGCAGTGCGACTCAGAGTTTTAAATCGCAATATTTAAGGCACGGACTGCCACTGCGCCCGTCACCTTGTTACATAAGTTGACAAGTCTCATGTGCCTGTAATTTCATCAACACCTTACCCTTCAAAACAGGAACGCAGTAATGCTCACATTACCGCTTGGCAGTACAAATAGGTAAGGTGGCAGTACTACAACCCTGGATGAACTCTTTCACAAGGAGCTCTACTGCTACTAAATTGAATTATGCAATACTACAAGACATTCTGCCTCTTTTAAACTTAGTGTTTACTTATAAGAATGAAAATATTTAAAATATAACACTGGATAGTATTTTTTGTTTATCCAAAACAAATTGTTTTTCGAAGTTTTTCTATAATAACCAGAAGGCTCATAGGTCGACTCATAGGTCGACGTGGTGTATATAATTGATGTGGTTCTTTTTTTCTAATTATTGTTAGAAACATGGTGGTTAAGATAGGCACAAACATGTTTATCCGGAAAAATGTATTTCATAGGTACAGAAGCCATGCAGAATTGCAAAGCTACGTCGTAATTTAAATGTGAACACTCGCTTTGCAACTAAAATACGTCAGTGGAACGTGTATATCATACTTAAATACCCAAGTGTCGCACAGCGGGTCTCAGCTAAGGTTAAATAAACTAAAACTATTGTTTGTTGAAAATTGTATCTTACGTCTTATAAATATAAAATTCTAATTTAAAAGCGGACTCTTTATATTATTGCTTGATATGTGACTTTACTCACTCAAAGCATATAGAGGCTATATCTAGTGAGGAAAGTGAAAAATGATTTATCTGACCTACGTAATCACAACGAAGTTTCTATCTAATATAAATAATTTTCCAATAATTATTATTTAAAAACTTTGTTTTCTAGAAATCATTAAAAACTCTACACTTCCTTTAATAAAAATAACATTTATAGAGTACCAAATTGACTTTAGAGCACTATCCAGAACATCCAGACCAGAACCAATTTGAAAAAAGAAATATTTATCGTACTGGTACCAATCGGAAATTAAGCCCGGGACCTCCTTTTCCAACGCCACAATGCAAACAGTTGCGCAACCGAGGTCATCAATACGGATTGCAAATCTATATCAATGTGAGACTTATGAAAGTTTTCATAAGTCTCACATTGATATCGATTTGCAAGGTTCTTTTTATAGCATTGTTACTGTTCATCACTACACATAATATGCCTTAAAAATACTTCATGTTTTGATCAATGATCTACTAAAGTCTCAACACTGTCTTTATCCATAACTTTCATAACCTAACGTAATCAAAATTTTTAGCGAAATCGAGTTATTAACATATCTGGAAACAACAAAACGAGATTTGCAACTCCCTGTAAGCGGTTTTTTATATCTTGTTTAGTTTCAGTTGTATTGTTAAGCAAAATCAGCGTAGGCAGTTGATATTTTTTAAAGGAAAAATAACTTTAAAGCGTGAAACATATAAAGAGCAGGTGCTGGACGGGCGCGGGTCGGGTCAGGACCGCGGTGGCGGATCTAATTCCGTGTATTTATATGGATGACAATACACCGAACGCGTGTATTGTCGTCCTGTGTGTTTCACGCCTAAGAGCGGTTACACATAGCGACTTCTAGCAGCGATGTAAATGCGATGCAGTCGCTAATCGTCTACCTTTACACACGCGCGCGATTTCAAGCAGTGATGCAAACGCGATGCAAGCGCGCGACTGTTTTACATACGCGCGTTAAAAGTCGCTGCTAAAAGTCGCCAAAAAAGTCAAAAGTTACCAAAATGCAAAATGTGTTACAATGGAGGGAAGTACTATTTTGATTAGATAACATTTTGTACGTAAGTAGTAATATGCCGTGCAAACCTATAATTTTTTGACGTTGTAAATTCATACCAAAGATCGCTATTTAATATTTATTTTTCATCTTAGCGTAATTTTCTCAGTAAATGATAATAAGTACACGTTATAGTAAACTTATATAAAATCCTGCCAAAATTTATAAGTGAATTACCAAATAGACACTAAAGCGCTATTAAAAGTTATAATAAATTAGGTATGTATATCAAATTCATCAGTATACTATTCACATTATAGTTATTTACAATAAGCTGTATTAAGCAAGTTACACAACATAACTTACCTAATATAGTATGTGTACAGACGTCTACTTACGTATTCATTAACAACACTGGAATATAAAACCTTTGTATACAAATAACACCTACCTCGCAGACCTAACGGGCACTAATCACTATGAATTCATAAATATAAAAATACAAACACTGGAAAGATACATAACACTGGCTAAAAACGGTTGTGTAAAATATATGAATAAAAAATGTACTCACATGTTATAAAGAGGAATACGGGGCTAACGTGCGCCATGCCTGCTGCGCAAAGGCAATGTGAGAATGTCGATCGTTCTTTTCGCCGAACGGAACGTCTAATGGCAAAGAGGGGGCGGTACACAAAAAATAAGGACAGTCGATAAGTTTATTGCAATACACGAAACTGTACGTTATTGATAAGTAATCGATCTATGAGCTCACGTAAACTATTATACAAACGGATGAAATAAATTGCAATATTGACTCTGAAATGTCATCCTAACTAGCAATCTCAATGTTAGAATTGCGCTAATACCGCTATAAACGCAAGTTTAAGTTCATGATATGTCATAGATAGATTAGTACCCCTTACTATGTTTACCCAGTTATTAAAAACTCATTACTAAAATCTTTCATATATTAAGTCTTCAGACATAAGAGATTTCGTCAATTGCTGTAGGTGAATATCAAAGATAATAATCAAAAACATTACAATAAATTCGTGCTTACAATGTGTAGTAACACATTATGGATTATCCCTATATGTAGTAACACATTGTGGATTATACCTCCCATTGTAAGCACGAATTTATTCTAATGTTTTTGATATGGTTTTTTTTTATAAAAGAAGTAGGTGCGCATGTATTTTTCGCCATACTATTCAATAAGCCGCTGTCTACCTTTCTGGGGGTCTCTATGGGTGTTTTTGTAATCTGAGGGGTGTTTGATCATAATTTACAGTTTTATCCGTAATATACTTTAGTATAGGAATGAAACTATTTTTCCGGATTTAAATCGCGTATATTTGTTTTTTCAAACAAACCGACGACGATTGACTCAACTCAGTCAACCGTGACCATGGGACCTGTAAAGGGCCCGAAACGTCGGTTTGTTTGAAAAAACAAATATACGCGATTTAAATCCGGAAAAATAGTTTCATTCCTATGTATAACAATCGCGAAAACCTAAGAACTCGATATACTTTAGTATATTTTTCGCGTTTTTCAATATGGCTGTCCTACAAACTTTTTGGCGGCAGGTAACAATTTGCTCTAATTCGACTGAAAATCGGGTTGTGGGGTCTCTATGGGTGTTTAATAATAATTTGCGGTTAAAATTTGGTTTTCGTCATTTTGCAACATGGCTGCCATACAAACTTTTTTTTGGTGGTAGATAAAAATTTGCTTTAATTCGACTGAAAATTGTATGGCTTCAATCATAATTTGGGGTAAAATTTTCATTTCCGCTGTTTTTCGATGTAGCCGCCGTACAGTACAAGCGTTCTTTTGTCGATAATTATATAATTAGCTGTTGAAAAAATTTATTTGCTCGGGATGAAAATTGGCACAAAAAGATATATAGGATGGCCTGACAATAATTTGTGGTCAAACTACATTTTTGCCATTTTTTAATTTTTTTAAGTGCCGTAGCCGTAGGCAGAGTCAATAGCGGGCAAGTCCGAAGCTTCCGCTAGCCACCCACCATACATTCTCGACTCGCTGCGTTATCGAATATCGATTTTTGGTATAATATTAAAAAGTTTGTTATTATTTGTTATGGTTTCACAACTTCAAGTTAGCGAAAATCTATGTACGTATGTACTTAAATAAAATAATAAAATGTACTTTAATATTTTAGTATTTTAATATTTTTTATTACTTTTATCGACCGTTCATAAAGTTTTACGGATATGTAAATGTCTTTTTAACCGACTTCAAAAAAGACGGAGGCTCGCAGCTCGACTGTATTTTTTATGTGTATGTTACGCGATTACTCCGATATTTCTTAACCGATTTCGATGATTCTTTTTTTGTTGGAAATGATCAAATTTGGAGAAAATATTCCATCTGTAAGGGTGGTAAGTTATGGGACGAATCAGGATTATTGGATTTCACTCACTTGCCGTTAACGGATTTTTTTAACGCACACACTTTAGCCCCGCACTAGGGAAACCCTGTATCGCGCGCGGGTGCTAAGGAGACCCTTATAGACAAAACAACCACAAATTACATCCAAACTCACGGGATAATTAAATGCAGGCCATACGAATATTTCTCCCGGCCTGGAAATTGAACCCGGAACCTCTGCGTGGCAGTCCAGCATAGTAACCGTTCGGCCACGGAGGCAGATTTCAATAAACCTTCGCAAAATGTAATTCCAGAAACTTTTGAGTTTCGTTTTTTTCTATAACAAAATTATAATTATTAACGTAACCGTCAACCCAACCTTTTCCGTATAGAGAGAGCGCGCTTCCATAACAAAATTGATAACCTTTGCATGATCGAATTTTTTGGCAAAAAGATGAAAGGGTTGTAGCCCTAACAAGTCGTGACCAGGTTCATATGAGTAACAACAACAGAAAACTTCAGGTCCACAAATTTATTTAAAGTCGGTTAAAGAGAAGAAAAGGTAACAAAGAGGCTGTAACAATAAAAGGCATATATAGAAAACAGGTACATTATTACAAAACACTTCCTAACGATGAATAGAAAGATATTAAGTACACTTACCTCAAAAGGGCCGAGATACTGAATTACAGATACGTGATCATAGGTACATGAAAAAGGTTGTAGTGGTTATAAAGTTATGAAGATTGGCACATGATTTAGATCACTAATGATTATAAACTTAGTAAAGGAATCAAAATTAGACGCGATTGAATTTAAACAGCTCCATACGCTGTCGCGATCGAGCAGGGAGTGACGGTGGAACGAAACAAAATCAGAATGCGAGGCAAAAGAATTATGAAAATTCAAATTTCAATTTAAATACGAGTGGCCAGGAACCGGTGGAAGGCGTCAAAACGGTGGGATGACGATGTAAGGAAGTCACACCGTCACAAAGAAACACCGCCTTACGACGATTAGTGTACTTAAACTTATTTATTTGTTGATGTGACGATCGATAAGCTTTGCAAAGGTGTGTTTCACAAACCACTTTAAATCCCATTTGCTTTTTCAAAACAAACCTTTTACAACATTAAGATTTATATCTACGGGACATTATAAGAACTGGCATTAACTTTGTAAGCGTAGTCCATTTCACCTTATAACACCCGCTGGTGGTCAATTTTCGAGAAGTTGTCGTTGACAATAGGAAATATTCTTTAACATCAAATTTTTAAATTATAAGAAACAAAATTTGCTTAAGCCGACGAAAACATTTAAACTATTATTGGGAAAAGATTGTGAGGCATCCTCTGGTCTTCTTCCGTATTGGCATATGCTCATGTATAAAAAATAACCAATAAACAATTGGAATTATATCGCGTCTGTTACTTAATTATTTTTCTATACCATCTCAAATTCATTCGCCGCCAATAACGTCATTGTCAACGAGTTATTAGATCGCCAATTCACAGATGCAAGGGAGTTAAGGTGAGTGTCACCAATATATTTGTTCTAAATTATTTTTATTTGGTTTATGGGTAAACCCGTCAGAACGGAAAGGAACAAAGTTCACTGCCGCCTTTAACGCCTGAGCTATTTCAAAATTATTTACCTCTAACGAAATATCCTCTTAACTATGTAAAAAGAAATTATTATGTAATCTTATACTAGAAAACTACCATTTGATTTAGCGAAAGACATTTCCTTGTTGACTACATAAAGAAAGTGGTCAAGTATACAATTTAATAAGTTAGCTTCATCATTAGACACGCGATGTTTGTAAGTTTTTTTATTACAAGTCAAATTCGTTTTTCCCCACAACAGATGGCACCGCAAACAGAACAAGAGGACTCTTTGTCCAAAGATGAAATGTTTGAAAAATTTGTCGCACCTCAAGCGGACAAAAGGGAATACAAAATATTATACTTCAACATTCTTACGTTCTTATACTGGCATATAGCTGGTTTATATGGGCTGTACTTGTGTTTCGCTTCAGCGAAATGGGTTTCCGTCTTGAATTGTAAGTACTTTCGTACATAATCTTTGATTACACTGGCATGTAAAAACTCTTCAAATACTTGTGTTCGTACAGTCGTGAAGTTCATTACATCTTAAGCCTTTTGACATCATTAGAAAGCTGGTCATATATATACAGGAATATATTCTATTACAATAAAGGTCGTGTGTCTAGTGCACGTTTTGTAGTGTTGAGTGACATATGTCTCCAGTAGTTTGTGAATCTTTTACAGCGTTCAGTTGTTTTCGTAATGATTTTCCTTCAATGTTAAACGACGTGATTATTTAACCTGCAAAATATAAGTTCAATAAGTTTACTTTATTTGGCACCAAAAAATAGCATTAATAAATCATTACGTTCAATTAACATTTACATGGCATTAAATAAATATAGAAAGAAGGAAAAAGAAACAGAAAGTCTTTAGCGTTAACACATCGAGTTTCATCAAGCTCAGGGTCATTGTAACCAGTTTCCCTTTTTTCGTGGCAAAGTTTTTTCTTTGAGGGAAGTAGTTGATAACCCTTAGGTCGCGAAAGGTTTCAACGAGGTGCACTGGAAACACGGTATGGAGTGCTATGGTCTCCACTGCAATAGGTAGAATAACAGAAATTAGCATATTTGAGCCTTTTGAAGTTCTCGACTGCAGCATTGCTCGTGCCAACTATGCTTGCGGTGGGAGTGGGCTATAGTGTTCGCATAAGTCGATTCTTACATTACCTGTCTGCCCAGTTTCCAAGTACGAATTAAAATTGTATATTTTTTATTTGTTGCAGGTTTTATCTTCTACGTTTTGGGTCAAATAGGCATCACTGCAGGTGCGCACAGACTTTGGTCTCATCGGTCATACAAAGCCAAATTGCCATTGGAAATAATCCTGATCTTCTTTAATTCAATAGGATTCCAAAATACCGTAATTGACTGGGTCAGAAATCACAGACTCCATCATAAGTACACTGATACAGATGCCGATCCCCATAATGCAACTAGAGGTTTTTTCTTTTCGCATTTGGGGTGGCTCATAACGAAAAAACACCCTGCAGTAAAGAAATTTGGGAAAACTATTGATTTGTCTGATATTTATAATAATTCTGTGCTGACGTTCCAGAAAAAGTAAGTGACACAATTTTCTAAAAAATATTTTCTACACATGCTTAGTTTAGTGTTTTGTTACGATGTATCCGGATCTCTTCGTTTAAGAAGAGGTTAAGAGGTTCCTTCGTTTGGACGTTTAAGTTATTTTACTTAAAAAATAACTTAAACGTTTTCATGACAATGTTTCATGCCAAGAAATATAAGCATCAAATTAACTGCTTTTACAGATTTTAAAAAACGTTTATTGAGATCTAATAAAAGAAAGAATCTAATCTATAAAATTCATCTAAAAAAATAATCTATAAAATTTTGAGGTCTACTTAAAGACCTCAAAATTTTACTTCTATTCATTATAAAGTTATCTAAAGCGTTTACGTGGGAGAATTTGAAATTTCTCAATGTCAAAAGTCCAAAATTTTCATAACTGGCACACTTACATACCCGTGACATGAAGACATAAACTTGCATACATAAGTAAGCATGTATATTCTGACTTTAGATATACATGTAACTACTGTGTTATTTTTTTACTTTGAGTAACGTTGTTCCGCAGGTACGCGATACCAGTTATTGGCGTTTGTTGCTTCGTGCTTCCGACTGTGATTCCCATGTATTTATGGGGAGAAACATTCAATAATGCTTGGCATATTAACATCCTACGCTATATGTTGAACCTAAACGCAACATTTCTAGTTAACAGTGCCGCCCACAAATGGGGGTACAAACCTTACGACAAGAATATTCTTGCAAGTCAATGTCACCCTGTATCACTTGTGGCTTTGGGCGAGGGTTTCCATAATTACCATCACGTGTTTCCATGGGATTACAAAACAGCAGAATTGGGAAATAATAATTTAAATTTTACAACTAAGTTCATTGACTTCTTCGCACGTATAGGCTGGGCATACGATTTGAAAACTGTACCGGACGACATCCTTAAAAACAGAGCTCTTAGAACTGGTGATGGAACGGATTTTGGAGGAAGTCGTAGAGCAAAGGTGATATAAAACTGGAATATTAAAGTTGGCAGATGATTTCGGGGGATGAGTTTACATTAGATATAATTCGTTAGTAATTATGGTCTGGCTACGCGATGGAGTGCGAGTAAACTTATGGAAGCCATTTTTCTTTACCAACATTTATAATGTTCGCATATACCAATGCAACGCGTACTCGGTTCGCGCAAGTTAATTCGCTCTTGTTAATATAAATACACCTACTTTACTCCTATAATTGTTAACATTATGTATTTTGTTGAACATTATATTCTTGCTCAGAAAGTATTTTTTCTTCCCATTATTTTCGATGAATATTTCTTTTTTATAATGTCAAGTGATGAGACGAATAAGTCGTGCGCCTGGTGGTATAGGACATGCCTACTGTCCATAGCAGTTCCGGTGCCATTCAGCGCTTTAAAACGCACATATTTGAGGGCACTGCCACAGCGCCCGTCACCAAGTGACATAAGTTGATAAGTCCCATGTGCCTGTAATTTAACCAGTGCCCTTATCCTTTAAAAGTGGAACACAGTAATGCTCACATCATCGCTTGGCGACAGAAGTAAGTAAGGCGGCAGTACTCTCTTTCACAAGGAGCTCCATTGCTACTGAATTTAGATTCGTTTCCCCGTTTGACAGTGACACAAAAGCAAATTGCGGAGTTCTAGAAACGAAAAGATCTTAACAGGCCCAAATTACAAAATTTAAAGCCAAGCGTGCAGCTGTAGCTGTAATTCACTTCAAAGCGATTTGTATGTTGGTGTGAAATGTTAATTGTAATGTAATTATTCTACGATGGCGTAGGAGATCGTGCCGATTAAGAACATGTATTCGTCCTTCCATCCATTCGCCTACACCGATGATTCCCAAAGTGTTGCATATCGACCCCCAGGGTCCTACTCTAACACATGAAACATGAAGCAAATTATCTTACGAAACCCCTTAACTGGAACTTTGAGGAGCTTTGGACACTATATCTTATTTTGTGCAATGTTCAGCAAAAAACACGCATCTGCTATATTTCTCCGTAGATTTAAAGGAAACAGATGAAATTTTTCACAAAACGGTGTATGTACTCCAAATAAGGTAGTTTAAATTAGTAACTTAAAAAATCTAGTGAATTTCTACAATATTTTTTCAATGCTGTTGTAGTAACTATCGTGGTAGGAATTCCAAATTTGCGATGCTGACTGAAGGTGGCTACGAACATAAGTGCAATAAAGAATTTTCAGAGTTTTCTTATTTTTAAACCTTTCTGAGGTACGAAAGATGAATCCTAGAGCTTTGTATGCATACATATAAGAAATATGTTAATCAAACAATAGCTTATTTATACAGGTAATATCTATGTATGTGTACGTAATACTTTCTTATAATAGACAAAAATTATCGGGTTCTTAGGTTTTCGCGATTGTTACACATAGGAAATGAAACTATTTTTCTGCATTTAAATCACGTATATTTGTTTTTTCAAACATACCAACGTTTTAGGCCTTTTGCAGGGCCCATGCGTGACCATGGGATAATAAAGGACCCGACACGTTTGCTTTTTGAAAAAATAACCTATACGTGATTTAGATCCGAAAAAATAGTTTTATTTCCAATTGTCTTACTGTTCATAGTAGTTCATAGTAGGTACGTATTAACGACTCGGTTTTATACAATCCTGTGCTTCTACCATGAACTTGGTCACGCACGGTAAAAACAGATTACTTAGAAAAAGACAAAATTCTTTTTATGAAGACAAATTTATTAAATCCAACAAAACGATCCTCTCCCTGTAGACGCTAGAGAATAATACTTGATTTAAAAATATATTTTCTTAAAATCCACCAAAGAAATTTTGAATTCGTTTAAGATTATTTAAATTTGATGTAAGAGGTAAAAATTTCTTGATGTAAGTAATGTCCAATTAATTGATTAGAAATGAAATAAAATCTTGAAGTGAAGGTATTTGTCTAAAAGTTAGAATAAAGTTAAGAGTAAAATTGTATTAGAAAAAGATAAGCAGTATTTTTGTATTGACAATACTTTATTACTTTTAATAAAAAAAAAATCTGAATTAGCAAATATTTTAAGAAATTGCTCTTTCTTATTAGTAGAATTCCTTTTTTTCTGTGCGGTTGTTACAGTCATCAGTTATGTTTAATATTAATGCAAACAAGTCGCTGTTCACTAATCAACCAGTAAAACACTGCATTGAAATTGTACGTAGAAAGCTAAGGGAACATTATTATATAACATAATTTCAACAGGGAAGATGGGTTCTCCGTACCACTAGTTTGAAATCCAGTATTTCCTCTGATGTAAAATCCCAAACAGACATAAAACTGCAGTACTAATTAATATGTTTTAATTTATTCTAATTTATTATTAATTCATAATAAATTTCACTTAATAACAATTCATTCAATAAAATAATTTGTAAAACATGTTTACAAATTATTTTTTATCATTTTTACAAATTATTTATATTATTTGTAGCGTAAATTGGAACGTTTCTATGTAAAATTAAAAAATACTTAGCATGCTTGCTTACATACAATACACACAAATTACAAAAGCAATCAAAATAATTAAATTGCTAACAGTCCTTATCCTACTTATGACATGCGCAGAAGACAGAAAGAGGCCCGTTACGTCAATTTCAATTTTCGAACCACAAGCGATTGAAATATTTAGATTTAGAACAAAGAAACTATAGAGTTGATTATTAACATTAGTTAATCTTATTTTTAAAATTACTTTTTATGAAATGTTAGTAATAAATAACTAACAAACTATTCTTGTATTTGTTTTACTTTGGAGTTATCAATCAGATTTCCGAGAATACATTTGTCCGAAATAATGTTTGCTCGAATTTTTGTAATTCTAAATGTATTTTTTTATATTATTTTAGGAATATTACAAAACAAACTAACTTAATCTTTTCTTTGTAATAAGCAACCAAAATTTCCTGAAAGCATAACGGTTTTGTTATAAATCGGTTTTCGAGATTATGAAACTGAGTTTACGTTTAGTAGATTCGAAACATCGATACATTTCTTACAGCACGTCAGAACTACCAACAGAGAGACATCGCTATTTTTACATTTATAATATTTGTGTGTATCTATATATTTGCACAACTCTTATTACTTGAAGTGAATTCGTATAAAATTCAACATAATACTATAAAATTAATTAATATTGATATTAAGACTACTCCATCACTCTTAATAAATTAATATTGATATTAAGACTACTCCATCACTCTTGTGTTCAAGTAGTTTTCACTAGAAGTTAAATATGGTGCATTTTGTTAGTATGGTGCAGTAGAAGCTGAATACGGATAATTTTTGGGCCTTTAAATTGTAGCAAACAAAATTAAGCAATATGCCAATACTAAAAAGGAGTTTTTCCGGCGAAAAGCCGGAAAAACTCAAAACATTCTTTCGCGGTTTTTGGATTAGACTTTGGATTGTATTTATTGTCATCCATTTATTGGTAAGTCAATGGGCAATCTCCTGTGGAAAATACAAGTAAAACAATACTACTGTTACACTACTCACAAAATTGCAAAAAGAAATCCTTTACATCCAGTCTAGCCAAGAGTGGAATTACATTTTTCACATATGTAACCAGTACGTAATACACATTGATACCGTCACGTCGATAACTTTCTGTCTCTAGTATATTATTTTTATAGGCCTATTCTGTTTGCGGACATGACATCAATGTGTGTTTTGTCTGTGTATTTGTAAAAATAAGCTAGTGTTGTCTATTTTTGTTTGTTTGAGACCATAGTGACACAAGTCAATGTTGCATCTGAGTGCACCTGTTTGCTTGTAGTACTACCCCCCGCCCATCAAAAAGTGGCAGAAAGTGATGTTCTAGAAATAACGCTAATATCGCCTCCCGTCCTCTATGCTCTAAGTTTGTAGTATTGAGCTTCACCGCGAATAACTTATGGAAGTAGGATGCAACCGCTTTCCCTTACTGTCACATACATACAAATGTAAGAACGCGTAAGGGCGATGCCACAAAGGCGTTGCGTCGACGCAACGCTATTATAGTGTAACGTAAGATGCTTGCGATGATGGCGTGCCGTTTCAACGCACAATGTGAAATGTAATTATTTTATATATATTATATTTATAATTTATATGTAGTACAACACAGCGTTACAACGCAACACTGTCGCAACGCCAACGCAACGCATTGTGTGGCATCGCTCTTATTGGTTTGTGCAAGTGTATAATCATAGTAATCGCAAAGAAGTACATGCAGTTGACTTACATTCAATAAATATCGCTATTGGTAAATACTTATAAGTTTAAAGTGAAAGAATGTTATATTCCATGTAGCCACTTACGATTTATTACTACTACCACCAATTACTAAGGTAGCTATACGTGTGGCGCACTATAAGTTTCCGGAATGAATAAGAAAAAATACTCTCCAAATATTCTCCGTTAGCGTTAATGTACTTTTTCATACGAATGAACCAATTTTGAAAACATTTATGCCACTCCTCCCCGTGACAATCTCTGGAACATATTTTTCATAGTCATCGACAGCCTCTTCAGGTGATGAAAATCGTTGACCGCGAAGACACAGGTGCCAGGTCGCGACTGTACGCCGGATGATTCACAAGGTCAACGATATTCACCTTCGAAAATTCATTTGTCTGGCTTGTTCTCAGCAGTGGATGGGTGACCATCACGAAATTCGTCGCTGAGATTCACACGACCATATATATATATATATATATGGTCGTGTGAACCTCAGCGACGAATCCATATGTATATGGACATATATAATATATATAAATATAGATAGTCGTCTTGCATACTGCTTCATCGCTAAAAACAGTTTGAAGCCGAGCGAACCTCCGCTGAGCTGTTAAATTACACTTATAGCCGTAGAAAATCGTACTACGAAATTCATGAGTTAAGTCCATGGTGATGTAAACAACCCATTTCTAAAATGGTGCCACAATGTAAAAACAAGTGACAGTCAGATGAAACAAACTGTATTCTACAGCCAAAGAGTTCCATTTTCAAATGTTGTAATTCCTTTTTAAATATTGTTTATGTAAGTGGCCAGTTCCGGAAATTTATAGTGCGCCCTATGTATTAAGTACGGCCAATGTACAGGAGGTTACTTAAACAACTATATTAATACAAAAATTTTCGTATACTTGTAATGAAAGTAATTCCCCTTGTAGGTACCGCTCAGATTTCTCTAAACTACCTCTTGACAATATATTTGTGATACCGTTCAACATTTAGTCAGACTATCATTTATAAGGTTTGTTTTTTTTTTATTATTATTTTTCCAGTAGTACCTCTCTCGTGTTGTGCTACCTCAACAGTTGTTGGACCTCAACATTTGTTAGACAATAGTAGCCTGATTTTGTTTTTTAATATACATATATTATTATGTAAATATAATGTATGGTTTCATACATTCTTCGGGATAACACTGCGCAAGTGGCGATCTACTTTAGTCACGTGACACACTTTTATTTAAACATGTAATTTACACTCTATCTAGACATAGTATGTTACCAACTGTTCACCGATACACCATAACAAGGAAAGATTTGCCACCATAACACCTTTATTTTATGCCAATATACTTTTACCATTTTCTTTTCAACTCTTTCTCTGTGTACTACCACTACAATCCATGTATAGAGTAAGGTGGCCCATACATTACTCCATACATATAATGTAACTAATGAAAAACTTATAATTATTTCAAATTACCTTAACTGCCTAATACCAAAAAATATGACACTATATAGATTTTAAGACTTTCGTGGTTATTCACTAAATGAATAAATATGACACTATTCATCTACAATCGCTTACTGCGATAAAATGTCAACAACAACTAGCCAGGTAATAATTATTGGTAGTTTTCATTTACCTATTGGTAATCTCAGGTGTGTCATTTCTATTTGTCGATAAGAACAATTGAGATAACACATTTGTTTGCACCTAAGCACAAGTTTATATTATACAGGTGCACGGCGTGCCTCTTACAGGTAGGTACTGATCAAAAAGAAAATAACCGGGATTTTGTTTTGCTAAATGAAAGTGGAGTAAACATATACGTTTGTAATCTGCTTCCAAGTTATTTGAACGAATACTGATTGAGCTCATTTTAGTGTTGTGTTTTATTTACTGTGTAATCATAATCATACTATATGAAAATGTATTTAATTTCACACAATAGGTTTTTTTAAAACAACACTAAGTAATGGTTTATACCGATTACTGCAAGAAATATAACTTTCTAAATACTATATTGTCATAATTACGAACCATTTTTATTTGCGACCCGGTATATAATTTTAGTTAAATTTTATACTCATGTTAATTACAACAATATATTATGTATGCACGTAATCATTTCATTCTTAGATATATGCGGTCGCGCATCGATTGATGACGCACTCTGTTGTATACTTTTGTAACATGTAGTTTTTATAATAAATATTATAATAAAGTGCGTGTTCTGTTTATTAACCGACTTCAAAAAAGGAGGAGGTTCTCAATTCGTCTGTATGTTTCTTTTTTTTTGTATGTATGTTACGCGATAACTCCGGTATTTGTGAACCGATTTTCATGCATCTTTTTTTTTTGGAAAAGGGGTATTTCCATAGGGGTCCCATTTTATTTTGAAGAAAATCATCCACCTCTAAGTGTGGCTGCTCACGCACGAAGATTCATTTTTATAAATAGCGCTTAACTTTAATTTAGGAACAATTACTTTAATGGTTGATTTTGCTATTTCTCCAATTCAAGGCGTTTTTCTCTCGATATACTTTGAGTAGTGAGAACCGATTTTTATTATCTCCAGTGTCAAGTCCTGTATAGTGGCGAACTAGGGGATATTTCAATAAAACTTAGCAAATAGACGTAATTCCACGCACTTTTGAGGTCGGTTTTTTAGTACTCTGTACTGATCATTATACCAACCACATATATCTCTGGACCACCGAGTATATAACCAGAAATAGAGGCAAAATGTCATTTAATTTGTTTGAAAACTATTCTGCCATATCATTACTGTGACAACTGCCCTCCGATTGGCTAGCCCGAGTTCGAAACAATTGACGGGTGTCGTCAACTGTTTCATTACAAATCGACCAGTTAACTAGAGTTTTGATATAATGGACGAAAATTGAAAAATTACATATTTAATATTAGGGGTTAAAGTATGAAATTGCCGTTTTATTGCAATAGGTTCTTTGAATTTTCATACAATCTTCATGGTTTGAGGTTTTCGAATGAAACTTTTTTCAAATGGTTTCTGTGATTTTTTTTTTAAATTTGAAACATTTGAATATCGACTTTCAATTGTTTTTGTTATTCAATTTAGACAAGAAAGATGGATACTGCGAAAATTCGAGTGATTTTTGAATACGAGTTCCGACGCGGAACTAACGCGGCAGAAACAGCCCGCAATATCAATGCTGCGTTTGGAGAGGGGTCTACTAATGAACGCACCGTGCGATTTTGGTTTAAACGCTTTCGTGATGGAAATTTCGACTTAAAGAACGAGTCACGAGGAAGACCGCCCACACTGGTGAATAACGATGAATTAAGAGAGATAGTGGAAGCCGATCCTAGTCAAACTACCCTGGAATTAGCGGCATGGTTTAACGTTGCCTTACCCACAATATTGACTCACTTGCGTCAAATCAATAAAATAAAAAATACGAAAAATGGGTGCCTCATGATTTGACTGATCTGCAGAAAGAAACGCGTGTTGAAACTTGTGTTGCCTTGTTGAACCGGTACAGAAATGAAGGAATATTGGATCGAATTGTAACATGTGATGAAAAGTGGA
>NW_020653850.1:11044905-11072122 GCF_003589595.1 Hyposmocoma kahamanoa
TTACTTTTTCGAAAAACTTTTTTATATATAATCTTTTATAATTTGTAATAAGTGATACCAGCGCCAGTTGTAAACTTTTTTATGTTAACATTATATTGCAACAATATTGTGTATGTATATTTTTGAAAACGATGAAATGTTTTAAAAGTGGTTTCATAAGTATGATAAAATCACAATCCTAATCGTGTACATTTTAATGCATTTATAAATATATAATATGCATTGTATAAATATTTACGAAAATAATATGAATACATGTATGACACCATTACTACATATTTTTCATTGACTGTAGTTTGTTTATTTTTCTCTGAAATAAAAGTATACCTTTTTTAAAATGGCGTCGTGATTTTCATGTTTTTGAAAACAGCACAAGGTACATTATCTATTTGAAATATCTAATATTTACATAATTTCGAAAATGTGTAAACGTTTACATTTCAATGCACGCGACTGTATCCCACAATCTGCGATTGACATTAATAGCCATCGCGAGCACCCGCGAGCTCGCACGATATCGTACGACACATCGTGTTACATCAACAAATATTTCAAATCTCGTCTCGCCCATCCTCGTCAATCCCGACCGTTTCCACCGAAGATGCGCTAGGAGAGAATTGATATTTTGCCATATAAGTTTTAAAAATCGTCTCGCCTCGTCTCATTTCGTCTTGATAGTGGAAATACACCCTTACACATAAACACGATACGACATCGCGTCGTAGCACGACGACATCGGTCGTACCCTAGCGAGCATTAAGAGCTCTTACACGAATCGTGTTTATATGTAAGAGCCCTAAGCCATTTTTGTGTTTGTTCTTAGATTGCGTCGTTATTTTAGACAATTAGGAGATTTTTTATTTGTACACGAACAAAATTAAAAATTCTTGACTGAAAAATATTTAATCAGAATTTGCTAACGACCTTAAAAACTACTTTGAGATGCAGGGATTGTTTACAAATAAAATTGTATTGTAGCAATATCTTCATAAATTGACATCACGTGCACCAAGTCACTAAAAACCAAAATTGTCAGTTTGTATTTTAAACAATTTTAACTTAACTTTTCAAAAAATAAAAAAAACATGAATTCAACTTATCAAGCCAATCTTTAAGCCATAATATACACGAAAAGAAAATGTTCAAAAACAGCTAAAATAGCCCTACTGGTACATATAATTGTCATTGTTGTGTGCACGTGTATAATGTGATATCATGTTTCAACAGTGTGATATCATGTTTCACAGCCTTTTTACAAACACTATCCATAGACTTCTACTGATTAGCCTGCATGTGGTCAAATGAATACAATATAGGCTAAGGTTAGTTAAGCCGAGTGCAGTAGCAGAAAGTTGGTACAGCTATCTAACGGTATTGATTGATATTCTAAGCGATTTTTCTTTTGTAGCAAATTATGTCATGTTTTCATTGATTAAAATACTACATGTCTCATTCACAATCAATTTCCGATCATTCACAATCAATTTCCGATGTAATAGGGGTTAAAGTATGAAATTGCCGATTTGTACTGAAAATCTAAATTGTTTATTTTTTAAATTTTTAACAAATTTATTTAATCAAAATAGTTGCCATTATTATCTATACATTGCTGCCATCTAATGGGAAGGTTATTAATGCCTTTGCGATAGAACTCCGACGATCTAGACTGCACAAACTGTGTGAAAGCATTTTGTACTGCCTCCTGGGAAGAAAACTTCTTGTCACGTAGATAATTGTCCAAATCACGAAAAAAATGGTAGTCCGTTGGAGCAATGTCTGGTGAATACGGAGGATGACGAATGGTTTCTAACTGCAGTTCCTGAAGGGTCAAAATGGTTTCTCGTGCTGTGTGAGGTCTCGCGTTGTCGTGGAGCAATAATGGTGAAGATCGATTCATGAGTCGGGGCTGTTTTACTGCTAGTTTTGTCAACATGGTTCGGAGTTCGGCACAATAGACATCTGCCGTTATTGCTTGACCAGATCGGAGAAAACTATAGTGAATAACACCATGCTGAGACCACCAAACAGTTACCATTACCTTTTTATTGGTAAGTTTTGCTTTAGGACACTGTTGTGGCATTTGACCTGGGGTCAGCCATTGCATTTTTCTTTTCCGGTTATCATAAAGAATCCACTTTTCATCACATGTTACAATTCGATCCAATATTCCTTCATTTCTGTACCGGTTCAACAAGGCAACACAAGTTTCAACACGCGTTTCTTTCTGCAGATCAGTCAAATCATGAGGCACCCATTTTTCGTATTTTTTATTTTATTGATTTGACGCAAGTGAGTCAATATTGTGGGTAAGGCAACGTTAAACCATGCCGCTAATTCCAGGGTAGTTTGACTAGGATCGGCTTCCACTATCTCTCTTAATTCATCGTTATTCACCAGTGTGGGCGGTCTTCCTCGTGACTCGTTCTTTAAGTCGAAATTTCCATCACGAAAGCGTTTAAACCAAAATCGCACGGTGCGTTCATTAGTAGACCCCTCTCCAAACGCAGCATTGATATTGCGGGCTGTTTCTGCCGCGTTAGTTCCGCGTCGGAACTCGTATTCAAAAATCACTCGAATTTTCGCAGTATCCATCTTTCTTGTCTAAATTGAATAACAAAAACAATTGAAAGTCGATATTCAAATGTTTCAAATTAAAAAAAAAAATCACAGAAACCATTTGAAAAAAGTTTCATTCGAAAACCTCAAACCATGAAGATTCTATGAAAATTCAAAGAACCTATTGCAATAAAACGGCAATTTCATACTTTAACCCCTAATATTATTTATTAGCATCTCTCCCTTCAAATAAAAAAAACCTTTACGGATGACACAGTCGTGTATTAATTGCTGGTGTTTCAAAACTTTTATTAAACAAACTACATCGCAGACATGACTTAGTATTAGTATTATCAATAGCCTCATCAAATTTCGGGGAAAGATATTGAAATGATGGTAACCGAGGGCGCGTTCCCATTATGTCGTGATGATAGATAGTCGTGCAGTTTAAAGTGTCGTGGCTTGTATATTTAAATGAAGTTGTTTACATATAGCACAATACGATTAACTGTCGTTCATGACTTTTTTAACGTTTCGACGACAGACTGTCGCGACAATGGGAAGACCTAGAACGAAAATCGTGTGACGATAAATAAAACGTCACGATAAAAATGTGACGACAGATAATCCAGCTTCAAACGATTCTCTCGTGCAAACGACAAGGCGGCCGCCGTGAACCGATAAATTGCCGTTACGATCTAGTGGAAACAGCTGTACACGATAGTCGTTCAACAATAAAAGAAACGTCCATGACACAGTCACGACAGATAGTCGTGATATGGGAACAGGCTAGACGCGATAGTCGTCCAACGATAAATAAAACCTTACGACATAATGGGAACGTAATGGGATTGGCAGATTTTTTAGGCGCTCTAGTTTGTTAAGCAGTTCCTGAGTAGCTTCCAAATAACAAACATCGGTAACAAACATAGTCGAGAAGAGGGAGTAGTAAGGACCGAGCAAGCATAAGCTTGGTGTTGAAGAATTGAAGCTGCTTGAGAGAATGATAGGAAAAGTGCATACGTCGACTAACCTTATTTACCTGTAGTCTGCAAGACAGTGTACGGTCGATTATCAGACCCAGGTTCTTAGTGTTTTCAGCATATGCAAGACTCACTCCATTATACGAAACCTTGGGGAGATCATTAATGTCCAACCCGTAGTAAAGTTATGATTATATTTTTGTTTGTTGACATTTATTCTACATCAAATTTGGCTAAGGTCTAGGTATATACAGCTGAGAGATCGTACTATCGCAACGCATCCTTGATGCATCTTGGGGTACCATGATACCACATTGTTTCATGTATGAAACCAAATAATGTCGTAACTCGAAAATTATGTATGGAATTGAGATTACATGAATTGAAAATTTAAAAAAAATTAATCTTATTGCGAACAATTTTTATTTAAACATTAATTATTAGTTATCTACTTATAAACTAGTATATAAATTTATTGGCTTCATTCAGTTTTCAATTTTTTGAACTTTCAAATCGTATTTTCTCAATTGCATCATTTTTTAGTAACGACTGTATTTGGTTTCATGTACGATATTCAAACGCTACATGACCAATGATTTTGTCTATCTTTTTTTTAACCGTCAGGACACATCTTAAAGTCGTCTGTTAAATTCGCAGACTCCTCGTTTCCTTGAGTTCAGCAAAAGTTGTGGCTGGTATATTAACGGTAATTGCAAATGAAGACACGAAGGAAGACAATCAACAGTGGCGAAATATAACACACATCTATTCTCAGCGCTATTTTAGGTTCCCGGCATATAATTTGGCAGTATTGGTAAGCTCATTGAGAAGAAAATATTGTTAATAAAACATTTGACTCGTCGATGCATACGAGAAGCAACGTACTTTTAATAGAGATTTCTTAAGCAGTTCCGCAATTAGAATATCCCAGCCACTGATTAACAAACTAGTCGAAGTGTAAAATGAGCGTTCCCTTGTCACCATGCATTGTTATGATAAATCTATCATAACCAACATTTGTTATACGCCAACACTCTCTCAACGTGAACGTGTGCTACGTAAACCAAAAATATTTTTTGAGTGTATTATGGTTTATTGTTCAATTTTGTTTCGTCGAATTAATAGTAATGTATCCAGTGAAGGCGCCTCACAAAGTGTTATTTTCACTAAATTAATATTTTTCACTAGTTTGTTATTCCGTTATCCCAGCAAATAAAACGGATTTGGATTTAGCCGTCTGCGTCTGTCACTAAAATAATAATAATAATAGTAATAATTTGGCAGTATTGGTAAGCTATTTGAGAAGAAAATATTGTGTATAAAACATTTAAGTGTCACTGCCGGGAAATACCGCCTCTCCCACTTAAAAATTCTAAATTAATCTAGGCCTTGGGAGAGGCGAGAGTCTAAAATAGATATAATAATAATAATAATAATAATAATAATAGTAAGCCTGTGTCGTGGGTGTCATGGACACACACATCAACCACAAATTACACCCAAACTCATGACAGAAATGTAGGCCATACAAATATTTCTGCCGGCCCGGGAATCGAACCCGGGACCTCTGTGTGGCAGATCAGCATGGTAACCGTTTGTCCACGGAGGCAGTCACTAGCATAATAGCAAGCCATCCTGCCTATTTAGGTATAGTAAGTTGCTTAGTGGACATATAAATGAGAAAAACAAAAGTTCTAAAATGTATGATTTAAACTAATTATATCGAGTTGAAGTCTGTTGTGTAGTTGTGTAGACATAAAAGCCTAATGTCATCACAGAAATCGTCTGTTATGAGATTATGACCGTTTTACCAAGAAATCTTCAATTGTCAAAGATACGTCTGTAGTCGCTGTGCCAACTTCACTCCCATTTGAACGGCTAAGACAGTTTCCTCTGTTGATTTATTAAAACCTTAAATAAATCGACCATCCTCACAATTTGGTGTTCTCAGCCTAATTACCGCGGTCAATTTTTTTTTCTCCCTTATTATAACCCAATATTGAATAATATTGAAATATGAACAACTTGTAACTAAACTATTAAGTGGTTAACTACAAAGTGGTTTTCGAGCTATTAAGATAGAAATATTTTATGGACCAGTTGGAAACGGTAATTAGAAATTTTTATTTTAAATTGCTGCGGGAATTAGAAAGTTCAAACATTTTTAGGAAAATATAAAAACAAAAATTAAAAAGGCACCTTAATACGTAAAAATAAGCATCATTTCTATTTTATATTTTCCACACTTTTTGTAATTAATTACACAGAAATAAAATGTTTTTTTGTAAATTTTTAAACTTTTGAAATGATCAAAATGTAAATGATTACACTTTTCTATAAATTTCGTAACTGTAATTAATCATAAAAAATTATTGGAGTATTTTTTTCTAATTATACAATTAACCAAATATTAAAAAAACTATTTTAAAATTATTAAAAAGAAACTCTTGGAAGGCACTTATATCGGCAGAAATAAACAAATTCTAAATTTAAATGTAAATTTTTAAACTTTCAAAACATTTTGAAATAATCAAAATGTAAATTATTCCACTTTTCTATAAATTTCATAACTGTAATTAATCATAAGAAATTATGGGAGTATTGTTTTATACAATTATACAATTAACCAAATATTAAAAAATCTAGTTTATTTATTTAAAAAAAACTCTTTGATGGCACTTATATCGGCAGATATAAACAAAATATAAAATATAATACGTTTAACTGTATCAAAAGAAATCGATTAGGCTCTATAAACACATCATTTCGAATCTTGGTCCCACAAAGCTTCGTTCAAAGAATGTAGATGGCTGGCAAAGTTCGTTCCTGAGAACATTTTTGTGGCTTTCTAACATCGAACTAGAACCTTGTTGAACTTACTATATTTCAGGAATTTGCTGGTGATGGATATTTGATGGGATTTCTTATATTGTGAACATATTTTTCAGAACCTACGCTTTCAGTATAACTTTTTCAATTGTTGCCATTTTTGCTAGTTTTTTCTATTATACCATACTTTAAATAAGTTCTGTTTCGCGTTCGAATTTTTTATGATTTTTAAAAGTCATTTCCTCACACTAGAAACAACTCTTTTCTCTTTTTCTTTTATTATATCTCTCTTTTTCCTTCTCTTTTGATGCTGATATAAACTCTGACTAGGCAAAAGTGTACACAATTAAAAAAATATATTTGAGGTTTTATTTGATATTCAGGGATAGGAAACGTCCGCATATGTAAAGCTTTATTGTTTTGAGAATGACCGAAGTAACAAAAAAGTAAATATTCTTAATGCTTGATTCATATCACCGAGACGCAACGCAACGCGAACGTGGCGCTACATTGAAACGAGCAATGCAACATTTACTTTATCCTTTATAAAATAAGGCAACATTTCATTAAACAAACAAATGAAAACGAAGCTGCAGCAAGCGGCGACGGGCTGCAGCGAGCTACGGCTGGCGCACTTTATAAAATGCAATATACTATAGAACATATTGTCTACTAAATACAGTATACATTTCTTCAAACAACAAATAACAAGTCGCGACGGTTGGCGACTGTAGTCGACTTCGCGCGGTGTAACTCGGTGCAGCGCGTCGCTGCTTTCCGTCGCTAGCTTGTGGCGCCACGGGCAATGCAAAATGTCATTTGGCTTCTCAACAACAAGGTATAATTATTTAAAAGGCAGCTATCAGCTGATCGATGCCGGTATGCGTAGCGCGAACTTTGCAAATAGCAATGCAATATAGAACTTCTCATCTAATAAATAAAGTGAATATTTCTTCTCACGGGAATATGAATGGGTGGTCGTGTTTAAGCAATTTGTAGATTTTACATGTAATTAATGTAATAGTCCAAATAAGATGACCTCGATAGTTCAACGGTTTGCACTGTCGGCACTGCATGAAAAGGTTTCTGGTTCGGTTCCCGATAGAACCAATTTGGGAAATGAATTTATCTGAAGTAGTTCTGGCCTAGGCGCTCTGAGTAGAGACGCGGAGCGAATTTCGTAGCTCTTGGTTCTGCATTCGATTCCCGGTAGAACCAATTTGGGCGCGCTGTGCGTCAAAAATATGACGTCATTCGCTATAGTGAAAAATAAAAATAGCAGTTTTATCAATTATCTTGACAGCTAAATGTGGCTATAATAGGTTTATTGCGGCGTCATGCTACGGGCACTGGTGGTTGTCTAATAATAATAATAATTTATTGTACACAAAAATGGAACATGTTACACGGCACACATTATAATTAAACAGGTTTTGTACAACAGTGTCCAAATAGGTGACGATACATCCCACCCCTGAACTAGGTGGTAACCTGTGTCTCAGGGGTTAGAGTTACTCGACACACAATGTCAACAAAAATGTGAAACGGACGGTGTAACAGTTCCTACTTAAACAAAATAATATTTAAGTGAAAAGCAATGATTAGACATGTATAACAAATTAAATTAAAAGAAAAAAACAAAATGGGTTTAATACATTTTAAAATTAAATTAAAAAAAAAAACAAAAAACAATAAGTTGCAGTAAGAACAAAAACTTTAAACACACATAAAACGTGATGTGACTGAAAAATTGTAAAGAATTAAAAACAAAAAAGAAAGAGATTCTTTGCAATGATGTTTTATAATTCAAAAGAGGGTTTTAGAGGAGATTCTCTTTATAATCGTACGTAAGAGTCTGCAACCAATTTTGTACCTTAATTTTGACGTTGTGTTTTGTTAGTGTGTAAATAGAGATTAGTTAGTTTACGTTATTGTAAAGTCGGGATCCCTGAGCGGCAGCCTGTCGACGAGTAAAAGAAGTGCGGCAAGAGACTATCATATTGACTGGGTGACGTCGACGATTTTGGGCGAGGGAGTCATCCGGCGGCAAAGATGATTTCTGGCGTAGTATAGTGCGAGGGATGTATATTTGTCTCACAGTTAGAAATGGGTAGTTGGATAATTACTTCTCTTAAAGAACATTACTTTAAGGATTGTTATCTGTGCACGCTTGCATGGATTAGAGAAGTTTTGTGGGTCCCCCAATACAGGGATGCAATAGGCAATAACTGACTGGCATTGGTTTTGATATTTGCGTCACATGCATGTCATGTCCTTGTGATATAAGATCTCAAGTCTCCTGTGCCGTAGATTACGCCCCGTCTGCCCCACACCTGTCCCCGTTATCTGTAGAGAGAATACTTACATGACCATAGTATTACAATTACATCACCATACCTCCACTAAATATAAAATCTTACGAGTTCTCTGATACGCTTGAAAATGTTATGCATTATTCCCAGCAGATGCTTCTGTAATCGATCTACTTTGTATATAACATAGGTATAAAAGAGTACATCTACTAAACAAAAAACTGTTTTACCTCAACAGGAGATGAATATATCATGGCTGTTCAATACAGTCGTAAATAAAATACCTTTGGCTTCATTAGATCAAGATTATGATGGTATTTGTACAGCTACTGTTATTAGAACTACTACAGTAAGTCTTAAGTAATTCTATCGTAGGTAAGGTATAATTTGGGATAGCGCAGCGTTGAATGCAAACAGGAGAGGACTGTGATGTTTGCTGTGAATTAGCAGTCTAAGATCTAAGATATTTAACAAATGGCCATCTGATAATGACGAAATACTATAGAAAAAAAGCTAGGGTACTTTTTATTGAAGCGCACGGAATTTCGCCCAAGTCCTTGCAAACACTGGCAGATTAATATTGAACTTTTAACATATCACTTCTGGCAACTTTAAACGCTCAATATATTGTTATAAGAATAAAATATAATTACGATATATTCAAGTAAAGCAGTAAAATAAATGTACCTAGCAAAATAGACCGAGCTACTTTTTGGCACCTTTACGTGTGCTGGTGTTAGAATTTTACCGATTTTTTTATATTTCTACTTTTAAGACGCTTTTATACTGTATTATAACGTAATTATATAAAGGTAATTTATTACAGGCTTGGGCTGTCAGTAAAAGTTTGTTTGCAGAAAGGATGCGTGTGATCAAGCGCAGCCAATGTGAAATAATGGTTCAAAGAACTGTCAAGCAATATTTTTGCACAGATTATGACAAATCTAGTGCTTTGTCTACAGCAGTAAGTATAAAACACTCATCAGCCTACAAAGATACATCGCTGTATGACAAATTAAATCTTTTAAATAAACTGTTCCAGAATATCATAGTGTTAAATAAAACGCAGGCCTAGAAACTTAATTTTTATATTTTAAAAGTATAGCTTCTTAGTTGGACAGAGTGTGAGTAGTAAAAACACATATTTACCATAAAATCGAACATATATTTTACAAATGCTGCCTATTAATATAACCACTTAAAGAAAAATCTAAAAGCTTATTTAATGTTTTTGAACACATAGCAACTCCATTTTCTCTCAGCCTATCGCATTAAGAGACAGGCCGATACATTGTAGTATTATAATTATATAGTTTTTAAGACGATTATTGTATCTCCATACAAACGTAACAGCATGGCTTGTATTTGTGTTCATCCGATGCGCGCCGCCGTGTAGGTTCGAGTACAGAGTGGGTCATGCATTCTATAATTGAAGCGTGCCCTCTGTGTTTCAAATGCCCTCTGTGTTTCAAAAATTACAAAATACTAAGCGTATTTATTACTGTGTTTTTGGTTATTTCACAAGAGTGCCTCAAATTCAGGATTGTTCAGCATTAAATTTCTATTTCAAAATCATACTCGCATAATCGAGATACCAATCCGCGATGTTCGTACAAAAATATTAACACGTAAGTACTGTATTTAACAAAGGCTATTTCCATATAACCTACGAAAATACTGTGATGGTCACTTTAATTTTTTCAAATTATATTTACGACCTTTAGGAACAACTGAATGAAATATACATTTTATTTTTTATTTCTTGATGTAGGAAAATGTAATGTGTGTGGTTTATTTACAGCATAGGTCCAATCATCATCAACATCATCAAGAAAAAAATAATCCATCTGCAGGTACTTGCGGCTTTACGAGTAATAAGGTGTCAAAATTTTAGATTTGTTACATTGACCTACCAATAAATGGACGTCGGGTTTGTGCTAAAAAGTTTTCGCACCTGTAGGGCGTTAAAATCGCATACAGAGCGTCAATCGCGCAATAGTCTTCGTTTGTTCGAATGACAGCGTGGTTGTCAATCATGCAGTACCAATAATAATAACTTGTAAAAAGAGCTGCATTAAAGTGTGAAAACAGGATTTTGTATCACATTTTCACTAAACAAAAAAAGTGTTATTTTGTACAGTATTAAAGTATTTAATTTATATATAACTGAATCATAGATATAAATCACAAAAGCACACGAAATAATGAAAGGGCTAACTGTCCTTTTTCTACTCATTGCATGTGCAAAAGATGGAAAGAGACCCACTACGTCAGTTTCAAGAAGCTTATGTAAACTTCTTGGTCATTTTCAATTGTTCGAACCACAAGCGATTGAAATATTTAGAACAAAGAAAGTGTAGAGTTGCTTTGATTTTAATCCTATTTTTAAAATAATTTGACGGATATTTGAGTTTACGTTTAGTTAGAATATCGGTACACTTCTTATAGTACACGCTTATTTTCACATTTATAGTAATATTTGTATGTATGTATCTGCCCAACTCTTTATTATACCTTTAAGTGAATTTGTACAAAATTCGACATAAGAATATACATAAAAAATAATAATTAATACTTACGAGAAAGGCTATTCCATTACTCTTGTGTATTAATTAATATTTACGAGAAAGGCATTACTCTTGTGTTCAAGTAATTTTCAGTCGAAGCTAAATATGGTGCATTTTGTTAAGTTTCCAGTAGAAGCTGAATATGGTGTTTTGGCCCCTCAAATTGTTGTAAGCAAATTTAGGCAGTACTGCAATGACGTTACAATTTAAATTAAATGTTTTAGTTTTTTTATATTTCGTTACATGTCACTACGCTTGTATAGGTTAACCTCGGACATTTTTTTCGTGGTTTTTGTATTACATCCGATGTCTATTTGTTGGTAGGTCAATGATTTGTTATTTATTTTTTAACACAATATACTAGTTTCTACTTAACTTGCGTGTTATTGTTATAACTTAACTCTCTAAATTACACTAAAATTAATTTTTCTTTAGTCGAATCTCATGTATTTTGTTAAAAAAGTACATAAAAGAGTTAGCAATTTTGCCGCACATTTACTTATAAAGCCAAGCCAATTATTTTTTTCTACATAGAAAATGGTTGGAACTATATTGTAAGTAACCCACGCACAGTACATTTTCGTATATTTTGAGATAAAAAATAAAATGTATATTACTCCATACAAAAAAGCAATAATTATTTTTTTTCTCTGAAACTATCAACTTTTCAAGAAATTATACAAGAATAAAAGTTGTTAGGAATGTTATTATCTATCATATGAAAAAAATTACCTCGATACTCCAGAAGTTATTCCTATATCCAAGAATTATAAATTTGGACCCGCTACGCGGCGCCACCCGGACAAGAAAAAAATCTTGTCTACTACCGACTCGACGCGCTCTGCCGCTATTGAAACGAACATTTATGCGCGTGGACTGGTGTTGCAAAGTACCACTGTTGCACCACTAATTTTATTGCAACTATTATTAGTTGCATGATTTACTTATAAATTTATTAGAGGTACAACTCGTATTATGGAACCAAACCTTAAAGATTTATAAATATAAACGACGTACTTTTGGGCATGGAGAGAAATATTTATTACTCTTAAGGAATATTCTCAAGAAATGACAAATACAGAAAAAAAAATTTGATAAACTTTTACACCTGTTGTCACAGTGTAAGATAGAGGGTCCAAACGCATCATTCCGTTGCAAAATTGAATGAATCTAGTAAATTTTCTTCTTCTTATACATTTTTCTAAATCTTTTTTCTTATAAATTTTTCTATAGAAAATAATATCTAAAAAATGGTGAAATGGTTTGTTTAGTAGCAAAACGACAAACGACGTAGTAAAACGACAGCTACCTGGAAGACTGGTTAATGCACTGACACGTTTACCCTACACACGTCTGCCCGAAAGCATTCGTATCATGTACATACTCATCATTTTTTTCTCTGCAACAGACGACACATTTTCGTGGCTATATCCGATAAAGTTCTTGTCGTGTACACGGCCATTCTCATCTTTTCTGTAGCAGACACGTCGAATTTCTTAGCGTATACACGCGCCGTAAGGCAGATCTATTGTTTTTTTCGTCTGTCTGTGGTAGACATTAACCGAATAGATGGGAATTGCTCTACTTGTCTAATTATATTATGGATATAATGTATGTATCCGTCAGTAGGCTAAGGTCGCTTTTGAGGTTCATACACTGCTGGAGTATTTACTTTGTATAAATACTAATCATTGTAGTGCGCAAATAAGCACCCTTAAAATTCCGTTATAAGTCATTAAATCTAATAGTGAAACTTATGAAAAGGATTTTGATATATTTACGGTCAAGGACATACTTAGAGGAACGTTAAAAATTTTATTACGATAACAACGTTCGTATGAATAACTGGTCACATGTACCATAACGTTTATTTGAAAGAAGAACGACTTTAATCGTCTTTTGATTTCGAAATTATAGCAGGTATAGAAATTAATTAATTCTCCCTAAGAGCGTAGTAGGTGATGCAGAATTTCCTACATAAACATTTCACGTGGTTTATATGTAAACCGTAAATAACATATCGTCTCCTTACTTTCTCAAACTCGTATCATAAAGCACAAAGTTAGTAAAACGCAAAAATGGATTGTATATACAAATTCTGTAGGATGGTTTCACATCACATTTACTTCATAGTCACACACTTTTATACTTTACCTATTCTTAAAGAAATGCATCCAAATGAACCCACTTGATAAGAAATTTAAAATAAATAGAAAATTTTGCCATCTCCTGAATAATCACTCTTTATAAGATACTAGTTTGAGAAAGCAAGGCAGCGATATGTAGGTCTATCGTTGTTTATAAGAACAACTTTTTTTTAAAGAAAACCCGACATTAAAAGTTAGTGGAATTACATCTATTTGCCAAGTTTTATTGAAATCAGTCACCGGAAAGTGCGCGAAACTGGGTTGATAGTTTGCCACCCTTCAAGGTGGAATATTTTCTTCAAATTTATATTAAATTGGTAAAACTGAGGTGCCTTCTTCCCAACAAAGCGAAAATCATCAAAATCGGTTTACAAAGCCGGAGTAATTGCGTAACATACAAAAAAAAAATAAAGTCGAAAGCCGGTTATAAATCTCTCTCTCATCTGAGCGTTGTCCCGGTTGCGTCCTCAGCAGGGTTGCTGCGGAGCCCGGGGTCCGCTTTCCTACTTTTTCTCCTCCACTTTGCACGGTCTTCGGCATCCTTAGTGGTGAGACCATTGGCACGCATATCACCCTTGGCGACGTCAAGCCAGCACTTCTTGGGTATATAGCCAGACATTTATTTCCCACGTAGCATGCCGGTTTCCGTAGGATGTGGCCGTACCAACGTAGGCGGCTTTCTTGCAGTTTATCTGCAATGTCACGGACATGAAGGCTGCCTCGGATGCGGGAGTTTCTGACACGGTCTTTCCGTGAAACTCCACACATCCAACGCAGCATCTTCATTTCCGTGACACGCAGCTCCTGCTTATGACGCTCAAGTACGGGCCACGTTTCACTGCCATATAAAAGGACAGGTGTAATGATGGATTTATAGACCTGTCCTTTCAGCCTTTCAGCATCTTAGGGTCACAAATTACACCAGTCACCTCACGCCACTTTGCCCAAGCGGCTTCGATTCGGGCTCTGACGTCGCAGTCGATGTCTCCGGACGCGCTAAGTACAGATCCCAAGTATTTAAACTGGCCCGTAGGCTCGACCGCGTCTTCGCCTATGCGTACGGGTAGGGGATCTGTAGCGTTGCAGACCATGTACTCAGTCTTCGCCACATTTAGTCTCAGACCGCCGTTCTCAAGCGACTCCTTCCACACATTCACTCGTTGTACCAGTCTCCCTCTATCCGCATCCGCCAGCGCGATATCGTTAGCGTACGTAAGCATCCACGGGGGTTGCTCATGCGTGTCTCGGATGGAGCTTGAGACCTCGTCTAATATCACGCTGAACAGATAGGGACTGAGAACTGAGCCCTGGTGAACTCCGACTGTGACAGGGAAGGGTTTAGTGTTACCAACAGCAGTCCTAACCATGGAATCGGAATCGCGGTACATGTCTCGGATGATGCCAATATAAGCTTCTGGTACCCCTTTGGATCTCAGTGCCCACCAGATCATTACACGGGGGATACAGTCGAAGGCCTTCTGCATGTCAAGAAACATGAAATGCAGAGGCGTATTCTTCAATCTGTATTTCTCCATGATGACCCTTAGGGCAAAAACAGGATCCATGGTCCCAAAACCAGGCCGAAACCCATATTGACCCTCCGAGACAGCACTCTCCTGTCGGATCCGAGAGTCTATTATACGCTCGAAGAGCTTCATGGTGTGGGACATGACCTTTATGCCCCGATAATCGCCACACTCCTGCACCGATCCCTTCCCTTTGAAGACTGGAGTGATAATACTCAGTCTCCATTTGTTAGGGATTTTACCGGTGAGGAGCACGCGATTAAAGAGGCCGGTAAGGATGCCCATACCACGGGGACCCATTGCCTTCCAGGCCTCGATGGGAACCCCATCGGCTCCGACAGCTTTCCGATTCTTCATGCGACGAAGAGCCAAGTGGACTTCCTCAGGCGTTACCGGTCGCACTAGTCCCTGATTCGGAGGGAGGACCGGTGGCTGCACCTCTCTGTGCTGCTGATTCAGCAGCTCGTGGAAATATGAGCGCCATCTCTCCTTCACCGCGTCGACCTCGCATATAAGGTTGCCATGAGGGTCTTTAATGCAGCGACACTTGGAAATATCTTGTGCCGCTAAGACCCTCGAACGTGCCAGCTTAAAGATAAGCTTCTGCCCCTCAGACGATTCCAACTTGTCATACAACGGCTGCAAGTGGTCCCGTCTGGCTCTGGCTACAGCTTTCTTAGCGGCACGTTTGGCATCCCTATATGCGTCGCGGTCTTCAGAAGATTCGGACGCTTGCCACGTTTTGAAGAGGGCTTTCTTCACCCTCACCTCCCTCTGGACTGTGTCGTTCCACCACCAAGTTTCTTTGTCACATTTGCGACCACCCTTGGACAAGCCCAGCACCGCTTTCGCCGCCTCAGATATGGCAGCCTGAATGTTGTCCCAGTGGTTCTGGACTAGATCACCTTCAGGGTCGGCGCATTTATCGCCGATCGCTGAGATGAACTCCTGGGTCGTGGTACTATCAAGCCGCCACCATTTGATTTGGCGTCGGCAGCGCTCAGCGGGCTTGTCGGCCGGTTATACGCAGAGATCCATGACAAGAAGACGGTGTTGCGCAGTGAGACTCTCACCTGGTATGACCTTGCAGTTGGCCACTTTGCTGATATGATGTCTCGTGGTGAGTAGGAAATCGATTTGGGTGGCGTGTCCGCCGCTCCTGTAGGTGATTAAATGCTCGGGGTTCTTTTTAAAGAACGTGTTCACGATGGCGAGATCGGCCGCCGCACACGTTGTGAGGATGTCTCCTCCCTCCGCGTTGCGACTGCCGTACCCGTAGCCACCGTGGACCCGCTCGAACCCTTCGCCTCACCCACATGACCGTTTAGGTCGCCACCCAAGACGACTGCCTGCGACAAAGGAATGGCACTCAGCACTTTCCCGAGTTGATCCCAGAACCTCGCCCTGTCCGTGTCGCTGCAACCAGCCTGAGGTGCGTAGGCGCCTATCAAGTGGGTCACGACCCCTTCGATAAGCACCCTCACTACCATAAGCCGGTCGCTAAAGCGTTTCACTTCCAGGACGTGATCGTGAAACTCCTCGGAGAGCACCACAGCCACCCCGTTCACGCCCCCAGGAGCACCGGTGTAGATCAGCTTGTAGCCATTCCCAATGAGCCGGGATCTGCTGCCTTTCCACCGAGTCTCCTGCAGGAACGCCACGGCGACCCTCCGCCTGGAAAGCACGTCTGCTAGCTCCCTCGCGCGTCCAGTCAGCGTTCCAATGTTCCACGTGGCAAAGCGGAGCTTCCTGTGATGGGTAGGGGCTCGCATCTTTAACCGTGCCCACCCTTGACACGGTAGCCCTAGTCCACTTGCCACAGAAGTCGGGCGAGGCTCCTGCGCGCCGTTTTGCGGCGGCGCCCTATCCCTATGCCATATCCTTCTGTTGACTTCCATAAGTTGATGTGGCGGTGTTGGTTTTTACGGGAGCGACTGCCGTCTGACCTCCCAACCCCCGAAAGGGAAAACCCCTCGCTAGAGCCTCGTCCGTCTATCAGCAGGCGCACCACTTGCAGGTGAGGTTAGCTTGGGCTCCAAGATGTAGGTGAAGCCCCCAAAACGCCCCAAAGCCGGTTATAAATAAAATATATTAATTCGTGCAATTACCTACTAACTTCAGAAAATAAATACAAAATGTAGTGGTAAATCAGGTATCAACCTCCAGGCAAACTGTAAATAATATATAAAGGGGTTGTTGAATATTTAAAAACACTATTTCGATAAATGTATTAAATTACGTTGTTAAGATTTATCCCGAAACTAAAATACCAACTCAAAACAACATTAACAACAAAAATGTAGTTGTAAAAATGTAGTAGGGGCCAATGATATTATGCTATGCTCACTGCTGGGGGTACAATTAGCAGCCTTGAATGCCAGACGCTGCATAGATAGACATGAGATCTCTGCAGTAGTTGTCAGAGGTTGACAATGTCTATTCATGATATTTTCTTTATTCAGGAAACGGAAGGTGGAGGCCTCGTATGTTACGGAACCGAAGACCCTGAAGAGGACGTAAACGACGGTATCCTCGTGGGAGTGACGTCTTTAGTAAGCATTAATTTACCGAGTTTACATAACAGAATAGGACTATTCCGTCAATGGGTCATCGACAATTCGAACAGTTTAGTCTCATCACATTATTTTTTGTTCACGAGCTTTATGTTTTGGTTCCTATAGTAAATTTTAGCACTTTGAATTCAAGTGTTTTATTCCTTTATCTCCATAAAATAAAATAAACATTTCTCAGCTTAATACTCCTACTGCTGCTGAGCAACGCACGTTATGGAAGTAATTAAGCTAGACACATATTCATTAAATAGAAAACGAGGAAGTGAGTTGCGCCGGGTAGGTGCCGTATTAAGACCATGTGCCACATGCGTTCTTTAGCTATACACGCTGTATCCGCTGTCACGAAGTTATTTTTTATAAGCGCCCAGTTACACGTGGAGAAAGATTTTCACGAGGCCGCCGCGCGGCGACCGCTCAGTTACCACGCCTTGATGTACATTAATGGCGAATCTAAATTCTATTTACTAGGCAACAACATTTAAATTCCCCTGAAAAATATAACCGCACGGCGGGCACCCGGTCGCCGAGCGGGCCGCCACGTGGACCAAATTCAAGTCAGGCTCGACCTCGTGGCCGGGGCTCAATTAAGTTAAAACGTAAAAATTAATGAATAGAGCGTATTTTGCCATGACAGTTAGACGCATGCGGTCGCTGCGCGGCGTGCGCAGTGAGGGCGACGAAATTCATGTGCTCGTTTCTCTCAACCATCCTTGTACAACACTACTCGTACCGCAGCTGATACTATACCAAGAGCTCGCTAATCATAATATAAGACTGGATATTGCATTTCCGAGTGCATGCAAATGAAATATCCATTGTTGTGCCTACCCTTTAACCTTAGATAAAAGTATGAAAACGGAAGTAAATTTGTATGTTGCTACTGCGCTTATCCAGGGAAGGTTAGACCCTGCAAAATCGCTGCGCTTCATCATCAACAACAACAGCCCATCGTAGTCCACTACTGGACATAGGCCTCTCCCAATGCGCGCCATTTCGCCCTTCCTTAGCGTTGCATCCAGTTGCTGCCAGCAGCCCTTCGCAAATCGTCACTCTATCTGGCCATACAATGTCCTACACTATGTTTGCCGAGCCGTGGTCTCCACTTAAGAACTCGCTTTCCCCCTCGGTTATCGGTTCTCCGACAGAGATGGCCAGCCCACTGTCACACCACAAAAAATATATATTCTCCACAAGCGCACCTAGCCCACATCTAGTGGGCCGTGGGCTAGCTGCGCTTGTGGAGAATATATTTTCATGCAGTTAAAACCACGAAAAATACCCTCGTCACGTTTTTCACCTCTCTGCGGCATCATCAGGATATAAATTTTTGTGTTGTTGGTGATGATTGGTAATTGTAGGTTTATTCATATTCAACAAAAGCGCAGTTATTATGCACGACTAACCTTCACTGGGTTCGCGGAGAAGCAAAGTAATTTATTCTCATTTTTAACCGGCTTCAAAAAAAGGACGAGGTTCTCTATTAGACTATGTTTTTTTGTATGTATGTTACGCGATAACTCCGGTATTTGTGAACCAATTTTCATGATTCTTTTTTTGTTGGAAAGAGGGTACCTCCACAGTGGTCCCATTTAATTTTGAAGAAAAGCATCCATCATAAACCCTTATTAACGGCTGTTCACGCATGAAGATTTATTTTTATAAATAGTGCCTAAATTTTATTATAAGTAGCAATTATTTTAATGGTTGATTTTGCTATTCTCCAACTCAAGGCGTTTTTCTCTCAATATACTTGAGTAGTGAGAACCGATTTTTATTATCTCCTGTGTCAAGTCCCATATAGTGGCGAACTAAAAGAAGTGGGGATGAATCCGCGTTTGCGCACTTTCCGGTAACGGATTTCTATAGAACTTGATAGTTATTTGTAATTCCACGTACTTTTGAGGTCGGTTATACGGTACTCTGTACTGAGATTATTATTCATATATTTATCGAATCTATATAATATTTATAAAAAGAGACGTAAATGACTGTTTTATCATTATTATTATTTTCCTTAATGGTGGTTTTGGCCAGTGTATGTTGCTGGTTTATTCTGTACCTACGAGAATGCCAACAATTAGTTACAAAGGAGCAAGCTAATATTTTTGGAAGAAACTGTTCGTTGAGCGCTGTTGTGGTTAACACACCATTTGTCAAAAAAGGCTATAAATGTGCTATGTTTCTTATGACATAAAACGACCTTGAATAAAAAATCTGACCTGTAAAGTTTGTGCAATTATATCTATTCTATTTGCCAAGTTTTATTAAAACCAATTTATCCAATTCAATCAACCTGATTTGTCCTTTGTGATATGTTAAGCGGAATATTGTCTTCAAATTTGAATGGTACCATCATGGAATTACATCTACTTGCCAAGTTTTATTGAAATTGGTTACCGGAAATTACCTTAGAAATTGAATATTTTCTTCAAATTTGAATGGGACCACTACTGGGTACCCTCGTTCCAACAAAAAAGAATCATCTAAATCGGTTCACAAATTATCGTTAGTTTTTTTTTGTAATATCACAGTTGCAAGCACAAACTAGTTTTTTAGAATAATAAACGTGTAACATTCCGTTACACAAGTACCTATACACGCGGGTTTAATGCAAATAGAAAACGTACAAAATGTATGTATACTTGTGTTTGTATCTTACTTGATGGGGCACATCACCAAGTTATATATATATATATAATATATACAGTGGTGGTCACATAATTAAAGACACCCTTGATGTTGACCACATACAACAAATTAAATGATATTTAGAGACCCAAGATAGGTATCAATTCCATTTTAATAGTCATTTTACATACACTGACATCATATATTTTTTAAAATGAGAACAGTATCAAAGTTTAACTAAAAAGAGTTTACATAGTTCCTGTTTCAAATATCATTCAAACTTTTTCGATACATTAGCTGCTGGCCATCTAATTAAAGACAGTGCGTATTTCGTGTTCTAAACTTGAAATAAAAAATAAAAAAGAGCACTGATTTTTTCTAACATTGAGCGAATTTTCGTGATACGCAAAATCTCACTCAGTTTTAGCCGTGCTCTAAGTTTATTGTGAAATTTAAATTGAAATATTATGGGAAAAAGCAAAAGTTGCGATCCTTCCACAAGGAAGATAATTCTGATTTTTTATGAAAAATGGTGGTCATATAGGAAAATTGCAGAACACTTGCGATGCTCGAAAGATATGGTAATGAACGCTATTTTAAGAAATTTAACACTACGGAAAATGTGCCTAGGAAACCTACACCGCGAAAAACAACCCAGCGAGAAGACACAAGAATAGAATTGTTGGCTAAAAAAGACCCTTTCAAAAGATCAGAAGTCATTCGCTTGGAAGTATCTGGTGCAGAGGAATCTAGAGGAGTGTCTGCAAGAACGGTGAGAAGGCGATTATGTGAGGCAAACTTGTTTGGAAGAATTTCTCGGAAGGTACCCCTTTTGAAGAAAGAAAACATCAAAACCAGATTGCTGTTTGCCAAAAAATATGCACATTGGACAGAGCGACAGTGGAAAAATGTGCTTTTTTCTGACGAAACTAAAATAAATATGGTTAACTCTGATGGAAAAGTTTACGTGAGGCGTCCTTCAAAAAAAGAAATGGATCCAAAATACACAAAAAAGACTGTTAAACATGGAGGGGGTAATATCAAAGTTTGGGGATGTTTTTCTGGTCACGGTGTGGGACCTATTAAAAAAATAGAAGGTAACATGGATAAATTTCAATATAAAAATATTTTAGAAAACACCATGTTACCTTATGCCGAGGATCATTTGCCGGTGATATGGACTTTTCAACATGATAATGATCCCAAACACACTTCAGCAGTGGTCAAAGAATTTCTTAGAAGCCAATCAGTAACAGTTTTGGATTGGCCACCGTATAGTCCTGACATTAACCCGATCGAAAACTTGTGGTCCCGTGTGAAGAAAATGGTTGCAAAAAAACGTACAAGTAACGTGCATCAACTATACACGGCATTTAAAGAGGCATGGGAACAGATTTCGATTGAAACTTGCAATAATTTGATTGCTTCTATGCCGAGGCGGTGTCGGGCCGTCATTGCTGCTAAAGGACATGCGACAAAATATTAACAACGTGCTTTTATTTTCTTATTATACATCTGAAACTAATTTTATACTCAAATTCGTTTTAACATTTGTAATATTTTTTTTGCAGTTACATGATTTGTGTGTCTTTAATTAGTTGGCCAAGCTTTTGTATTAGTTTATAACGGTGTAATTAAAGAAACTTAATAAAAATTTAAAATACGACATCTTCGTTCTCTTTATTTCATTTCAAACATTTCACGATACCCGTTAGAATAATTTAAATAATATTGCAAGCTCCTATTGCATTATAATAAAAAAATATAGGATAAGTAAACTTTGAAAAAATAATATTCTCTAAGTGTCTTTAATTATGTGTCCACCACTGTATATATATATATATATATATATATATATAATATATATATATATATATATATAGTGTTCCTTTAATAATTCTGAACGATATCTCTCGAAAACAAAGTACTGTGAAATTTAAGAGACATGTATTTTCCTGTTAAATTAAAATCTCAAAAAAATTTACCAAAGAAAATGACAATATTTGGATTTTTTTACATCTAAGGTAAATAAATTTGAATATGAACTCAAGAGAATTTACACAAAAATTATCATATATATGTTATAGATCATGTATAAGTAAAGTCTGTTCCAATCCAATTTACGCAAAAAGTAAACAAAGAGATAACTGACTGTTTTAGTGATGGTCCATTGTACTGCCAACTACAAATTGATTAATTAATTGAATAAATCGATTTGTTTAATTGAATCAGTATGAATAAATATTCATTTTGCTATTTCGGTGATGATTATTTGCAAAATAGTGATTAAATACTGAGTAACTATATTTCATACATAAAGTCAGAAAATTATAATCTGCATACGTTGTAATCTACTCTACATATTGGCCGTCATGAAGAAGTGGTAAATCGTGGAGTGTTTAAAAAAAGGTTTCATGGATATGAGTCAAATTTACTGTGATAGGCCGGTTAACGGATAAACAAAATGGCGGACTTAGCGTCGACCGGGGTTACCAGTTTCACAATTAAAGAATTAGTATAAGAATGCATACAATACTAAGCTTTGTTTTAAGAACTCCAAAACGTTTGAAAATGTAATTTATTAAATTGCCTAATCACGATTGTTGGCGATTTAAAATAAAAAGTAGTTAACTGATACAGAATAAGAAGCAGTCAATTGACTAATTGGCTCCTCTTGCGGTAATTCCTGATAAATGTTTGATTGGGCGAGAGATGTGAGATATTCGTTATGGCAATTAAAATATTGCTATAGAAGTTTGGTTGTACAAGCGTGCTAGCTTGCGAATAAATGTGGAGTAGGTACTTATACTACCAGTGGTTTTTCTTGCATAACCTATAGGAGCTTTAAGATATACTACCAGTGGTTTTTCTTGCATAACCTATAGGAGCTTTAAGATTCCCGAAATCGTAATTTTAAATCCTCCTTCAAATACTTACACTTAATACCCGTTTCAATTGAAATTGAAATCTACGAGTTTCTAAACGATTACAAAAACTTTAAAACTTTAATTGAATGAACCGAATAATTTTTTTTTGGATACATTATGCTTAATAGTCTGTGGTCATAATTTTTCGACAGAAAAATAACCTCACTTTTGGACTACTGTTTTTCAAATACGCTTTTACGATGTTATTCAAATGAATATTGTTGAAAAAATGATGAAATGTCAAGTCGATATCTTCAAAATATACGTAAAAGTGTTATACAATCTATTAGTCGAGTGATTGTTTTAGAATTTTAAGCAAACCGGTTTGATTACTTTTTGGGTAAAATGGATTGGAACAGACTTTAGATTATTGAATGTTTTTATTGCCTTTTTCATAATATTTTATACAAAAATTGTGCCTATTGTTGAATTATTCTGATTTCGGTGCTAGCTGAATTCGGTGGATCAAATATGTCATTAACTGCTAAGAATCTAGCTGCCCAATTAACGGAATCTTATGTAAGTTTGAGTTCTTTTTCCTTCCCGCTCAATGTCTTTCCTGAAATTAAGAAAAAAAAAATTCGACCACCGAAGTCAGAGAACTTAGCCCTTCTAGGAGAAATGTCCTTAAACTTTAGCAGCTGTAAAGTCCCTTGGAAAACAATTCGCCCAGGAAAGTGTTGCCTTTCCACCATACCTATTTCTGTCGCCAAACAGTAACGCGAGCATTACTGCGTTCCAGTTTCGAACGTTAAGGATGCTGATGAAACCACAGGCATATGGGTCTTGTCAACTTTATACCTCTGGGTGACGGGCGTTGGTAGTGCCCCCCAAATCTTTGCGATTAAAAATTTTAAGTGACACCTGGAACTGTTATGGATAAGCGTGTAGTTTACCATCACGCTCACGAACTTAGGTACGACTTGTTCGTCCCATCTCCTGATATCATAAAAAATCTGTAATGTCTTGTGAGAATTAGCCAAAACATTGTAGGTAATTATAATAAACAATCAGAATAATAAAAACATGGTATTTGTAACAAGAAATAACAAATTTGAAATTGGAACTCTGTTACATGACGATTTCTTAGAATTTATAAATGTGCGATACGAAGACACCCTTGTGAAAAATGAGCCGTGTTTCTTGAGAACGTCGGTCCCACTACTCACTCCTACTAGAATGCCAAGACTACCCTCTTGAGGGTCTCCAGTATTTTTACAAACTAGAGGGCCCCCAGAATCTCCCTGTAACAAATTTTCAAGCGATTATTACTTCTCCCAATTTCTATTTAGTTGACTCTGAGCTTAGTGGTAGTACAACATAAGACGGTGAGATAAACTACGTCATATGACACCAACTACCGTCACCTTTGAGATCACCTGCCAATACTTTTGGCCAAAGTGGAACTGCAATTATTTCTATATAAATAAGAAGCTAATTTGACTTTGAGGGGCAGATTGTCCATCGTACTGATACAGAAAGTGGTGTTATTTACAGGTCTGTCGAATTCAAAGACGACTTGCTGTGCATCATTCTTCTTGGTTCGTTTTATCAGATGACGTAATTTGGCTATCCAGAAATCAAAGTCAAAATTACATTAAAAATTAAAATATAATTGCTATCATAGAACTGTAGAAATGTATAAAAGGTTGAAATTTTGATAACAATGAACCACCATCCACATTATACTAGAACGTTTAGAGCGGTTACACACAGCAACATTTAGCAGCGATTCAGTAGCGATGCAGCCGCTAATCGTTTGCTTTTAGGCCGGGGCCGCACTGGCACGACGACAGCGACGCGGCGGCGACGCAAAAAAATAGGTGGCCGCATTGCAAAAGCGAGAAGTCAGCGAAACGCCGCTATGTCGCTTAATGGGGTGAGAATCAGAATGTCGGGTGTGCCTTAACGGATCCTGATAAATTTGGTATCAAAAAATGTGCCTAATTTGTACTATTTAGTACCTCTATTAAAAAAATTTGTACCTCCATCAGAACGAAGTTATAGCCTTAGAATAATAAATAACGCATAGAATGATAGTTTCATATCAAACGAACTGTCACAAGTGAGGCAAAAACCAAATTCATGTAGGCGTAAGCAACTTGTATCTACGCTCGTCGGCACGCACACAAATATACAAATAAAGATGCCATGGAATAACATTTCCCTCAAAAGTGGGAAAATTGTATCTTGCGTAACTCATCATTAAGTTAAAGGTGCCTACAGATTTGCCCGATTTTGTCGATCGTTACTGTCGATCGACAATGTCGATCAGGTGCCCACAGATATGCTCGGTTTTGTCGATCGTTACTGTCGATCGACAATGTCAAGTGACAAGAATTTTAAAAAATTAATTTTTGGTAATCCTTATAGAAATGGCATTTATATCTGAATACACGATGACGGACACGACTTTTCAAATAAATGCAATATGGGAGGCATTTTCGAGGTATTCGAGGTGCTCCTTACGAATATGGCACTTATTTCTAAATCCAAGATGGCGGGCACGATTTTTCGAATAATTGCAAGTTGGGTATCATTTTCGAGGTATTTGGGGGTGCTCATTATAAATATGGCACTCATTTCTAAATCTAAGATTTTCGCACGATTTTTCAAAAAAATGCTATATGGGTATCATTTTTGAGGTATTTGGGGATGCTCAATGTGAATATGGCACTATTTGTAAATCCAAGATGGCGGGCACGATTTTTCAAATAATGGCAAGTTGGGTATCGTTTTCGAGGTATTTGGAGGGTGCTCATTACGCGCGTTTTTTTTTGTGTTTTATCAAATGACATTAGCGAATTAACACAGCTTGTTGAAAGTGGGACATTTATACAACATTCAACAAGTCAGACTAAGTGATAGTGTGAACACCAGTGTACATCACGCACTCAGCGGAGTTAGTCGTTTTAATTACCTCCGTCCATCACCTTATCATATTATCAATATCACGATCAAATATCAAAGATTATCATCATTCTTATCAATTATCATTATATCAGTGAATGTAGAATAACCCCTACATTTGGTTGCAGTCACGCGTTTGCATCGATGCAAACGCCTTTTAATCTCAAGAGTAGCATGTGTGTGGATGTGTCGCGCGCGTGTGTAAGGCGGCGGCCGCACTACTAAGGCGACTGTGCCGCGACGGCGATTTCGTGAAAACAAACTCATATAAACGTATATCGGTGGTCGCACTGCAGAAACGACAAGCGAAATTTATTTGTTCATATCGTAAAGAAATTTCAAATGTTCTACAAATAATGAGGGTGTCCGCATTAAATAAAATTATTCAGCGACTCGCGACGACTCTTGAATTTCCTACGACAAACAGCGGTGCGATACGGAAATTTGTCACGATTTGCGACAAAATGTGCGGTGATCTACCTAAGCGGCCGCACTGTATCTCGCGGCGTTTGTGCGAAAAAGCGCGACATATCGAGCGAAGAGTTGCGAAGGAGACACCGAACGATGTGAACAAAATTGTTGATTTTGTCGTTCAACTATATGAGTGCGGCGTCAGTACGGCCGCCACTGACTTACAATTATATGGACGTCGGGTCCGCGCTAAAAAGTGTCCGCACTTGTAAGGCGCTAAAATCGTATACAGAGCGCCAAACTCCGCTTTAGTCTTCGTTTGTTCTACCGACAGCGCGATACTGCGATGACATTACAATTTAAATTTCGAATAGGTTGACTTGGGACATTTTTTTCGAGGTTTTTGTATTACACCCGACGTCCATTTATTTGTAAGTCAATGGGTTAGAGTCTGAATAGCGGGTGTACCTTAACGAATCCTGACATATTTGGCACCAAAAAAATGTACCAAAATTATTCTATTTAGTACTTATTCTTAAAAAATCTGTACCTCTATCATAACGAAGTTATAGCGAAATCAAAATTGTAAATAGTTTCGTAATTTTTTTTTTAATCAATTTCCGCCATTTATTTGGGTAACTAGGTACAAGTTCCACCATACAGCCTCTTCATATGTCGGAATTTTTCCTTGTTTTGATGGAAAAGGTGACAAGCGCCTGTTCTTACATAGTTTATTTTATATGTAATGAAAGGTTGATGCCATTTAATTGTGTAGGACAGGGAAAGCGTTTAGTTTTTCAATAAGCAGGTCTTTTATTGATTTAGTACTTTGATTGACATTGATATTA
>NW_020653850.1:11072522-11081649 GCF_003589595.1 Hyposmocoma kahamanoa
AATTTTTGGTGGTTTTAACAACTCTATGTATTGTACACAATATGTACATGTATCTATATATGTGGAACACCTTTTTCCGACCATTGCATGAAATAAACTATATTAAGGACACGCGCTTGTAACCCTATCAATCAAAACAAGGAAAGATACTGACATATAAAGAGGCTGTATGGTGGAAATCTTTGTCTACGTACCCAAACAAATGGCGGAAATTTATTAAAAAAGTACGAAAATATTTACAATTTTGATTAAGAATAAGTACTAAATAGTACAATTTTGGTACATTTTTTGGTACCAAAAATGTACTACAGGCAGTCTGAAATTTCAACATATTTTGTCTTATTTGTCAGACTCTAACCAGCAGATCGAGCTGGAGTTTCCTTTACTTCAAAGTACTATTAAGGTACAAATTTTTGGAATAAGAAGTTTTTATAGTTATTAAATAAATACTGGCAATCTGAGGTACACCCGCCATATTGATAGATATTGCTATAACTTCGTTCTGATGGAGGTACAAATTTTTTTAATAGAGGTACTAAATAGTACAAATTAGGTACATTTTTTGATACCAAATTCAATCGCAATCGCGCGTTTCTATCGTTGCAGTCACGCGTTTGCATCGATGCAACCGCAGTCACGCGTTAGCATCGATGCAATCGCCTATAAATCGCAAGTGCTGCTAAAAGTCGCCGGGTATAACCACTCTGAATTTGAAAAAGAATGACTTCAATCGTCTTTACATTTTGATTCAACATTCTGGTACCTATATGTAGCCAGTGATTCATGTAAATGTTGTTATCATAATGGAAACATTTTTTTAGAGTTCAAAATAATGCAGTATATGTTTTTGAGTTGGGACAATCAATGTCAATTTTATTCGTTTTGTATAAAAAAATATTTAATTAAAATTGACCAATTTCTGATCTCCCGATTTTTTCTTCCAATACAATAAAATGATACTTACATGAAATTTAATCAATCAGCACTAAAAAAATAATAATGGATTTAATTCATGTTTATGGACAACTCACGCTTGACCAAAAAAGTTACTAAATTGTTTTCACAAAAACCATTGTCTTAATGGTTCCTAAGAGATGTTCCTTGCATGGTTTCAGATTTCACCATACTGTCCCAGTTAAAAAAACACACTGTATATTTATTACATTAGTCGTAGTAATATTTGAATTGATCATCACTATGGTTGGTAAAAGTGACGAATATAGATGACAATAAATTTTGGGAACAGATTAACTTCTCCCTGTTATTGTAATACAAAAACGAACCTTGTGAATATCGGAAACGAGAGATGACGTGCAAATAAAATGTTTCATCTCCTTATGATGAATTCTGTTACATTCCCTAGATGATATTATTTTCAGATCTGCCTTATTCAATATCAGTGAATGTTGCTGTGAAATAAATGAACAGTTAGAAGTTTTATATAAACAGTATAAAAATTATCGGTATCAAACCATTGCAAAAAAGACCTTAACTATAAGGGCGCGTCCTCCTATGTGGTCACATTCTATTACCGTCGGACGACTGTCGTGTCTAGCCTGTTCCCATATCACGACTACCTGTCATGGACGATTTTTTATCGTTGAACGATTGTCGTGACTAGCTGTTTCCACTAGATCGTGACGACAATTTATCGTTGCCCGACAGCCTCCTTGGCGTTTGCACGACAGAATCGTTTGATGCACCGGCAGCCGGTAGTGTGTGTTCACCCGAAATGGATGACGATGAAATTTTAATAATGTATTACTTTTTAAAAATGCGGAAGAGGAAGCAAACAAAGAAAAGAAAATATAACGTGACGTACAAAATAAAACGTGACGACAATAGGAGCTGCGACAATCTATCGTCACGTTTTTATCGTGACGATAAACGATGAAAAATTCGTGAACGACAGTTAATCGTGTCGTGCTATATGTGAAGAACTTCAATTAAATATACAAGACACGACACTGTAAACTTCACGACAATCTGTCGTCACGACATAGTAGAAACGTGCCCTAACAAAGGTCGAAACGACTTGTATCTCGACTATATTGAAACCATTCTGCAGCGCGCGCTGGCGACTTGCGCAAGTCGCGTCGTGCTTGCACTGCAGGTCGGTGCTGGTACTGCCAAACGATTTTACAAGCCCTACTTGCGGTAATAGGTTCAAACTCGTCCTACGTCGCAGTGTTTCAAAATGCCTTCAGGTCGGACATTTCTAGTGAAGCTTAGTATGTAGCGTGTTTTAATGTTCTAAATGCAGGACGAAGACGTTATATTTAATTATTTATTTGTTTATTTGTTTGTTCGTTCGTTCGTTCGTTGAGTTTTACGTTATCTGGACTACTGGAAACAATTTTCATCAGGTGATGAGCATAGGTGTACTAGGTACCATTTTTGCCGCTTCGTGTACGTCGAGACATTAGTGACGTCAGTTTTCTGATGAGGATCGCCAACGGTAATATTGATTGTCCAGGATTGTTGTTGCACATTAACCTGCGCACAATCTTGTCGCATTACAGATGTCGACCACCTCTGTAAGTGCAGTTTGCGAGCACTAATTATAGGCACAAAATACGTACATGGTGCGTGCATTGAGACTTTATAACAATGCGATAGTAAATCGTTCTGAATTTGATTTGTTTTGTTCGAACGAGATAGAGACAGTCAGGCGAGAAATGACCAAACGTCACTTTGACACATCACGTGATTGGCGATGAATACACTGGTTTGTTCATTTTTTTCCATCCTCTAAGGGTTTGTTCGTTTAATTGTCTATTAATAGTATTTTTTATTTATATTTTTTTTAATTTAGTGACTGTGTTCTTTGTTTTCTCCTATAATCTCTTTTTGGCTTGCTAAGCACTTTATATTGTTTCATGTTGGTGGAAATTCAAAGAAAAGAAAAAGTAAATGGCATTGGATTACTCAAATTTTCCTAAAATAAATAAATTATTATAATAATACAAAACTAGTATGTGAGCCCATTACAGTCGAACACAACAACGTCAGAATCACTTAAAAACAACACAATTAAAATAAACTGTTTATATATTATTCTATTAAAATATACATTTAATTCCTGTGCGACTCTCGATAAGGAGGTCGTCCGCGAATTCGAAAGAGAGTAAACATGCTGAACGTTCCTTATGTGATTTTAATACATAAAAGTGGTAAAATTTAATAGTATTCGCAAAAAAATACACCAAAAGTTAAAGTGAACGGAACGTGTTTGTATCATTTCACTGTTAAATTAAAACAGTATAACAGTGTTAAATCTAAAACAAAAATCCAATTTTCGTTAAACTTTTTAAAATTTGAACTTTGATCCCATTAGTGAACAAAAGACCCGAAGAACAAAAGAATTGTGGTACCTACTATTTTCATGTTATAGTGAGCATAAATTTCGGCGCACGGACTTTGCAAATTAGTGGCGCAGCCGAAAAGCGGTGGACACTCACGCATGAGACTCGGGTTCAATTCCAATAACCCATATTCAACAAAATATAAACATTATAATTATTTTTAACTTTTATTTTCTTACGTCAAAACCGTCTACCAAATTATTGCCAAAAATAGCGTGTAGTGTTTTAAGTGGTTTATAACAGAACCAAAGATTATTATTTTTCTACTAAGAAAAAGCACTAGCTGTAAGACAAAATAAACATTCTCTGTATAGTGTTTGCCATAAAATTGTAGAGCTGCACGGCGACTTAAATAAGGTACTGTAGTAGACTCATAGTGAAATTGTTATATAAAAACATATCCACAAAAAATACAAGTACACAAAAGTGACACCTGTTATTGGCGAAAGTTATTGGCCATACAACGACATCTTTTATTATGGATCGTCATTAATCTAGATCTTTATAATAACTCGTTGATAGTGGTTACATCTAGTGGTGGTTTTTATCAAACTCTATAAATAAGTATTGCTACTAGACGCAAGGGGGCACGAAAAAGGAAAAATGACTACACAGTATGGTAAAAGTAAATAAAATATAAATAACAGAGAATTTGTGATTTATGTCATTTGTAAAAGAATATATGATTTAACATGTGCAAATGTCTCATCTCAAATATTTCGCCTAATCACTACGGATAATAAACAAAACTGGAAATGTCAATTATGTTGGTTGGATTTTCATAAATAAAAAGAAAATGTTACAAGTCACAAAAAAATCGTCATAAATGTATCTACCGAGAACTCATTCAGCTCCTTAGATGACAATGATGAAATTGAGATATCATCGAACTCAATCGATTTAAACAGAACCTGCCTCGGGCCTAGATCTTGCCTTGAAAGTGATTTCCAGGCTTTAAAAGCTGAAATCAACAAGCTGAATTAGAAGGTTAAAGCAGCTGACAATGAAATTATTAATTTACATAAGGAAAACTCTACGTTACAAAAACAATTACAAAAACGGAAATTACAAAATAAACAATTAAAGCAAACATGCAAAATAACTGACACCAAATACACTTCGAGTCCCATCAGCCAATACTCAAGTCGAAAAAAGAATAAAAATAAATAAATTAAAAAGAAGAACTTTGGATTTTTCTAATTCAGAGAATGTGACTATAAATATTGATGAGCACTACTCCCCGCGAGATGGCGCTACTAGTTCACCAAAATTGCAAGATACGAAAACTAATGGTCTGAATCCATTAAAACACGATACTCGACATGTTCAATACAGCATGTGTATTATTAGCACGAATAAGAGAAACAGAGTTGTAACGACAACAACATCTACCATCCAGAATACAAAAATTTGCCATTTCTTGACACCAAATGTAGAACTGCAGCAATTATTGACAAATTTAGAGACAAAAGTGAAAGATTTTACATTATGTGATTGTTGTGAAAAAGATTTTGAAACCAGTACGAACTATAAGAGTTTAGTTAGTATGCTCAGAAGTGAACTGTTAAAAATCCAAAATACAAATGTATTTATTTGTTTACCAACTTTTAGACACGACTTGCATTCAAGTTTATTATATAACGAGCGTGTTGATACATTTAATAATTTACTCTATCGGAAAAATTTGACTTATGAGTGTGCCGATGTACTGGACTCGAACAAGAATTTAACGTACGATAATCGCATGTTTACTGTTTTTTAGGGTTTTTAAATAACAGAGGTCTTCGCCAAATTTTCAAAGATTTGAGCTTATTTATCAACGATGTCATGTTGAAAACTTACAAAACTTAACTATGGATTCATGAAGACAGTAGCAATCAAAAGTCTGAAATGAATAAAACCGAGATTTTCGAACTTTACAGGAGAAAATTCATTCTAATTCACCAAAATTCTGATTCGTCACGTAAGTTAAATGAAATTTTTCAAAACATACAGTCTGGAATAAACTTCATATACTCGAGGATTTTATGAAGGATAATTCATAGAATATACACGTTATAGGGATCACAGAAACCTGGCTTACACAAGTCAAGCTCGAGCTCATAAATTTTAGTGAGTACGATATCGCGGCTGCATATTGCAGGCAAAACTATGTAGGCGGTGGCGTTTGCATTCTGGAGGGCTACTCTCCATCTCCGTCCGACATCCGTCCGAAACAATTACTGTCAAATAAGTAATATTCGACAAAATTAAAAGACAAGTATCCAGTATGAAGTTTCATTTGCATCACGCGTCTTTTCATTTGGTCAAGTATTGCTTATTTGTTTCAGTAATTGTTTCGGACGGATGTCGGACGAAGATTGAGAGTAGACCCTCTGATACGAAGTGGCATCGAGTATATTCACAGACAGGACATCACGAATATGACTATTGAATATGTATTAGAGGTTTGTGCAGTTGAATTACTGCAGTTGGACATATTAATAATTGTATTATATTGGAATTCTAAGAAAACAGATTTATTTTATAGACAATTAAACAATATTTTGAATTATTATAATAAATACCATAAAAAGAGAATTATAATTGGTGGCGACTTGAATATAAATGTGAAAACAAATACTAAACATACTCGCTGTCTTCTAAATCTAATGTCAGAATACAATTTTACACAACATATAAAAAACCTCATGCATCATATATATTGATTTAATATTCTCAAACTTCAACGATTTAAATATAGCGACGTCTGTTCATTACTTTGGTTTTTCTGATCATAAAAGTTCTTCTATCGAGCTAAAAACTATTCCGCAAAATATACAGACAAACATAAAAATTACGAAAAGAATATATAGCAATAAAAACATACAATGTTTCAAAAATAAATTATGAGATGTAGAATGGAATAAAATTATAGATATAAAAAATGACAATGTAAATCAGAATTTTAGACAAATTATTGAATAAATTATTAAGACATTTATTTCTTTTTTTTCATTCATTTATTCGTTCGTTATTACAGGTACATGATATAGATGATAATAATAATTTTATGGAATCTCTGCAATAAGCCAAAGTGGCATACGAAGTCAATTAAATAAAAATGTAATGTCAAAATAAAAGAAAAATGTATACAATGTCAAAAAACTAATAATAATTAAAAAGTCTAAAAATATTAATAACTAAATGGTACCCAACTGTCAGCATTTACATATTCTAAGAAACTATTATTGAAATATTCTTCTATGCTATAGTAACATTTGTCAATTAATAATTGTTTTAATACATCCTTGAATTGCATTCCACTAAGATTTTTTATTGCGTCTGGAATTTTATTAAATATTTTGGGTGCAATATCAACAACGCTATTTTTGTATAGGGCCGTTTTACATATACTTCTTCGGACCATATATTTCCTGGTACGAAATAAGTGCGCTTGTGAACTTACTTTTTCTGGGAATTCACTCAAGTTCGTCTTAACAAAAATAGATGCCTCAAAGATGTACAGACATGGGAAGGTTAATAATTTTAGGTCACGGAAAAATGATCGGGATTTTAATCATAATATTTAATTAAATCTAAATAACATTGGTTTACCCAGGGTATTAAAAATCGTACAAAAATAAAAGATCACTAAAAGCATTGTTAGTACAATCAAATAATGAAATAATAAAAAAACACTATCGGAAATATGAAAAATTATTGAAAAAAGCTATTGCGTGTGCGAAAAAATTACAATTTAGTGACAGAATGGAGTTTGCAGATAACAAAGTCAAATGTATGTGGAAAATAATAAATGAAAACACAAACAAAACTAAAAATATTCCCTTCATAACATAACGTTGACTATGAACGATATAGAAATGTCTGAACCGAAAAGAGTTGCAAACGCATTTAATAAGTTTTTTGTATCAGCCGGTGAAGTGCCCAACGGCTCGTCACGGTCCGGCCAACACAAGTCCTGTACCCGTCGGAAAACACAATGTTCTTATGCCGAGTAGAACCGATTTGAAGTAAACAAATTAATCCGTAGTTTAAATAATAAAAATAGTGCAGGCATAGAAGATCTTCCACCCTCTTTAATTAGCAAATGCGCTGATGAATTGATATTACCATTGACTCAAACAATTAATCAATCCTTTTCAGAAGGTATATTCCCCGACTCCCTCAAAATAACGATAGTAAAACCGGTTCACAAGAAAAATGACAAGACAGACGCAAATAACTACTGCCCTATAGCACTACTCCCGACACTGTCAAAAATAATTGAGAAGGCAATGGATTCGCTCTGGGCCTTTTGGAGGGAAAAGTGTTGTTTTTATTTTGACTTTCAATTATTTTGTGAAATCTAGTTTAAAGTGGAATAGGATAGTGCTATTGTGCCTTAATCGAAGATTAAAACGCGAAATTATACGAATCTCGAACTAGAACACCCGTATCTGCCCGTTCTAAGGAATCCCGAGCCAATCCAAGCACGCCGCCTCAAATTGCCTATCCCCTTTGTGGCGGCCATATTTACAGAAACATAATTAAACGAAGACATGGCTCAAAAGACTTAATAATGTACTAAGACTTGGCTGTATGGTGTAAAACCTTTGCCTTTTCCTTTACGGAAAGAAGAAAAAAAATGAGAAGGCAATGTGCAATCGGTTATACTCTTTCTGTGAAAAGTACAATGGTTCTCTTCCTACCTTCAAAACCAAAAACAGTATGTGGAAGTCGACTACCTAAACAAAGAAACAGGTATAATAAATAAAGTCCGATGCTCAAATTATGAAATGCTCAATTCCTCAGGGGAGTGTTATCGGATGTATCATGTTCTTAATATACATAAACGACCTTCCAAAATGCCTTGAAGAAACTAGATTATTATATGCGGACGACGTATCAGTATTGACATCTTGTAAAAGTAATTTATATCTAAAAATTAAACTTAATACAATTTTAAACCATATAATTTCATGGACTGGCCATAATTTAGATATAAATTTCAATAAAACTAAAATAATGGAATTTAGGCCGGACCAAAAAACGCCATTAAATATTAATTTCTCAGCTCTTAGTGCATACTATGCCTACGCGTACGCGTGGCTGAGATATGGCGTTATTTTGTGGGGGAACAGCACGACTTGCACAAGACTTGCTTATCATTCAAAAAAAGCGTGTGCGTATCCTAGCTAACTTAAAAACAACTAAAAGCTATAAATCACACTTTAAGCGTTTGAAAATATTGACTTTGCCAGCGATTTATGTTTTAGAACTATGCAAATTTGTAAGACACCACTCTGAACTATATTTAAAAGAAGGAGTCCAATCTCGACGCTACCCGTCCCGGTATAAAAATAATTTAATCAGACAGCCATCGAAATTAAAATTAGTTAGAAGACACTAATTTTAATTTAATTTTAAGTTCACATGAAATGGCCATTAAAATATTTAATAAATTATCTAACGACAAAAAAAAGAAGAGAGCAACCATTGACTTATGAGAGTAACTACAAATTTATTAAGCTACTAAGAAAAAAATTTATTGACAAATGCTATTACACAATTCAAGAACGTTTTGCAGATAAACTATTTTAGAACAAAAATTTACATCAACAATTAAATAGTATATTATACAAATACATTATTTAATCTTATTTTGACAATTTGTAATAATCTTTATATTTTTAATTCTTTATATCTTTATAAGCTGCACCCCTTCCTAGCACCGTTTCACCCACACGATTTCTATAAAAGCGAGGGCTGAGCGGGAGATT
>NW_020653850.1:11081659-11087307 GCF_003589595.1 Hyposmocoma kahamanoa
TTTAATTATTTACTGTGATTGGAATAGCAAACTTGTTTGTTAGTTAAATTATAAGCATTGTTATTATTTGAGTTTTGTGTTCGAATGGTTAATAAAAATAAGTAAGAATCATTTGTAAAGCTCGTGTTGTTTTTTTAAGTCGTTTCCACTCTGGTATCTAAAATATATTTTAATAATTTTACTTAATTGTACTTTTGACTATTTGTAATAATTTCTCTTTTTAATTTATCTAATTTGAAATAAAATATAATGAATTGTATTACAACTTTGGATATATATAGAATGTACTTAAAAATTTACATTGCTGTGCCCTTATAAGGTTCATGTTTGATACTGTATGTACTAATTTATGACCTACTTTTTAACAACACGTATGCAAAAAATAAATTAAAAAAAAATCTAATTTCTAATAATGCTTCCGTACAATCCAGACCCCCCGCAGCAACTTGTAGAAGAAAACTTGGTCATTTATGCCTCTCCGATTTGACAATGAATCAAGTTTGAAATATTGCAGTCGTCGCTAATATTCAGTTTTGTAACTAAAGCTAGGGGCCCTAAAAACTAGATATCGTGTAAATACTTTTTTGTACACGTACAATGTACCCTGTGCCATAATCAATGTGCATCTGATAAGTGGGGTTCCATATGACGCTTGCACACTCAATGCCACTACGGACAAGAATTGTATAAATAAATTAAGGTCTTCATATTTTTGAAGCTTTTTAGTTTTGGTAAATTTTATGTGATTACATTTACTGACATTTAGTTGCATATAGGTAGTTTTTATCGCATTAAAGTTTTATACGATTAAGATCTTCCTGCAACATTTGTTCATCTTCCGCGGAGCGAATGGATTTAATTAATTTCATATCATCAGCAAATAGATAATAGTCATTGTGGTGTACGTGACCAACGAGGTCATTTATAAAAATAAGAAACAGGATCGGACCAAGTTGCGTGCCCTGTGGAACGCCAGAGGTTGTCACATATGGTTTTGAGGAAAACCCGTTCGTGACAACAGTCAAAAGCCGATTCTCCCCTACCATAAATGTAATGAACCGCCTATTCCGAAAGTTGCTACTTGTAATATAAAAATATTATGATGAAAATATTCAACATACTATTACTGAGATCTCTATACTATCTAGAAAAAGAGCTAATGGTTTTTAAACAGCTCAACTGATGTTCATTAGCGAAGAACCATTGCGATAAAATTAGCCTTTAAATAAATATTAGTCCCACCGTTTGAAAGATACATTGCCACTGACAGACATACTGAAAGACATATAGATAGATACATGGCAGATATAGGTTTCAAACTTGTTGCTCCCCTCTTCTTGCGTCGAGGTGAAAAATAATCACGTGGTAAAATTTAGCCCGTATGCAATTCGATTGCTTTGCACGTGAAATACCCTTCAGGTTTAGGGGTTTTCATTTTCATGATAAGTGGCTGTTTCAGAAAGCTATCGATATGTGATTAATAATATTCACAGTCGCTACTGGCTGCAGCGACCCCAAATAATAACGCTAACCTTTTTAGTTTCGCGCGATTGCATCGATGCAAACGCCTATAAATCACAGGGTCGCGATGCCATAGCGCGATTCACAAACGCGCGTTTGTATCGCTGCTTAAAGTCGCCTGTGTAGCCGCTCTTATGTGGAACTAGAGAATTAGCAATACAAAAGCAAAATGCGCGAAGCTACGCCATGATCGTTAGTAGTATTTATATACTATCTTATTAACATAAGATACCCGAACATAAATAATCAATTTTGAAATTAAGAACATAGAGATTCAAAGTTTTATTTTGAAGTTGAAAATACTGACCGTTTTCGACAATCTACCGTAACCTGAAACCAAACAAGTACCCGTGTATTCTTTGCGAGCAGAGGCTACAGGAATCGGTGCCACGTATGCATTAAAGATGAATGGTGTTGTTAAAAACTGTAAAAAGATAAAAAATATATGAGTTTCATCAATTAACCGATATCGTGAACCAAAAAAAAAACAATTTATTGTTTAATCTTCATACTACTAAGATTCACTTTTTAGCCTCTTCGACATGACATTCATATTCATATTCATTTATTGCATGTCCATACATTGCTAATTCTAGATGTTTCAGTGTTGGGCAGAGAACATGTGACGTCCTGCAAGGGCATAGCAACTGCAGAAGACAGAGTTATTTTCTTACTTGTATATTGCTTAATACATTGCCTACTTTAAAACATTATACTAATTTTTATAATTATTAATTTTTACAATAGCATCACATTACTATATTCAATTATCGTGAATACGAAATACATACATTATACGTTCAATAATTGTTGTTTTAAAAATAAGGTCATTTTATCAATTCCAAGGTCCAAAGGAATGATGAGTGAATCTTAGCAGTATGAGATGATGAGCTTATAGAAGAGATTAGAGGTTAAAAGGAACGAGTCTGGTTCCATGTTTACGTGATAAAACTGAATTATTTAAATTCGTATCATGACTTGCAAACACAAAGTTGAACGGCGATTGTACGGCGAGATGATGAGTTTTACTTTTTAAATCATTATTATTGTCTCTGATCTGCTAATACTGGCTTATAAAAAAAGGTGGCTGTACATCATGGGAGGTTTCAAGGCGTGATAACCGATTGTGCTCAAAAGGGTAACATTATAGTTTTTTCTCTTTCTAATATAATTTTGTTACAGATTATACAAAATACGTTTCAATCTGCTTTTCAAACTGCTTCAAACTGCTTTTGGCGATGAAGCACCATGCAAGACGACTATTTATAGCTGGTTTGAAGAATTCAAAAGCGGTCGTGTGAATCTCAGTGACGAATTTCGTGAAGGTCGCCCGTCCACTGCTGTGAACAACAAAAACATCGATGCTGTGCACCGTATGATCAACACAGACAAGCATGTGACTTACTATGAGTTTCGGGCATCTTTAGACATAGGCATGAGTCAAATACAATCAATACTACACAAACATTTGGGTGTGAAAAAGCAGTGCTCTCGGTGGATCTTACACAATTTGACTGTGGCTCAAAAAACGGATCGTGTCACTTGGTGCAATGCAATGCTTACCAGATTCAACGAAGGGGCGTCAAATTTAGTGTGGGACATAGTAACAGGTGACGAAACATGGATTTATAGTTACGATCCCAAAACAAAGCAGCAATCGAGCGTATGGGTCTTTCGAGATGAGCCGAAACTAACCAAAGTGGCGCGCGTGCAAAGTGCCTCTAAGCGGATGATTGCTTCTTTTTTTTTAATAAAACTGGACACGTGGCTACTGTTGCTTTGGAGAATCGTTGTACCGTGAATAGTGATTGGTACACGATCATTTGTTTACCGGAAGTTATTGACAAACTCCGTAAACATAACGCCGTATCATCTTGCACCACGATAATGCCAGTTCTCACACGGCCAGACAGACAAATGAATTTTTGAAGGTGAACAACGTTGACCTTATGGGCCATCCCGCGTACAGTCCCGACCTGGCACCTAGTGACTTTTATTTATTTCCAAAAATTAAGAACCAGTTACGCGGTCTACGATTTTCATCACCTGAAGAGGCTGTCGAAGAGTATGAAAAATATGTTTCAGAGATTCGTATAAAAAAGTGCATTAACGCTAACGGAGAATATTTTGAGAAACAATAAATTCATTTCTGACCACTTATAGTACTTTTTTCTTATTCATTCCGGAAACTTATAGTGCGCCCCACATATTTGTCGGTATTTAAAAGTTCTTTCCAATCTACAAAGAAAATGAATTTAATATTTATATACATATGAAGTATATACGCATATATATATGTATTTATGTGTATATAGGTATATATAGCTTATACAAGTATATAGCTATATAAAATTAAGTGTTAAATATAACACTTAATTTTATATATATTGAGTTCCACTATATATCATAATTATTTATAATCTTGTTCCTATCTGTTTTTAATTATCATGATAAACACCCCTGTTCAATATTTTGAACCAGCTCTCCAATTGACTAGCATAGAATGCCTAATGGCATTAAGTCAGCCATTTGTACTGTTTTGTGTGCAAGCAGCAATGTCAGCATAGCTGTGTTCCGGTTCTGACAGGCGAAGGTGCTGGTGAAATTACAGGCACATGGGATTTGTCGACTTATGTCTCAGTGTGACGGGCGCAGTCTTAGTGCCCCTCGATCTTTGCGATTTAAAGCTATGTGTGTGGCACTGCAAGAGTTATGGACAGGCGTGTAGCGTACCATTAGGCGCACGACTTATTCGTCCCGTCACTTGATATTATAAAAAAAAGTTAAAATAAACATAAAATGACCTATTTGTTCAGTAAAGCAGAGGTGCACCTAGCGCAGACATAGGGAAAGAAGACTTAAGGTTCAGTACAATACTTGGTTTGCTCACTCGCTCTGAAGACGAGAGAGAGTTTTTTGGTAATTTTATTTATTATTTACCTATATTAGAAATAAAGAATCTCTGTGAATGATTAAAATAAATATTGTAATTATGAAAACATTTCAACCACATTGAAAATAAAGCGTAATAGCCTAGCAAAAACGTAGTACTTTAATTGTGAATATTAGTAACTCTTGAATTCTTTATTAGTGTGAGTAGGTTTATTTTAGTTCTTTATTAGTGTGTTTAGTTCTTTAAAGGCGCGTTGTTGTACATTAATATTTTTCATTTTAAGCACGATAAGATTGAAAGTCGTCGTATTCAACGTAGTTATGTTATGCAGGGAGTAGAGAAAGCGAAAGAGCAGGGGGTAGTGGAATCTCGAGAAATATGTCGCTCTCGTGGTCCCACTAGTGGGACAAATTAGTAGGACTACGAGCCAATAGAGCGGTGTTGTCATTTCTCTCTGTAAAATATAATTGAATACCATGCAAGTCAAATATATTGGGATAGTTAATATCTGGTTTGTCTTTCTTGGAAGGGAGTCTGTAGGCTCCCGAGAAAATTTCACCCTAAGCAGAATGTCTGCAAGAATAAATGTATCACATAAATGGAACACTTGTCGCCATCTATCGTCCACCAAAGCTTTCAATTGTAATGCAGCCACACGCCACTACTCAGAAGTAATGCTCTTAATCATTAGATGGCGCGTTATAAATTAATCAAAATGTTCTCAACCTATAATCTCAGTACGGAGTGCTAAAAAGCTGAACCCAAAAGTTCGTGGTATTACACCTATTTGCCAAGTTTTATTGAAATCGGTTACCGGAAAGTGCACGAAACTGGATTCATCAAAATAGGGCTATTTTGCCACCCTTAGAGGTGGAATATTTTAAAGAAACTTAAATGGGGGTCACTACTGAGGTACCCTCTTTCCAATAAAAAAAAGAATCGTTAAATCAGTTTACAAATTTTATCGGACTTATCGCTTAACATCATCATCCTCGTTCAGCCATACGACGCCCACTGCTGGGCATAGGCCTCCCCCAACAATCTCCACGACGATCGGTCCTGCGCTGCCCGCATCCATCGGCTTCCCGCGACCTTTACCAGATCGTCGGTCCACCTGGTGGGGGGGCCTACCCACTGAGCGTTACCGGTGCGTGGTCGCCATTGAAGAACCTTTACGCCCCAAAGGCCATCGGTTCTCCTAGCTATGTGCCCTGCCCACTGCCACTTCGCTTAA
>NW_020653850.1:11087317-11096565 GCF_003589595.1 Hyposmocoma kahamanoa
ATTATAATTTTTAGATTTTAACCATTTAGTTGTCTCAGTACGACACTCATAGGCACGTAGCGAATACATAATAATACATGTAGCAGTTTATTAATTTGATTATTATGAGTGGATTGTTTTTTCAATTCTTGAGACGCAAAAGTTGTCTTAATTATATGTACGGGAGCAACGTTGTATTTTCTTCTTTTCTGAAGAAAAGCTGCATTAAAGCCTATATTCTTGTGCGTTCTAAGAACAACCTGAAGAATATATAATTTTAGTACCGTCATTACGTCGCCAATGGAGTACAGTAGCTCAGTGGGAAATCTACAAGGTTTTTTAAATATTACTCTCAGGATAGAACGCTGATCTCTCTCTAACTGTATAAACTTCGTCTCAATAGATCAACCCCAAGCTGGTATACAATATATCAGTGCAGACTGTACAAGCGCTAGATATCTGGATCTTAGGAGCGTATTGGGTGCAATGTTCCCGAGTATTCTGAAAATCCATATCAGTTTCCTCACCCTACTAATCACACCCTCAATCTGAGCGTGTCATGATAGCCGCTGGTCAACTATAACACCTAAATACTTAGTTGACGGCACTTTGTCTATAACCCAGCAGCTCAAATGGAAGCACCACGGGTCGGGCACTCATGGATCCTCAAGGCAAAGTTATCAGATGTCTGTAAATTATTATACAGAGTAAAACAAATGTAGTTGGTCTTGCTCACATTTTAAGTAAGAAGATGTGTATTTAGCCAATTGGCAACCCTTGCAAGACCCTCTTCCGCAGATATCCGGACATCATCCCATAAGATGTCTCTAAAAACCAAAGCAGTGTCATCAGCATACGAAAAAATCTGTCCATTTCGCAACTCTAGGTCGCATAAACCGTTAATATATATCAGGAACAATGTAGGACACAAGACACTTCCCTGGGGAACACCGCAATCCACGGTTACGGTTTATTAAATAGTTTGAAAGCAGTTCGAGAGGTGGACCGCGAATGACAATTTTTTTCCAGATTTAGGACAAGAATGGGGATTGAGAGTATCAAAGGTCTTCTTAAGGTCCAGGAATACAGTGATGCACTTGTTCCCAGCGTCAAGTTGATCAGCAATTAGTGTATTAAGTGCCATCACCGCATCCTCAGTCGAGATATCACGTCTAAATCCAAACTGCGACTTCGACAAGATTTTATATTTCTCTAAGTAATTGTGTAATCTATTACTGACCAACTTTTCAATTGTTTTAGAGATAGCAGGAAGTACTGAAATGGGCCTATAATTTCCCACAATGCTCTCATCTTCACCCTTGAAAACTGGTGTAATAACGGCTTCTTTCAAAGGCAATGGGTAAACACCAGTTTTAAAGCATAGATTTGCCAAATCGGTTATAATCGGCACCACCTCACGGTGAGCAAGTTTAAGCAATTTTGTAGGAATGTTATCCCAGCCGGGGGCGCTGTTACTTTTGAGCCCCATGAGCATACTGTGCACTTCCTCACAGAGTGCATATAGTACAAATGAGTGTATATGGGAATAAGAACTATTTAGTGCATTAGGTTGAGTAGCACTAAGACGCCCGTTACCAAGAGATACAATTTCTCGAGTAAAGAACTAAAGAGTTACTATCCACTATTAAAGTCCTGCCTTTTTACTACACGTCGCGCTTTATTTTTAATTTCGTTGAAATGTTTTCATCATGTTTTGTTTGTAACTACAATATTTATTGTAATCTTTCGCAGAGACTTTTTAATTCCAATAAATAAGTACCTAAGTAGGTTAGTTCACTAAGCCTGAAAAAAGAAATTGGAACACCTGTAGACCCACGTCGGTGTCTGTCCATATAGTTCTGTTGACAGAACTACTGGTACTTTTCTTCCCATTTGTTCTGTTGATAAATAGACACTTTTCGTCACAGAACTACTGAAAAGTTTCGCTCCCACTAGTCCTGTGTATTTTTTTATTATAATTCCATTGAGACTCCACTGACATTATATTGCATCGCAATTAAGATTTTGCTATTCTGCTAAAATTTAGTTGCAATGGCAGTTGAGTGTCAACAGTGTCATATAACAGTCTCAGTCGAATGGCAGTGATGGCATTCATTCAATCAATCACTAACTATTGATGTTGTCTTACTAAAACTAGCATGGAAATAACTACGCCTATTTCAATTTTTATTTCGTTCTCTCAGCAATTTAGTCTTCAAATTAGATATGGATTTATTTTTTTATGTCAAATACCTATTTAGAAGACTACGCCATCGATTTGCAGAGCAGAATACCAAAAAAATGCAATGGTAGTCCTATAGTAGCACGGTGGCTAGCTACTGAAAAATATCTACTCTTAACTTTTAGTAGAATACCAAACTTGCAATTGACACTCTATCGACGCATAACTGAGATGAATTAAAATTAGCGGACTTGGGATCCTTTTACAGATTGGTAAATGATAAAACCAAAGTGATACAAAGTATCTTGCTATATCAATACGGGACTAAAATATTAAAAGGTCCTTACCACAACAGCGATGTCATAATTTGGGAAAACAAATTGTTTTGGATAAAAAGCAGCACTGAGTTTCCTCCATTGACCGTGTCTTTCACTATCTTTTCTTTGATAGCTGTCCTGGTTTAGAAGAGTTCCTGCTACGGCGAAATATTTTGCTAAATATTTGTGACGAGATCGTCTGTAAATTGACATAGACTATGTATTAGATCTCTACATTTTAATGAATAACCGTGATCATGACCAGCTTGTTAATAAATTGCTAACAGACACGTGTGTTTGCACGGGATCAAAAGTGCTTTTATCACGTGAAGGTCATAATAACTTTTTTATAAAAAAAAACAACCTCAAAAGTTCGTAGAATTACTTATATTTGCCAAGTTTTGTTGAAATCGGCTACCGAAAAGTACGCGAAACGGCATTCATCACCTAGTTTGCCACACTTAGAAGTAGAATATTTTCTTCAAATTTAAATGAGATCAATACTGAGGTACCCTCTTTCCAACAAAAAAGAAGCATCGAAATCGGTTCATAAATGTAATACACACAGAAAAATACAGTTTAATGCTTTCGGGTAATGCTACCGACATTTATAGCATCTTTCTCCTGCAAAAATGTCCAATTAGGGCAATATACTATCCGCGCCCCAAAGGGTTTTTTAAAGAAGGGTTAAAAAAAAATTAACATTACCATTAAAACTTTCTATTTAATAGAAAGTTTTAATAGAATGTTAATAGGTTCTAGGATATAGCTTCTGCGTATTTGGATGACAAAAATTCGTGGTTTAGCTCAGTACGAATGTCATATTAAATGTGTGGGATGGCAGCGTTTAACGTTACAATTTTGGTTATTTTTAGTTTTATTTTCAAAAATATAATTTTGCTTATTAGATAAAGTTCTTTCGATATCTGTTTAAAGGTTTTTGATATATGTTATATTTATGACATATACGCCTGTACACACTTAAGATTCCACCCCGTATATTTGTAATTTTACGTACATAGTAATTGTATGAAATATGGTAAATTGAAATATACACTTCCGGACACACAATTCGAGCGACCTTGCATTGTTATTTTTCAATGTAAGTCAATGGGCTAGATGTAAATTTTCCCCGATTTAAAAAATTAAAATTTTCAATAAGGACATGTGAAAGTGACATTTAGTATACCAGCTTCAAAATTGCATTAATATTTTTTGATCAACCGAACAATTTTTAAACTTTGGGTATAGCAAAATGCAAAGTGATTCGAACTATGTGCCCGGAAGTGTATGATATGTATGACGTACCCTTGTTTACAACAACCTAACATTTGTGTACTATGAAAGCAGTGCGCTGCTGAGATCAATTTACTTTCGGTAATGATACTGCCGCCACAAAAAGTATAGTAATTATTATCTTTTTGATTGGCTCGAAATGCAACCTTAAACCAATAAAATGTAAATGAATAGTAGCAATAGCCATAATAACAGAATAATTTAATAATATATACATAACAGAATAATTTGTCATAACCGTATTTCAGGTTCTTCATTTCCCTTTTTCAACCTCTACTCGTCAACATAGGTTAGACTTAGATAGATACATTGAAATACATGGTGATAAATAAAATTGTAGTGACCGCATGCTGCACCTTAAGGCATACGAATTAAATAAGTAAATGAGTATAAGGTAAACAAGAATCAAATACAATTTATAAAGTTCTTAGCAAATATGTCTGAAATCACTATTCGAATTACAATAATTAATAAAATAAACAATTTTAATCTGTAAACTACAAATGTTTTGATTAAAACAATCAATTAAAAATATCAAATCACTAACTACAATTTAAATATTCATCTATAGAGCAAAATGTTTAATTTACAAGGTATTCAAATAAATTTCTTTTAAATGTCACAATATGCTTAATGTTCCTTATGGAACTTTTGGGTTTCAATATTTCCATGTGGAACTGAGTACATGGAACTACTGGGAGTAAACTTGTTCCTTAAGTCAGATGGTAGTTTATTATTAATAAATATAAATAATAATTAGTTATTACTATTGCTAACTGAGCTATTGCTCAGTCAGTAACAGTCAGGTGTACTAACAATGAGCTGCAGACGGCTAGCTTCAAGACGCATTTGCATCAATTAAGAGTCTATACTACCTCAAAAGGTTTTGGTTGATTCCGCATAACAGTGAAAGTGTTGAATCAATCACTTTGGAAAACATAAATAGTAAAATTGAGAATATACACTCATTACTATATGGTGTGGAAAGACGATTCCTACAAATTTTCACGATAGAAAAAAACACACACTTACTTCGAAATTTTGCAAGAAAAACCACTATATTCAATAGGTATTTTACATATACCAATGTTTATTTTATATCAACTGAACTAACTATGACACGTATACTATACGATATACATTATTGAAATGGCTTTTATTTCGTTTGTAAAAAACAAATTCTGAAATAAAGCCAGTGCCCCTGCCACTCGACCTAAGCAAAATTAACCGTATCAGAAAAAAGTTAATTCGAGCTGAGGTAGTATCGATCCTTAAAAGAAAAACCTTGACAAAAAAATTTGAAAAACATACATTGACAACCTCCGTGATCAAGTGCAGCTATCTTGAGTTCCATGTCAAAGAACTAACTCTTCTATATTGTCTCTGGCTAGGTGTATGTAGTACCGCCGTTGTTTCAGATTTCCATAACACAAATTACTTACTTTGGTATCGAAGCAACTTTTTTTGATAATATCAAGTGACGGGACGAACAAGTCGTGCGCCTGATGGTAAGCTAGACGCTTGTCCATAACAGGTGCAGTGCCACTCAAGAGCTTCAAATCGCAAAGATCTGAGGGTTCTGAGGGGCACTGCCACTGCGCCCGTCACCCTGAGACATAAGTTGACAAGTCCCATGTGCTTGTAATTTCACCAGCACCCTTACCGTTCAAAACCGGAACACAGTAATGCTAACATTACTGCTTGGCGGTAGAAATAGGTAAGGTGGCAGTACTTCCCTGGACGAACTCTTTCACAAGGAGCTCTTCTGCTTACAGTATGTGACGTTGGTCTAATATTTAATACGTATTTAATTTAATAAACTTGTGTTAATGTTTTCAAGATAATAGCTCCTAACAGTTATTCATTGGACCACAACTATATTGAGAATGAGACCCTACCTCATATATCTTGAAGAAGTGGTTAATCAAACTATAAATTAAAACTTTTACAGACATTCCAAAAACAAAAAGGGTCGAAATTTTTTCAGCGTATTTGACCGGACCTTTCTACTGTTATATAAAAAGCACATAGTATTTCTCACTTGATATGGTATATCGCCAAGTTGAGCTGGTATTCCGTTAACAATTCGGAATACTATCTCTGTATCGTTTGGGTCTGTCCACGTCAGTACAGATTTACCTTGGTCATCAGTAGTGTTATAGCTTTCACAAAAACAGCTTGAAAACCATAGAAAAAATACTGCCAAATGCAGAAAATCTAAATTTTGAAAACGACAATTTGTCATGTTATTTGTTATTATTATTTTCTTTATGGCGGCCCTTAGACTGTGTCAGTTTGTTGCTTTTTTCTTTGACTTGTAAAAAAAAATTGTCATCTTCTTAGAGGATAGATAAAAATAAAGGAAAAGAGCTGCCATATCTACGGAATAAACCCTACCTAAGCCAAAAATGTACACCACAAATGGCGGATTTAGTGTTGTACCATAATTATAGATAAGTTAATATCGATATGCAAATGTATGGCTTGAATGTTGAAATTGTTGTTACTGTGTTTTATGTTTGCAAATTTGTGTAGTTAACTGTAATCAAAGTATGATTAATACTAGGCTATTATTACTAGGCAAGTAATTAGCCATTTTAATCAAAATTAAATATAAAGTTATTTACCAATAAATGTAACGGTGGAATTGCATTATCATGTAATCTTGTTACATTCAAAGTTCTATTTAAATTTAAATGGAGCGAACAAACGAAGATAGTATTTGATCCAATGTTTATGTTCGGTAGGCCTATAATTTCCAACCATTCTTTCTTTCTTTTTTCATTTGTAGGTAAACTTTAAAAATAATAATAATGGAATAATAAAAGCCTCGTAGTGAATTGTTTCAATAACATAATATCGATAATATGTCTGCTTACAAGAACAACACTATTTCAAAATAATCATTATCAACAATCATCAAATTATACTAACAAGCAGGCAATCTAAAGTAACCAAAGCAAAATTCGTCAAGACCTATAAATAGACTACCTAAATTAGTCTAATTAGTTACATGAGATATTTGGGCTATTGTATGATTTATAGACAGAATAATAACACATGCCGGTGTAATGTAACATTCGGTTGATTTCCGCTTTTTCTACTGCCACACCCCTTAACGCTGCAGCGACGCATTTTTGTCAATACTCAATTGTTCTTACTGTCAATATTTTTGTCAATTTCATTAGAATTCATGCGAATAATTCACTAAAACATTTGGGCAAACATTGGTTTTGACATTTGATGTACTACTTTGACAACCGGAAACGGTTATCAAAGGGTACTACAAAAATGACAAACTGAGGACAGTTGGCATTTAAGATGACGTTGATGTATTTTCGATTCCCGTGTTTGACACAAATCAATGTAAAGCTATCTCTTTAGGGGTACGACGATACGCAGTAGTTAAACAAAGACAATAAAATGTCTGTTTCCATATTTTTTTCCATCCTATTTCCTATTTTTTTCAACGTTTAAATTATGTTTGTGGTCTAAATGCATCTTAAACATTCCGTCTGATTTATCTAAGTCAATATAACACTTAGACTATGGAAACTAAAGGACATGTCATGTTGACATATATAAATCAGACGTTATTATGATGCATTTTAACGTTGAAAACATAAACATGTTATTGTCTTTGTTTAACTATTGCGTGCCGTCTTATGCCCAAAGAGATAGCATTACATTGATTTGTGTCAAATTCGGGAATGGAAAATACGTAACGACATCTTAAATGCCAACTGTGTCCATTTTGCAGTACATGAGGTACATGATACGGTTGTCAAAGGGAAGTACATCAAATGTCAAAACAAATGTTTTTCCAAGTGTTTTGTGGAATTATTCGCATGTATTGTAATAAAATAGACAAAAATATTGACAGTGAGAACAATTAAGTATTAATGAAAATTCGTCGCTGCAGCATTACGGGATGTGGCATTTGTAAAAGCGAAGATCGGTCGAATGTAACACTGTACAGGCACGTGTTATTTTTCTGTCTATAATCCACACAAAGGCCCAAATATCTCATGTAATTAGACATATTTAAGTAGTTTACTCATAAGTCTTGCCAAATTTTGCTTTGGTTTCTTCAGATTGCCTATTTGCTTGTATATTTTGATGATTGTTGTTAACGATTACTTTGAGGTAGTGTTGTTCTTGGAAGCGTATATATTATCGATATCCTGTTATTAAAATAATTCACTACGAGGTTTTTATTATTTTATTCTTTTTTTACTATTTCAAGTTTACCTACAAATCAAAAAAGAAAAAATAATGGTTAGAAATCATACCGCCGCATAATAGTGCCGAATATAAACATTTAATCAAAGACCATCTTCATTTATTCGCTTCATTTTGAAGAGTCAAATTTTAACATAATTTTGAATGTAACTAGATTACATGATAATGCAATTCTATCATTAAGTTTATTGGTAAATAATTTTATATTTAATTTAGCTTAAACAAGACTCATTTACTAGGCATTCTCAGTTCCTGAAAATAAAATTATGTACTCGTTACCGATTTCTTCCCACTGACAACTCTAACTACTAAAAATTCTTATTTTATAAAGCCAGCAATACAATGACCATGTTGGTCCAACGTTGCCGAGTGAAGGCCATCACAAACGTATAGACAGCCTATTTGCCTTGCCATCGTTCGGTGTCACTCGCCTAGCTGACCGAGTGAAGGCGAGCGCTAACGTGTATAGAGCTCGTTTGACGTGGCTTGTCACAACTCGCAGTCGCTCGTGACTACTTGTCTCACTTCGGAGAAGTGTTGATTTTTTGCACAAATCAAAGGCGCTCAGCCAATAGTAGTCAATTGACATTGTATAATTAGACATTTGCATGCTATTTAATATATGCGAAACATGTTTATACTTACAATGTCTCTTGTTATAGCTCCTTTTGTACCATGTTTTAAGCAAATAAACGTATGATAATAATATTATTATTGATAATATTTCTAAATTCATTTATTTACAAAATAAAATGAAAGTTTTAAAGATTCCTTAAATCAGTCACTGATATTAATTCTATACCAATACATACATACAAAATAGCTTACACTATTTGGAATCTGTTTAAAAATTTCTTCATGAAAATATGAATTTTGAGGTTGAAAATGTATAGGATTTATATTTCAAAGTTTTCTCTTTTTTATATACTCTCAAATTACATTTTTGTGTGCAAATTCACTTTTCGTAATATTTGAGTAAACGCAAAACAATAACTTCAAAATTTCATTAAATATTCCCATATAACCTAAAATGTTCCCAAATGGAATATTGATCTACTTTAACTAAACGTTTGCATGTCGATAATGACTTATCGATGGATTAAGTCCATAGCAAGACGCGTTCGGAAACGGACGTGCCACTACGCAGTGAGTTAATTACACCTAACTCGCGTTTCGCGCGGCACAAACCGCTGCGCGTAATTGACAATGAGTTCCCAGCAACTCATTGCCAA
>NW_020653850.1:11096575-11108248 GCF_003589595.1 Hyposmocoma kahamanoa
CGCCACTTCGAAATTCTTGAGTAGACAATACCAGCACCGTTACCTTTAAGGCTCAATTCACACTGGCGCAGAATCGAAGCGTCGCCAAGCGTCATGTTTTTCGCCTATAGCATATTCATCTCTATTTTCGCGCGTCGACCATTGGTTAAAGTCGAGTAATTTCGCGCGTTACTTGCGCACCGTGACGCCTCTGACGCCGACCAAACTGTGATCCGGGCGCGGTAATGCGAGTGTCGTTGCGCTACGACGCGCGTCGCCATGTATTGTAGTTGAAAAACAGGCCGCGAGCGACGCGACGCTTCGACTCTGCACCAGTGTGAGCTGAGCCTAAGGGTCGCCTGAAATTGCCGCGACCAGATGGCGCGACGCTGAGATGTATTAAAACGAGTACTGCAACGTAAACTTTATGGTATACATAATAAGGGTGCATTTATTCTAAACAAGCACTTGCCAATAAAGGTGTGACGTTAGACGTGTGTGTTCACTGGCCAAAATAATATTATGCCGCTGACCACATTGACCTCTGGTAGGTCAATGGCAGTATTAGAGGATGGAAAAAAATAAAATGGCTGACCACGAAGAAGACCGTATCGGTGTGATTATTACTAGAGATGGTTGTAATACTAACACACACACTCATACCCGCACTGAACCCTGTATCGCAGATGCCATGGACACAGACATAGACCACCTCAAATTACACCCAAACTCACGAGAGAAACAAAAATGTAGACCATACAAATATTTCTCCCGGGACTTCTGCGTGGCAGACCAGCATGGTAACCATTCCGCCACTGAGGCAGTTAAAGTTATAATTTTTATTATTGTTTATTAAATATGCTATTATATCAGTTTTGCAATTAAATAATAAGTATAAATACTTTAAGGTTAGGCAATGATTACATAACGTTTCTCCAAAACTCAGACTCCAGAGATCAATATTTTGTATAAAAAATTCCAAAGACTGTATGGAATTAGTGGCTACACTTGCAATCTCAGACGTCGTGCATTAAACATAGGTAGTTTCATTACCGTCGAGAAGGCCCGGCCGGAAGAACGGGTCGCTCCATAAATTATAACTTCCGCTAGTTGAGACGGATTGGAGCTTACACACTAGACGTTTTTTGTACGAGCGCTTGGAATAAAGAAGACTTATGTTATGAAAATGCCTAATTGTCCATTGAATTGGATTGAATTTCGTTTTAGTTTTCTTGTAATAATGTAAATATTGTGTGTTAATCGTAATAAAAATTATGTCACTTTTTAAATCTAAATAATCTCTCAGTAGTCTAAAAAACCGACCCGAAAAGTTCGTGGAATTACATATATTTGCCAAGTTTTATTGAAATCGGTTTCCGAAAATCGTGCGTAACCGGATTCATTCCCTAGTTTGCCACACTTAGAGGTGGAATGTTTGAAGTCGGTTAAAAATATTAAACTTTATTGTATTTTTCCTTTCATCCAAAACTATGAAATTAATGTCGGTCAATTTCAAGTATTTCTGATGGCTGCTATGTAATGGTCTTTTTTAGATCGCCTCTTTGAATGTATTATATCATTGATTCGTTTGTCATTGACAGTAATAGCACATTGTTGGCGCTTCGTTGCTTCGATTTTTTAAAATTACAATTAGAAATTGCCTGGTAACCCTTCCGTGATTTGCAATTACTATTTTTAAAAATATAAACTATTGCAGATTGCATATAACAAGGCATAGGCAACTAAGCTGCAGGATGCTCCTAATTACGAACCCTACAACCTTCAATAAGTGTACAGCCACCCACTCAAACCACAGAACATGTAAAAATATACTCCCGGACGCATAATTCGAGCCACCTCGCATTATTGTCGTAAAGAAGAAAAAGTTTTCCCCCGGTTTTGCAAATTCAAATTCCCAACAGGGACTTATGGAAAAGAAGTTTAGTATAATAGTTTCAAATTTGTGTAATAGTTTTTGGTCAATTAAACATCGCTTAAGCTTAGGGCACTTAACCTGAAAATGCGTGGTGGCTCGAATTGTGTCCGGAAGTGTATATGTTTAACATTCTGTTGTCTCTCGACAAATTATTCGGGAGTGTTTCTGCTGCATTGTTTAATTAGTTGTAACATGCTCCGCTCATTGGTGCAAGTCTAAGCGAAACTCAATCAAATGCTAGGAGGGTTGGAAGTAATACTTCTACTAAATACTTCTTTTAATAATAACTTTACAAAACTTAATTTCAAGTTCCGCTTGCAAATTAATTTTGTTGACATTTCGTTCAGTGTGAAGCGTTTCTTAGTAGTTCGTTGAGTATTGTCTTGAGATTTACATTTAATAAGGACTGAGGATGAGAGGCGGTAACCTCCTTCCAGTAACGGATATGAAATATTTCGTTATACTTGTGTAATACCTTCTAATAGAAAACATCAGTGCTCTGTAGTGGTGATTACGTATATGAGTTTGATAGAGTTCAAAAACTTTTTTAAAGATCATCAGCCTTTGCCCAGTTAGCGTGGAGATGTCTGTCGTAAAATGAATATTTTACTTACTCTTGTTTGATTGATTTGAAATTAGTTATACTATGGAATATGATGATATGGAAGCCTTATTCAGATGCTGCATCCTGAACAATCGCACTAACTAGAACCTAAAGACTAGAACTAGAACTACCTAAAGAGAACTACCTAACTCCTTAACTACATACAGTAGAATTATTCGACGGGTTTCGACGAGTTGTTAGCTTACAGATAGTGACTTCATTGACTTTTTGGGGTATTCTGCGTAGCGAATTGTAGCAGTCGCTACAAATCTTTTTCACAATATTTTATATAGTCTTTTTAGCAGTTTCGTTTTATATTGAAATTCTACATTTAAATGTATTTGTTTTTGGCGCCTTTTCTAGTTATTTTCACTATTGTTTACTTTTTGGTTGATAGCTGTACGTTGTTTGTTAAATAAATAGTAAGTACATTTCCTTTCTTCTTGCCCACACTTTGATAGCATCCACCTGACCCCCGTTGATACATTCTGCTACATTCTGCTTGTACTGGGGTTTATTTAATTTTAATTTAAGTATCATATTACTCGTACCTTTCTTATTCTGCCTTCTAAATTTGTAGTCTATGTAAGTATATGGTTGTAAGTATGTATTTTATTTTTATTCAAGTAGATGTAAAATTTGGTTATAATATAATTAGAGTATTCATTATTTTTAAGTTTATCCGTTGCAAATGAACACAACAGTACAAGATGCTACTAATTAGGTCTACTAAGTTCAGCTAGTTAGTGCAGCGTACCGAAATACTAATTAAGTGATACGAGACTTGGCTAAGTTTCACTAAGTTGGTATTAAGTTGTATTGTCTGTGTTCATTTGGGATTACGTGCAACTTGAATAGAACCGTAAGTTACTGAGACAGTTTAGATATTATATAGGTTTATAGACGTGGATTAAAAAAAAAAAAATTAATTAAATATAAATTTAAAAGACCCCGAAACACAACAGTGCATTCAAAAATTCGCCTTCTGTAAGTCAACTACTCGTCGAGATCAACTCGATGACGATTCCAAACACGATTGTTCTACAGCGAGTACTTGAGGAGCTGGATAGTCTACTGACTGATGTAGTTGCACCAGGGTTACCAGGTTTAACAACAGTAGAGCTCCTTGTGAAAGAGTTCGTCCAGGGAAGTACTACCACCTCACCTATATCTGCTGCCAAGCAGTAACCTTAGCATTACTGCGTTCCGGTTTAGAAGGGTAAAGGTGTTGGTGAAATTACAGGCACATGGGACTTGTCGATTCCAGATCTTGACGATTTAAAGCTCTGAGTGGCACTGCAACTGTTATGACGTGTAACAGGCGTGTAGCTTACCATCAGGCGCACGATGGGTTTTTTTAAAGACTTACGAAATTATGAAATATCGTCCTATCGAAAAAAAAAACTAGCTTTTAAAACACACTTACTCGACAATAAACAGATGTATACATCATTATATTTATTGGAGACTGCTACCTATCATATTTGTAATTACTACCCAATTCTCCGTCAATTTATAGAGCACAAATAATACACACGTCATTCGTTAAACACGAATTTGCTATATAGGTAAGCGGCCCATGGGTAATTGACCCGTGAATGTAGAAAACTAATTTTTCTATATTGTCTTGAGTCTGAGTGTTTGTGGCACCGTCGTTGTTTACGATTTTCATGATACGAGTGCTTAGGTACTTACTTTAGAATCAGAGCAACGAGTGTGATGTTGTCTAATATTTATTTATTTATTATTATTAAAACATAGCGATTAATGAACGGCAAAACGTATAAATTTTTTCTCATAAGCAAGATATTGAGATTGTGCATGAATTATTATGAAATATTTTAGAAATGTAGTGCAAGTAAGTTTAAATACTGTCATATAAATATAAAAAGATATTGTCTTCGTAATAACGATTTATTTATAGAATGAAGCTAAACACTAACGTCAAATGACACAAAAAACCTCTACAACCAACAATAGGAAATGCGAACAGATGCGTAACAATGCTTCGTTAAGGAAGTGCCTTGCCTACAAAATAAAATATCAAAATAATATAATCTACTACATATAAGTGAGAAGTACAGATGAAACATAGTGATATTGTAGTTTTTTTAAATGTTATCTGGTCTCAAACTAGGATATTCCCTTTACTATGAGTACCACAGACAGACACGGAATTCATTTCGGGTACTAAACCAAAACACTGACCAGAATCAATTTCTAAAAGTTTGTTTCCAACTAGGTCCTACCGGGAATCGAACTCATGACTTCTTCATCTAGTGCCCATAGTGCAAATCTTTGGTTGGGTATTAAGTTTAGTATAAAATGCGCTCATTTTTGTATACTTTATATTTATAATGTTTAAATTGACACAGAGTAACACTTAACACGTGTTGCTCAATGTCCCTACTTACAAAATAAATGCTTCTAAAATATATAACATAATATATTTTTCTCCACTTAACATTTTCTTTCAAGTAAAAGTTCGTTAACTATTATAATATTAACCTTATATTTGGTATAAGCGTTTTTCCTTTTCAAACACCATGTGCTGACTAGAAATCGCTCGTACTTTGGGACAAACCGATGCTTCGCTATGACAAAAAATAGAAAACGTTTATACGTAAAGCTTAATAAGCTCAAAGATTTGTTTAACTTTTTTAACAATTGAATATTTCAAAACAAAAAAAAAGAAATTGTTCGTCTATTTATCATAATGATACATACATTTTTCATACACAACTCGAAGAAAAATAAAAAATATCTCGAATTATTTACACTTACCAAAAATTATTCATAATTTTTCATGCTAATGTATTACAATTTTTTATAAATAATAAATATAAAAACTTAGACCATCTAAATGGCTCAGCAAAAAGCTATAAAGAGTGGGCCCAATCGAGCCATTAATAGCAAAACAGAGAGCAGCACAAGAGTGGCGCTTATTAAAAATGTGGCCTGAATATCAAATTGCTATCTCTGCATTGTATCGCACCCTAAGCAGAAACACCAACTACCCTTGGATTCTCGAAACAAGATTTTACAGAGTAATTAACTTTGTGCAGAACAGTCATATTGGGAATTTAAAATAAATTGACTGTTTGCTGTATTGCATAACCGCATTAGATGTTATTAATTAAGTTAATGATTATAAATAGGTACTTGTTTACAGAAGAGAACAATAAACATTTAGTAGCGGTAGAATTCCTTGTGAACAAGTTTGTACAGGGAAGTATTGCCACCTTATTTGTTTCTGCAGCCAAGAAGTAATGCTTAATTACGGCATTCCAGTTTTGTCGGAAAAGGGCTCTGGTGAAATTATAGGTACATGAGACTTTATTTATTTATTTATTTATTGGTTCAGCACCAGCTTAACATACTTAAAATTTGCAATAATACAAGACTAGTGTAGACTAGCGAATTACAGCCGAACACATCATTGTCATAATCACTTAAAAATAACATAATTAAAATAATAAACTATTTATACATTACATAAATTCTATAAGTATACATTTAATTCGTATTGTTTACGTCGGATTAATTTTAAATGAATTTTAAATATACATAAAAAAACAAAATTGAAATGTCCAAAAATAAAAAAGGAATAAAAAAATTGAAATGTCCAAAAATAAAAAAGGAATAAAAATTTAATTATCTACCAATATTTGACGATTGGGCCGCGACAACTTTGTCCTAAGGACGGGGAAAACTGTTAAAATATCTGTCTAAATCTGCATGAGTACTCAGGCTATTGTAACTGGAAAGCGTCCTGGACACCGCGGAATGGCCCATTGAATTTGTCCTGGAAAAGGGCACGTGAAAGGGTTTGCTAAGTTACCTCCTTGAGTTTAGCTGTGGAACAGTATGTGCGACCCTCGATAATGCTTCTGGACAATCTAGCCCCCCTCCCCGCAGCAATTTGTAGAGGAAAACCCGGTCATTTATGCCTCTCCGATTTGAAAATGAATCAAGCTTGAAATATTCCAATCGTCCTTGGTATTCATTTCTGTTACTAAAGCCAGGGGCCCTAAAAGCTAGATATCGAGTAAATACTTTTTGTACGCTGTCAATGTGCACCTGATAAGATAAGACTTGTCAACTTATGTCTCAGGGTGACGGGCGCAGTGGCCGTATCCCTTAGATATTTGCGATTTATAGCTCTGAGTGGCACTACAACTGTTATGAACAGGCGTGTCGCCTACCACCAAGTGCACGACTTGTTCGTCCCGTCACATATTTTTTTTTTACATTTGCGACTTACATTAGAATTAAAAAAAGACATTCTTTATGCATGCAAACTAATACTCTTAGATTTTGAAACAGAGATATTTTGTTGAATGTAGATATAATTAGATTGGTAGAGTACAAGCAGTCAATCATTGTTGTTACAACTAAATAGAATGAGAAAACACGTAGCATTATTACGTTTATTACAATGATTTCTTAAATTATTTGAATTGTTACCAATATAATAATCATTGTGCACATTTGCTACGCCATCGCCAATTCGATAGGCGCTGGCTTAGTTATTTGTTGCAAGATCATTCATCCATAATCCATACATTTATGTACTACCATATTTCTAGTTTATACAAAATATTGGAATAAAATAAGCAAAATTTAATATTCCTTTTGGCTACTAAATTTAACCTCTGTTCCTTTCCCTACTCTATAGAGACGAGTACCATTGTCCAAGGGTACTTTTCGAGCCCTAAAGCTCACTATTGTTTGTTTTTTATAAAAATAAATTCAGTTGTCACATCTTAGATGATAAATGGTAACACTGACATGATGGTCACATGGTGAATTTGGACTCACTTGTTCGAGGTGCCTCGTTGGTAGGGGCTGTTGGATTTGAAATATTGCTTTAAGATTGGGGGTGGAGGTATTATTATTATTGTAGTGAAGACGCGTGTAATTTGCCTGAAAAGGTTACACGCATATAGTGTGTAACCTTATTTTGTAATAAAGTTACACTGGTTATATAAGTAAACAGAGTAAAACTCGGATTATGTAAGTAAACAGGCGATTCTTATCTTAATGCTTGTATTATTACATGTCTGTATATTAAACGGGACAATATATTTGAAGTATCTTCCGGACTCTGTATATATCATCTTTTCAACAAAAAAAGAATCATCAAAATCGGTTCACAAACATACATACAAAAAAAACATACAATCGAATTGAGAACCTCCTCCTTTTTTTTGAAGTCGGTTAAAAAATTTTGTTTAGCCATACCTCGCATAACTCCCACCTCGAAATTGGTAAATTATCGTAATGAAAAAGAAAATTATATATTTATTTATATTTATAATAATAATAATAATTATTATTATTATAATGAATGAATGCCGTAATGGTTTGACCTACCGCCTCTCAAGCAGAGAGTCATGGGTTCAAATCCGGGCATGCACCTCTGAGTTTGTCGGAAATTATGTGCGAAATTTTATTTGAAATTTATCATGACACTTTTGGTGAAGGAAAACATCGTGAGGAATCCTGCACACAACTGCAAACCAATTTAATAATATGGTGGGAAATTTTCGACACGCATTGAGCCCGCGTGGGAACTATAGCCCAAACCAGTACAATTTATATAATTAACTACTAACTGTAACTGCCTCCGTGGCCGAATGGTTACATGCCGTATTGTCACGCAGACGTCTCAGGTTGGATTCCCGGGCTGGGAGAAATATTTATATGGCCTACATTTATTTCTCTCGTGAGTTTGGGTGTAATTTGTGGTTGTCTATGTGTGTGTCCAGGGCTCCCGCTTAACACAGGGTTTCCCTAATGCGGAGCTATGTTGAGTGCATGAGTTTTAATTATTATTTCTATATGTGAACTATTTACTATAATGAACGTAATTCATTCAATCAATCAGTATGTGTCTTTAAATTCTTTTTTGATTGATTGTAGTTTGATTGACAGGATATTAGCGTTACTTTATTCGTAGCAGTAGAGCTCCTTGTTAAAGAGTTTGTCCAGTGAAGTACTGGCATTTTACCTATTTCTACCGTCAAGCTGTAATGTAAGCATTACTGCATTCCGGTTTTGACTGGTAAGGATGCTGGTGAAATTATAGCTTAATACTAGCCGCACGACATGTTCGTCCCGTCATTTGGTATCAAAAAAAGTCACACGAAAACCTGCCAAGTTTATGTTTGAAAATATTACTGTACCTCCGATATATTGCTGGTTTTTTTTTGTGCAGTATGTGTACGTAAAATACGTAATTTAAAGTATTTCTTCTCATCATTAATTTTCAATATATTTATTGAAGTTTCATTTCACTAATTTGAATTCGGAATACTACACCCTAAATACGCTGAAAATTTGACTTATTCGTTCTAGACACAAAACAAACATTCCTTCTGTTTAATAATTTAAACTCATCCGGATAAAATAACTTTGCCGTCATAACTCAGAAGCCATTAGTGTACGAGTAAGTTGAAAAAAATGTACCAAGTTGGAAAGCGACTCGCATTTTTGGGATTAAATAAATAATCACAGTGCAAATCCATTTGGTCGGGTATTCGTATTTTTTTCACGTCCATTACACGGTATGCAGTCAATTTAAAAATATTGAATAAATAAAACCACCCAAATATGATCATGCAAATACTAGAATCGTAGAAAAGATAAATAGGCACTCTAAAACTATCGACTTGTTAGGAGTTAAACGATTCCTACAACGTTGAACTGTTAATTTTGTTGCAAAAACAAAAATGTTGGATATATACATTTCAAGTTACATTATATTAAATGAGCACTAATACTTTTAACTGTCTGTGCACATATAATTAACATGAAATTCCTAAAAATAAGGCTCTAGTCAAGCGTCAACGTTCAATGCGAGTTTTACTAACGCGGGCTGATTAGAGGATTGCAAGTCAATAGAGATTAATAATCTCTATAATCTCAGATTATACTATAGTATTTTTACCTATAATCTAATAATCTGTATTCTATCACAGAGAAGTAACAATTGTTAAGCACATTATAGCGACTTGTCCTAGTTCTATTATACAATGTCTAAAAAATATGACGGTAATCATTGCAATAGGGATGGTTTTTGTATAGTTTGCCTGAAATTGAGCACACTTTTACACTTTTTTTTAATATTTAGTAGACAAGGAAATAGTATGAAGTAGAAGTTAATGTATCTGACTGTATCGGGTGATAACGATAATTGCGAAAGGTTAGATAAAATGTACAGCCGGCGACACATCAAGCTACCCATTGACGGTTCTTGTTCCGTTGCACTGAAAGCGATATTCGAACAGAAGCTTGATGTGCTGTTGACTGTACTTGGGTAGCACTAAGTTACACAATATACAATAATATGAAGAAGCTGTAGCACAAACAACGATAGTAAAACCAAAGTAAAAAGAATAAAAATACCACAAAATAAGTCACCAAAGATACGTTAACTGCCTCCGTAGACGAACAGTTACCACGCCGGACTGCCACACAGAGATCTCAGGTTCGATTCCCGGGCCGGGTGAAGTATATGTATGGCCCACATTTATTTCTCTCATGAGTTTGGGTGTAATTTGTGGTTGTCTATGTGTGTGTCCTTGGCACCCGCGACAGAAGGTTCCCCTAGTGCAGGGCTACGTTGAGTGTGTGCGTTATTATTATTATTATTATTATCGTATTTATTTTAAACTCTCGCCTCTCCCAAGGCCTAAAAGATTAATTTTGAATTTTTAAATGGGAGAGGCGGTATTTCCCGGCAATGGCACAGTCGGCCGGGGTCAGGGACTCAGGTCCAAAAATCGGCGAACAATACGTGCCGTATCGAGCAGGACCGCCTTCTGCATTTGTGCTGGAAGCGACACGCCACAGAAATCCAACCGCCTCAAGTTGTTAGAAAGGCTGACTGGAATTAACCCATTTGCGGACAAAATAATTGGGATTATTTCAGTGGAGGCCACATCCCACATGTCGGTGATCTCGTGCGCCAGGTCGAGATACTTCTATTATTATTATTATGTTTAAATTAGATTTTCAGAAGAAAAACAAAAAGGTTAATAGGCAATAAAACATTTTTACCAACAATTACAGTTCGCTACAGTAATAATATTATTTAAAATTTGATATATACTCATTCAAACAAATTATTCGAAGTATATACTTATCAGCGTTTTCTACGTAATTACACTCCCTATTTTACATATAATTATGATGTTTTGTATGTGAAGCAGTGTTAGATACACTGCTTCACATTCTCTAATAATTAGCTGCCGTTTAAGCTTTCGAATTTGAAAATCTAACAAAACTATAGAAATACTAACAATATCCACTCCCTACTTTATTTATTGTTTAAGTATTTTTTGTTATATACAATACCAAGTGTCGGGACGACCAAGTCGTGCGCCTGACGGTAAACGACTTGCCTATTCATAACAGTTGCAATGCCACTCAGAGCTTTAAATCGCAAAGATCTGACAGCTCCCAAGTGCCTGTAATTTCACCGACAACCTTCGGAACGCAGTAATGTTCACATTACTGCTTGGCGGCAGAAATAGGTAAGATGGCAGTACTTCCCTGGACGAACTCTTTCACTTAGAGTCTACTGCTACGAATAAAGTAACGCTAATATCCTTTCTGTAACACCTATTAAGATAATTGAGCGCTTTTCCCGCAATGCTTTGTGTAGTACGTGAATTTTACACAACCGCCTCACACGTTTCACAGGTAGTACACGTAGGTAGAGGTTTTTGCATGTCAGTGTCTATTACGCCTGACGTTTATCGTAGTTCACATTAGCGTTTGTATTTTTACTCTACGTTTTTCCAATTTACTTTTAACAGACGTAGCATATGAAAAGTTGAAGCCTGTATTTGGCATGCTAGTAACTGGTACGCCTTTTAATTGTTTAAGTATGCTTTTTTCTTTATATCTCCCTGGTAAATACGGGTGTAAAAGTGTGCCAGATTCTGTTAGCTCTATTTTTGCCTATAATGATAAATTACTACACATATAGTTAGTTATTTCTACAAATATCTGTACAATATATATCCATGTTAAATACCTGCATTTAACATGGATGATATAAATTTGTAATCTTGGTGTAATAAAGTTACACATGCAAAATTACAACTTATCGGAATAGACGTTAAAATATTCTACAAATGAAATC
>NW_020653850.1:11108258-11136450 GCF_003589595.1 Hyposmocoma kahamanoa
AATTTGAAAAATATTTTAGGACATTTCTTGAACTAAGTTTCGTTTATTTATTTTCCAAAACATCTAACCTACCTATTGCAATCGCTTTAAGGGGTTTATACGTAGGTGGCTACGGTCATCGCACAGCATAATGCGCTTTTTTTAGAAAAACAAAATAAAAATATACTAAATTAACAGAAATAATATTAAACAAGAGAATTTGCAACTAAAACTGCTAATAATAATATTAAAAATTTTTATTTCATTAACTAATAGTAGTACTAACACCAATAACCAACAATATTAATACTTGATCACATTTTTCATCAAACAGTACTAGAGTATTTTTGATGAGCAATACCTTCAACCTGTTTTTGCATTGTTTTACACTTTTACATATTAGTATTTTCTGTAAAAGGTGTTTAGGTAATGTGTTTAGCGTATCAGGGAGCATGTAATCCCTTGTTCTTTGTCCACATACATTTTTATATTGAGGTAAGTTGTAAGTCGGTAAGTACGATAATCTACGCAAACTGGAAGGTCTCTTTTTTTGTTCTAATTCATGTATTAGTGTAAATAGGTGACTTCCAGCAAATTATTATGTATATGTGAAATTTTATAACACTCCAATTTATTAATACAAACGTCATCGACTAATTTAATTAATAAATTTTTTTTTTCATTTTGCTGTAGTGGCCTTATTACAACAAGGGGGCAAATGAATAATAAAAAAAAAATTGTCGGTAAAGTTCTTATTAATTCTTGCACGGTAGTATTGTGAGTGACAGCCGGTTAATCCTTTGGCAACATTTTTTGGACATTTTTATTTCCACCTCTTTGTTAAAAACATATCGCTAAATGCGCATTCCATTTCTTAACATTCGTTGTATCTAAAAATGTCAAATAATTTTTCTTCACAGCGGGAGATGCTTTTTGTTTGTATGTTGAATCGTCAGAACAAATGATCACAACTATACCGTTGGCGGTTTGTTGTTCTGTGGCAAAGCCATTTAAACAAATACAAAACTTTTTTTTTTCAGAGAGGGACGAACAAGCCTTGCGCCTGGTGTTAAGCGACATGCCTGTCCATATAAGTTGCAGTCCGACTAAGAGCTATAAACACAAATATCTCAGTTACACTGCCACTGCGTGTCCCTGTAATTTCACCACCACCTTCTTACCTTTTAATACCGGAACGCAGTAATGATCAAATTACTGCGTTCCAGTTTTGAACTGAACTTAATTGTCTGACCAAAAATTATTTGACTTGTCTGAAACAGGATTTAATGTAAATTATAAAACGACATTACACTATTTGTGTCTCAACTGGTTTAACAACATTGAGATTTTCGCCAAAAAAATCCCAAACGACGTCTATTTAAATCAGTATCACCAATAAAAAAGAACGGATGTGTAAACATCGGCGACAAAAAATAAACCACTTAATATTATATGAGAACATCAAAATTCACAGTTTGCAAACGTTGTGAACCTAATCAATTTCTTATCAACGACTTCCGGAGAGCACAGATGTCGCGGACACTTCCCCGTCCCTTCATAGAAAAGCAATCGGGTAGTCGTAAACGTTAAGGGTCTGAAAGTACCCCCAGGGGTCGTCTAAAGGCACTACGTTGTTGCTTGACACTGGTAGAAAAAGTACCCGTCGGTAGCCCCGTAATCCGGGACGGGCGTCCGGGGTGTTATAAGGCCGGCAAAAAGTGTAATTTAAAGCTGACTTAAGGATCCGAATTAAAAATGAAAGGAACGAGGTGCTTGGATCTATAATGGGACAAATTCAGGGTACAATTTGGGGTCGGACTAGGGCTAAGAGAATGTGGTCCGTTTTCAGATTTCTCATTGCGAGGAAGTTGTTATTGATTTGATTGATTTCTAAAAGATCTACAACTCGTATATTTATTTTTTCAAACAAACCAACGTTTCGGGCCGTTTACTGGTCCCATGTCCAGGTACGCGATTTATATTTAGATTTATATATAGCTATGTGTAACAATCACGATAACCGAGGGATTCTAAAAGCAAGTTCTTTTTTATTGGAAAAGTAATAAGACATTCGTGAGTGAATGAAGTATTTAGAGCACATTAAAAAATACGTGTCAACACGGAATGGTAATGTGAATCAGAATAAGTTAATGTAGCTAATATACAACATAGTTGTAATACAATAAATATTATTCACTAGCTACTCGCATAGGTCAGTATTGTATAATATTCGACGACCTGTGGCCGAATGGTTTGCACTGTGGGCACTGTACGAGGAGGTACCGGGTTCGATTCCCGGTGGGACAAATTTGGGATATTAACTTTTCTAAATTAGTTCTGGTTTAAGTGAATTCTGTTACTCTGGTATTCATAATACCTACAGAGAGTTCCCTAGTTTGAGACTAGGTAATTAGTGTAGTTGTCTGACACATTATTATTATTAATCTATTTTAGACTTATTATTATTACCTACATTATTATTACATTCTGCTCTCCTTATCATAACTAACGTAATCGACATTTCATCAGATATACAACCCCCTTTAAGCAGTATTTTTAAATCTTATTTTATTTCAGTTTTATTGCTGAGACTTAACTATTAGCTCGAACTAAATTTTTTCCCGTGCTAATACGGTTCATTTTGCTTGTGACTCTTGCTTTACTTCAGAATTATTTTTTTTATAAACGAAATCAAAGCCGAAAAATGTATATCGTATACTATACGAGTTATATTTAGTTCAGTTGATACATAAAAAACAATCATTAGTATAAGTAAAGTAAGCACCTACTGAATATTGCTCTTTTCTTGTAAAATTTCGAGGTAAGTTTGTGTTTTTTTTCTATAGTCAATATTTTTAGGAATGTTTACACACCATATAGTGATCAGTATGTATCCTCAATTTTACTATATATTTTTTCCAGAGTGATTGATTTATTTCTTTCACTGTTATGCGGAATCAGCAAAATCAGCAAAATCAGCGTAAATTCGATTCGATTGATTTTTGGGTAACACTTAAACTTCAGGTACCAATATCTCGAAAGTTACCAAAATGCTAATGCGTTAGTAAAGACAAGAAGGGCAGTATCGTAACCTCATTAATTCATATTAAATAGAAAGAAAATATTCGCATCAATTTCAAAGTGATTATACGTTTCTACTACATTTACATTTTCGACAAACTTCTCTACCTATTTGCAATTCAGCTCGCCATTTCCCTACAGGCCAACGGTTATCCATTACAATAGTAACCTAATTACCATGCAGCTATTGTTCTACTTAAGGACGAAGGAAATACTTTATGCTAATATTTGGTACATTGATGTAGAAACCTTCCTTTGTCTAAAAGTATATTTGAAATATGTGTACAAATTGTGTTATGATGATGCAGTCCTCCTTCATCGTCATCCCACCTTTTTATCATGCTTTTTTCTGGCCATTTATTTTTGAAATTTGGAATCGTCTCCAATTTCTTTTCCTTCACTATTGTTACGTTAGTTCTATCCGTAGTCATTACCAACAACATTCTTGAAACGAGAGGACGTGCCTATAAATCACACACAACGTCACGTCTATTACCTTCTTTTAAAATTATATATTTATATATAGGCTTTTTGGGGTGAGTATTGTGTTAGCTACTGTTATAGGGAGTGGTTTATAACAATTGTACTTATTCTTTATAGGTATCATTTTATTTCTTAATGCTTTTCTTTTCCTCTTTTAATATTTCTTATAATAAACCTTGTGGACCGAACCTTCTGCGTTCTAATTTTGCTAAGGCTAGGCTACAGTATTAATAATGAAATGGTACTATAAAAGGTTATGTACACTTCAGCAAAACACCCATAAGGCGTCTACGTGGCGACGTGATTACAACTTCCAAACCATTCTTAGTATCAGTGGCTCTCCTATCGATTTGCACATTCTTTTGAAAGCGACAACGAATATTTTGTGATAATTACAATAGTATTATATAATAATTAGTGACTACCTATCTTACAAAATAATTTCTATTTGAAAATATCAGTAAGTACGTAGGTAGTTAATTATTTACTAAAACTTCTTGACTGTAAATAATATTTCGAAGTAGTCTTTGTACGTTAAAGAGGGCGTGTTCTGCGATGGGCGGGGCTGGAAGGCGGTACCTCTGAGGCCTTGGGCCTCCCAGAGCACTCAGGATCAACTTTGTTGTTGAAATAACTCACGATATTAGTTATAACTCGTATTTTGTTTGTATAATATGTACATACGATGCTATTATTCTTTATTTGCGTTGTGTTTGAAATAATGGTTACTATATTTCGTATGCTGCATATAGCATTTACTAAAAGAAACTCCTATATAATGTTCGCTAGCATGGCTCCATAAACCCCCAAATCACATTAGTGCGTAGGTATTACTTAATGACTTTTGAAATAAGTAACTTAGCCGTGAATCTACTTATTTTGGAAAACAACTTTGCAACTACATATTACTTTGCAGGCAGCAGATCCAGTTAAAACATTACTATGTTTATTTGCGTATCATAAACAACGTTCTATTAGCCTCTTTCAATAAGAATGTCCATATAGAATTGTAGAAATTAGTTGATTAAAAAGTTATTAATAATTCGCGTATATTTGTTTTTTTAAACAAACCGACGTTTCGGGCCCTTTACAGGTCCCATCCCATCAGTCAACCGTGACCATGGGATTTGTTTAAAAAAACAATATATAATAAACAAAAATAAATATATTTAAATCCGGAAAATTAGTTTCATTTCCTATGTGTAACAATCGCGAAAACCTAAGAACTCGATATTATTAATAATTCGTTATTTTTAAGATAAAGTATTAGTAATAGAAATGTTAGTAACAATTGTCTTATTAAGTTACTATATACTAAGTAACAATGAAACATATTAATGTCGGTATAGATTGGTCTTTAATATCTACAGCAGTTAGATTTGCCCGATTACAACAACGACGCGGAAGCTGTTTCTTTCATGCTTGATCTGATCTAACATATTAAGGCATTACGTCACTGTCCTGATTTTGTATAAAAATTTTTGCATATTAGTATCCAAGCCTTCGTAATTTTTTATAAATTATTACCGTGGTAAAGCCCATTTCAGGTTCTCGTTTCAAAATGGTGATTTTTATTATCTATTTTAACTCAAAAAAATTTTGTACTAAAAAGTTATTTAGTGAGTTCAAATATATGTATTATGTTGTTGCAAATAAAAATCTACGGCTACTGTAGATTACCTACCTACCTACACACGGTTAATGATATAGGTGCGATTCCATTGCTTTGGTATTCTGTTATGTATGACACGCTTCGCAACGGGCTGGCAATTGACACAAGAAGACGATGTTGCTAATATACAGTATTATTAATACCATTTTCTTTTTACGGATTCTTTTTATTCAAGGACGAAAGATCTAAGAAGGAAAAATAACCTCGATCATGCAATTGCTCTTTCAAAAATAGGGAAAATTCTAAAAAAATATTGCATCTATTACACCATTCAAATTAGACTTCGAAGTTGTGATCAAGAACTATGTCTCCAATTGTAGAGTCAGTTAAAAACCATAAGGAAAGTGCTGTGTATAAAATTACCTACCTACTCTGAAGGCACTTTTAAAACACGCTTACAAAATGCTGACGCGATCTAAAACCGATTGCTTCTTACAAAAATTTGAAGACGATTATAACCGCCAATTTGCGAATATATCCCTCTCTAAACTACGAACTCAACATATAATTAATGAGGCGACAAAACCTCATCTCACAAGTAGTTAAAGTCAATTCCCAGTGAAATTTCATCATCGTCAATCCTTGGTTTAATAAGTAATCCTTGCGCTGTGGGCCGTCCCGTCGCCGCCGCTGCGGCTGCCGCGCCGGTCCAGAGAGAGGCCGAGTGTCTCATCCTTACCGCTATCCCTTACAGGCACGAAACTCCCGCGGGCGCGCTCCGAACCTTGCCAACAACCCTCCAACAACCTCCATTATCATAACACTCGCCGCGTACTACACACATGTTTCATATGTAAAAATAAAATAAGTATTTTTCCTAGCCGTTATTATAAAGATAAACGAACTAATTATTCAAAATTTAAATATAGAATGGCAGTGGGACAGTGGAGCAGTGGCGCCACCTGCGGCAGTCGCGTCGTCCCGCTCTTGAGGCGAGGGCGTATCCCAAGGGCGCCTCCCACAGTCCGCGGGGACGGACGGGGGCGCCGCGAAGCTCGAGCACTCGGCGGCGCGCTCCCGCGACGCTTGTTAGTGCTCCGCAAATCCACAGCGGGATCGCCCGTACAACCGGGACCCGATCCCAGTACGCACGTACGATAAACCAGAGCCGCCTACCGGATAAAATTATTGATAACTCGCAACTAATATACAAGTTTGCGCAAGTTCCGAATCCGGATTTATTTTCAGTTTAAAGAGAATCTGTGTTATTTTTGGATTTTGCAGGGTGTAGAGAAAAATATCGTTTTTTTTATAATTCTAATGTCGCGGACTTAGTTTTGTAACTGTTCACTATATCTACAATTTTACTAAATTAATTTCATATAAAAACATTTTAAAAAGTGCGTCGTTCAGACTGGAAAATTCTTGATTTGAAAATTCGAAAGTTTATTTTCGGGTGCGTTCGCATTTTTACGGGAGCATTCGTGAGCTCTCGGGCGCCTGAAACGGGAGTGCGTAGAGTGATCCGCGATTCGGTCGGACGAGTTAAACGCGGCGGCGGGCGGGTACACGGGCTCGCCTTGGCCGCCGCTCGAACTAGACCCCGTGGGATGGGGACGAAAGCTGTATCCATCGGGAGCCCCAAGGTCCTCAGGTACGTGAAAGTTTATGACTATTACCGGCTAAGTTTTGAGCAGTACTGAAAGTCAATAAATCGCAATTAATTCTAAACCTAAGAACAACGCGATGAAATTTACTGGATTTGAAAATGTTTATTTGATACACCTATAGATTCAACTACTAGTATATGACGTGTTTACTACAACGTGCTGTACTTCTTGTGAATAATGTTATATATGTATGTATGTTGGGTGTAGAGGTGTAAAAACAAAAGAAAATGAGATAGGTACTAAGTATTTTTGTTAATTTTGTTGAAAATAATACCTTGAATATGCAAAAAAAGTAAAATAAATCTATAAACCATTTACTCCTAAAAGTTGGATTACTTTTTGTTTTTCTTTCTTGTAAATGATAATAAAATCAACATCTTAGTGTTGTGTACGTGTTCACGTATTGGATTTGTTGGGAATTATAATTCGAACGTACGTAATAGGTTAAATTTGTAGTTTATATATATTTTATAGTTCCTATAAAAAATGTTACATTTAAATGATTAAAATTGCATAGTGCACAACACTGCAACATAAAAAGAAATTAAAATAAATACTGAAATTGTGTAAGTATAGAGCAGGTATTGTTATTTTTTTTTTATTTTTGTCATAGGCGGGCTAATGTTCGGCCTGCACCACCAAGAGGCGGCGGGCGGCTTGCACGCCCAGCCTCGCGGCCCCGTGACCTCGCTCAAAGAAGAACCGCTCACCCGCGCTTGGATGACCCCCAGCTCTTTAGTTGACAATACAAAGTAAGTACCAACTGTATGTGGGTGTTGATTCTGTAATTCTTATTATAATAGCAAATACATACTATCGCTCATCCTTGACTCGTTATAATGATTACGTAATTTTATATAATATAACTTGGGAAATAGTATCTGGACCATCATCACTCATCACCATCTAATCTATCGATCAGGGGAATCTTTTTCATTCATAATTATTATTTCTACAAGATTAAAACTGATTGCACCTATAGAAATGATCTTTTGAACTTTAAGCCACGAGAAGGTATTGGTAAATTACTTTCTTAAAAGTTAATCTATTGTGTATTTCTAATTTACACAATTTTCTTCAAAAAGTTTGTTTCTCAAACGATTGTTAAAAGTATCATAAAGATTTAATAATACATTCCTTTTATATAATGTATACTTTCTAATGCAAAATGGATTAACTATCAAAATTGGAAGGGAATGATAAACATCTATGTTTGTACTATTTGATAAACCTTTTAGTAAACTAAAAGAGCAACGCACTAAACTTATTATGGGCACCCAAATTGTATTAGCGGTCCATGAAATGAACAGCAACAAATGTGTATTTGGTGTAATATTAAATAAACTGGGATAGGATTAAGTTGGTACTGAATATAGGGGACCATTGCTAATCTATACATATATATTATATACCGATAGACTTCCGTTCGGTGATCATTTTATAACAAAAACATTTACATTTTGAAGATTAAAAATAAAGAACTCATATCAAGAGTGTGAGGGAAACAAGTTCTACTCATGAAGTATTAAAGTAAGTACATCCCTAGTAGTGGCTCCATTACACTACTCGAGGTGATGGTGATGAGTAGAAAGCAGTTTTTTTATTCCTAAAAATATTTATATAATAATCAGGAAGTTATCATCAATCCATTTATACGTCCCAATGCTAGACACGGGTCTCCTCTCAGGCAAGAGTTCCACGCTGGCCTAATGCGGATGGGACTTCACACGTTTTCCGAAAGTTACGAACCTTTTTCAATGTGCAGCTTTCATCACGATGTTTTCGTTTACCGACAATGTCGTGGTAAATTTCAAATTCATTTCGCAATAAATTCCGAGAAACTCAGAGGTGCGAACCCGGATTCGAACCGACGGCCTCTGATTGTGAGAGGGTAGGTAAACCATTAAGCTAAATGGATTAAGCTACTATTTGATAAACCTTTTAGTAAACTAAAAGAGCATAGCTTCAAAAAAAAAGGTAAACCATTAAGCTACCAAGGTTTATGGCAATCAAGAAGTAAACAACGTAATTGTAACTAAATGCAAATACACTATTTATGCTACATAACAGGTACAGTCTCCAACATCGACATGTGCACAATGACTCCATTACCATCCGATAGGGCGCGTCCAATCTGGGGTGGGCAAATTTCGCACGCCGATAATGAAGCCGGCCGTAACAAGTGTGTATTCATAAACGGAAAGGGCGCAATAAATCATATTCTATAGGCTCCTGTGACTGTGGTAATGAATAGCTTCAAAATTTACCTATGGAATATTTTGTTGGTTGTGTTAATTATGACTGGATAGTTTAACATAATTATGGTAACGATATGTAATATGATGATTGACTGAAGTGGAATGATTACGTAGTGTCAATACTATTACTGATGATCAAAAATATTACATTGAAATTAAAAAAGTGTGTACATTAAAAATGAATAAAAAATGCAGGTTATCAATGTCAAATTTTAAATGGTCCTTTAAATTAAAATACAATTCAAACTTCTTTTTACACGTTATTACCCAATCAGAAACTAAATGTATTAAAAAACTTACTAATTCTTTTAACGGGGGAGTACACCGCTAATGATTTGAAGCTTACAAACGAGCCTGTCATCGCCAACGGCCGGCTATCTGTCAGCATTTGTCTTATGGCCTCCTGATGATTTTACGCAATTACTCTAATTGCCTACGTAATTGATATTGTTGGCGGGGAGATTCGAAAATTTAAAGGTTATTAATTCTGAGAAAGTGTCAAATCTGGCTAATTCCTTTCACTGTAAGGACTGTAACGTCCAATAATTTGCTACCTACAAAGTTTTATATAAATATAAAATATTATTAGGCACCTAATGAAGGAAATATAAATCTTCGCCTGTACAAATTTCTCACAAAATTTAGCACAGATAACCAAACAACCACTTGTTCTACACAAACATTTAAGGATGAACCCTAACACGACAGATGTGGACCCTTTCCAAACAATGCGTACTAATTCAAGTATCAATACGTCATATTACGCGGCTGACTGTACCAAATGCTTGCACAACTCTATTATTTCTCTTTAAATGTGGTAAGTTCATAAAATTTCAGTGTTTGTTATACTTTTGTTTAGACCATCTGTTATCTCAAATGTTATATATCTGGTATTTACATATTATAATTTATTATTTATAAGAGGAGACAGAACTTACACTTGCTACTAGTAATTTTATGTCTTACAACACATATTTTTTCTTTTCAATTGCACCAAATATAAATTAAACTCTTTTTAGATACAACACTTAATTTATAGACATAAATTAATTTATTGACATACATCACTTAATTTATTGACATACATTTAGTTCTTATTCAATTACAAGTGCAGAATCAATTTTGCTACAGAAAACCTTATCGAAAAAATCAAAGATTATCGTGTCGAAGTGTGACAAAACGCGTGCGATCTGTTATCCAAAAAGGAACCTAATCGCAAGCGTTGCCGAAAACTGGCAACGATAAATAAAACAATGGAGTGTCGCTCGCGAGAGTATAAAATGGCAATCGCGAAACCAATTTGTTTACGCAAATTCTGCAGCGGGGAGAGATGAATGGGCGACCATAGCGTAATACGGTCCTCCGTAATGCTGGTGGTGTAGTGATGGGACGATAGAATTATTGATATCGATTATCGACTCTATTTTGTAAATGCCATTATTTTTTTATAGCAGAATTAATTTATAATATAACAAATTTTTGTGGAAGTAAATGGGGTAGACAGATATTCTTAGAGAAAAATTTAATTCTTATCTGACGAGTGACGTCAGCAAAAACCGTATTTCAAAAAAATTGTCTTAATTTCTTTTTAAAATTTGATAATTATAAAAAAATCGTAGTCTGGATGTGACTATACATAGCATAGGTATCATTTTATTATTTTATGAAATAAAGCCATGCATGGTAAACCCAATGAGTAAACGATTTCTTCTCAATAAAGGTCGACGGTTCAAATCCCTGTGGCGTCATGTACCCCATGATTTTATTTTTTTTAAATTAAAGAAGCTGTGGTCGCCTAATGGTTAGTCCTACCGCCGCTCTAGGAGGATGGCGTGGGTTCGAACCCATGACACTTTCCTAGATTCGAATCCGGGCTTGCTTTTTCGGTTTTGGAAATTTATTTACCACTTACAATAAATTTACCATGATGTTTTCGGTGAATAAAATACCGTGATTGTAAAGCAATTTCATGATGTCATTTCGTGATTCATTTTCATTTCATTGATGTGTCATTTCAGTTAGTGTGTATTTATTACATTGCTTTGCATATGTGTGTGAAGTTCCCAATCCGCATTCCACCTGTGTGAACTACAGCCCAAGTCCTCTCATTGTGAAAAGAGACCTACAACCTAGCAGTGGGAATATATATAGGCTAACTATTTATTTTTGTTGGCATGGTCTTTATTATTTATTATCTTTTATAAAATCTTCTTGAAAAACTCACTTAGGTATATTATTCGAAACATGGGCACATCTCTAAACAAATACCACACAGCCGGCGCAACAATGAGAAATGAGCCCGAAGATTTGATGAACTGCACGCATTTCAAATGTTGCTTTATCGATGTATTTATTGTCTACATGTGTATCACATTTATGTGCCAATTTCAACCTTCTACACATCCAATAAGATATACATGAGAGGCAAAAATAAATTTGTGAACCTATATTTATTCAACACATATGTGGCCTAACAAAGTGTGTGGCGGTGTTAATATATCGTCACTTAACTTGTGACACTTTGAAAATGCGGTCTATATTTGTGTCAGGGTTTTGATGTTAAAGAGTACTAATAAGACCATTGTAATTTATCAAGCTATCAAAAATATTCTCACCTGATCGGAAGTGACAATGTGGTCGAAGATGATAACTATGGTAATATCACTGTAATATAACTATTTATAATGTAATATACAAATTAGTTCACAATTTCATGTTGTCTCCATCTGCATACATTAGTCCGATATTGTTATATATCTATTTTTTATGATACCAAGTGACTGGACAGTGCACAGGCAACTGTTATGGATAGGCGTGTAGTACCATCAGATGCACGACCCGTTCGTCCCGTCACTTGATATTATTAAAAAAAAAGTTGCAGGCGTGGCATTCAGAACTAAATCGCAAAAATCTGAGGTAGTGCACCTCAGTTCAGTGCCGCTGCGTTCGTCACTCTGAAACATAAGTTGAGTAGAAGATGTTTTTTAAACTATACTGAAATGACAAAGACAGTATCACGTCCTCCTCATAGATATGTGTAACTTATTTTCGACATAAAAAAATTTTAAATTCTTCTTTGATTAGCGTTCGTATTAGAATTTTTGTTTGTAAATGACTTGCAAATTCGATACTTGCCGACCGATAATCATAATCTATTATCACTAAAATAAGACATCACTGCTATCATTTGCATTTCTAAAAAGCACAAAAGAACATTTGCAAACCTTTAACAGGTACTGTTGTAAATCAACTGCAAACGGATTATGATCTTTTGTTTTTTTTATACTTTTCTCGTGTTGCTATTTTATGAATAATACTTATTACCAGTCACTAGTAGTCAATATGTGGGTATCTATTGACAAATAGCGGGAAGAGAATGAAAGAGCCGACGAAGGAATTTTAAATTTATGGCCGCATTTTGGGGGTTCACTTACAGAGGTTTTTTTCACGCCTTTCGGTGCCAACTGGTGACGATTTGTTTGTAGATTTTGCTGTCGATTGTGGCTTAAGTTTTTGTCTGTTTTCTTTAACTTTTGACGTTCAATTTTCAAAATCGAAGATAGATTTTGAAAAAATAGACTTCCATGTAGCTTGAAAGATAATTCAAAAAGATATACAATAAAAGATAATTGTTTAAATGAGTAGAACTATCTCAAACAATGTACTATCGCAAAGTGAAAGTCAAACAGTCTTTATTTCAAAGGTGCGCAAATATACTTGAAATCGTCATATTGATTAAATTCTTCTACTGTTCGTAAGGCAGATTCCCCTGAGAAGATTGAGCCAGAAACTTTAGGGGTTGCTGCTTGTAAATAAACATTTGTACGCATGCATAATTTCAACAACCTGCAAGTGCTGAATGGGTCACTACCACGGACTTTTGTCATCCAATTAAGCAGTAGCTGTATAATAACCTTTAGTATAAAGTTTTTTTTTGTTGTTGTTTTACTATAGTTGTGAATGGCAAATTTTGTTACAAGTTTCTGAAACTCAAAATACATGAGTGTGTCTGTTAAAAATTGAGACTGACCTTGCTTGTACAATCACGTTCGTTAAACCGTGTACCGCTACACAAGTGAAATTGAAATTCGATTATCTTATTAAATCTTATTGTAATAAAAATTGAAAATTGAATTAAATTGCAAAAGTAATCAATAGTTCTATAGTATATAAAATAATATAAAATTCCGATAAACGTGTTTCGAGTTCATTGGGCTGTAATTTCACTATGCGCATACGTATCAAATTAAGTTATTATATCGAGTGGTATGCAAAATTTCATCTTATTTTACCCTTTGCAGCAGCGTAGGTGTGGGTCGGGCGCACTTCGAAAAGCAGCCCCCCTCTAACCTGCGCAAGAGCAATTTCTTTCATTTCGTCGTGGCGCTCTACGATCGCGCTGGCCAGCCTATTGAGATCGAAAGAACTGCTTTCATTGGATTCATTGAGAAAGACCAGGTATGTGCTTCAATAACAAACTATTTCATAATCTTAAGATCTAATTCCTGAAATTATGTCCATTCTGTCCAGATTTGTAAATGAAATTGCAAATTCAAATTAATGCGATCATCTTACCTGTTATCATGTAATCTTATGTATTATGTTGCAACACTCGTATAGATATTAATCGAAGATAACGCTTTTATTAAGCCTTAGTTCTATGTAAGTTACTTTGAAGCGTTACCAAAAATATTCGTCCATGACAAAAATATTACATTTCAATTAAACTTCACTAAATCACAAAAAAAAGTATTATTCACTTTTAAAGGTTAACAAATGCCTTTATTACTCAAGACTAGAATTTTATCCGCGTTGTAATGTTGCTTACTTATTTGGTTTTTGATTGACATTTTATGAATTCGGTTTTCATCGTACTTAAGATACCCATTTCTTCTAAAAGTATTTGAATTAACATTTACGATACTATTTCCAATTTATGGATAAATTTCACTTATACCTTTTTTGCAGTAAAAAATAATTCAATATAGAAGATTTATATTTATTATGAGTTTATTCCAGAACATTTTTAAGAGAAAATTAGAATTATTAATTATGCTTTTATTGAATGTGAAAATTCTAAAAGTAACATTACGTAATAAAATTTGCAGGTGTTAAGGGACAAAATTAAAAAAAAAATGTAATTTGTAACAAGGTTTTTAGTTCGTTGTCTATAGAATCGACTAAAATAAATTTACGTAATTCAATATTCGCTATTTTTCAACGAGAGGTGCGATATGATCTAGTGTCGTGATATAAAACTCAAAATAAAATTAGAATACTGCAAAATCACAAAAGTGGAAAAAACGTAACAAATTCCTTTCAATACCGAACTATTAAACATTATCAATAAATACTGATGGGTATCAGAATCAGGGTTCCATTAATCAGGATCTCGGAGACACGATGTCTATTGTGCGCACAATACTTATTTACATAATTCGCCTGCCTTGGTGGCATGTGTCAGATTTCTTTTTTTCAATGCTTATTTAAAAGACTGGATATATGATACGATTTTCTTTTGTTTTAGACGCTCTTTTGTTTCCTACTCCATAATTTACAGATAGCTAGGTAGCTATTATTTTATTCATCATCTTTGTCAACCTATTAACACAGTCTAACCAATATTATAATGTCACTGCTGGGACGGAGACAGACTTAGTCCACCATTTTGTCCCGATGCAAGTTGGGAACTTCACACCATTTTGCAAGGGTTGTGTATCTTCTTCGATGTGCAGGTTGCAGCACGATATACTTCTTTACCGGTAGCGACAGATATTACTGTTAAACATTCAAACCTTGGCTTTTAACTGAGAAGCACTTGAACCACTAAGCTATCGCAGCTATTAACTATGTGGTTGTAAAGTAGAACGTAATCGTTTTTGTTCCTATAAATTGTAAAAACAATAATATATTTAGAACTACTTTTAAAAACGAACATCGAATGCATGGATAACTCCTGTTGGTTGGAACTATGACTTGCTGACAGTGACGATTAGATAACAAATATAAATATTAGACAACATCGCATACGTTGCTCTGATCCCAAATAATGAGCACTGATAAAAATAATAATAATAAAAAAAGAAAAATAACTATGCTAATGCATTTAAAACTTATGTTATGGAAATCGGAAATAACGACGGTACTACATACACCCAGACCCGAGACATTTGGAAAAGTTAGTTTTTCATACTGATCCGGCCGGGGATCGAACCCGGGACTTCAGAGATTGCGACACCATAAAGCCGGTATGCAAGCCACTCGACCATAGCCGTCATCGTCACGATTAATTCAAATTTCTGTTATCCGTTGTCAGTGGGCCACCAAACCTTAAAGCATATTGCTCTAAGCGCCAAAGCGTGTTTTTAATATATTATTACGATATCTTTAAAAAATACTCATCTTTTAATTTTTTTTTATCGCTCTCAGCAATATCTAATAATAGCGTCTAAGTTAAGCTAAGTCTTTGCTCGCTCATTAATAGTTACCATAATAATATAGTTCTTGATTTGATTACAAGATTAAACTTCGCCACCTTTAAATACGAAACAGCAAATTGGCAAATTCGAAAATAAAAATTGGTTAGTTTCTCATAGAAAAACTAGTACACTCAAATATCTTATTAGTATAATAAAAAGAACTTAATAATAATGGACAAAAGCGAATAATAATAATGACGCATACACTCAACATAGCCCCGCACTAGGGAAACCCTGTGTCGCGGGTGCCATGGATACACACATAGACAACCACAAATTACACCCAAACTCACGAGAAAAATAAATGTAGGCCATACAAATATTTCTCCCTGCCCGGGAATCGAACCTAGGACCTCGCCGTCGCCGTCCGGCATGGTAACCGTTCGGCCACTGAGGCAGTTAGTTAATTATATTAAAGTTTATAATATTAAAGTAACAACAATTTTATTTCTCTGTCTCTAAGCAATGAAATCATATAAACTATTTTTTTTTTAAACTTGCAAGGCTTTCTCCGACCTCTTGTCTTTAGATATGCCCATTGCCCATGCTGGATTTAGTCATAGATAATTAAAAACAAATATTTTTTTACTAAATTTTTTACATTTTCTTTCAATATTATTTTTTTAATGGTGGATGAAAGCATAGATGCGCATTAGAGACACCAAGTGGCTCTAGTACGCTACAGTGAGTAACAAACTCGTTTTTATAAACGCGAAACGATTTAAAAAAAAAACGCTTGTGCTAATTATTTTTATGTGCTACCGCAATCTCACTCGCCGCTAACTATCTATGTACTAGGCTTAGGGCTTTGTTGCGCAATTCCACAAGAGTTAAACTGTGTGCCACCAATATTGACTAAATTACTAATATTGGTTTTTATTGGCTAAATCTCTCAGAACGAGAAATAACCAAAGTCCACTGCCCTTTATTAACAGTTGAGCTTCTTCGCTATGTACGAGTATTTAAACGCTAGTGGCATTATATTTACATTTTCAAAACTCTATAAGAATTTAAAAAAAAAACAGACGTGCGTTCGCTATATAAGGCTAAAACGCGACCAGGAATGTTTGCTTTGTGAATAATTAATTCAATACAGACAAACAAGAAGTGCGAACGGGTTACGGGCCATTTCACGGTATAAAATTGTTCTGGCGTTGATATTTTTTCATATATATTAACACTAAAGAGTCGACAGTTAAATAGAACAGTCTTTTTATATAATCTTAATTTTTTTAGGATTGAACGTAAAGATTTTTTTTTCAGTCAACCTACTACATTAAAGGAAAACGTCGTCAGAATTGATGACAAATGATATTTGCAAATTACGCGATAATACGTTATTATTTTATGCAAACATTGTGTTTAACACTTGGTAGCCAATAATTTCACAAAAAATAATTGAATATCAATTCAATAAAAATTTAAAATGAAAGTATAGTTTATTTCGAACAGTTTTCTTGGACCGTACTCAGACGATAAATTAGCACGAGCGCTTTTATATTCAAATTGTTTCGTCTCATTGACTATTTGTATACTGTTTTAAATTTATCTATGCTTACATCTAGTTTCGTCATAGCTAAAGACAAGACATCGGAGAATGCCTTCCGATCTTTTCCCAAAAATACTTTACATGATTTCAAGGTCGCAAATGACATGAATTAATTAGTTTAACTAACAACAGTGAATGTTTTTTTACCGGTTTAATGGTGTTGATAGTTTATTAACCAATTCAGGAATATAATGTTCATAATTGCATTTTAAAAGTAATTCATATCATGTATTGACAGTGTCAAATTTTGCAATCGATATAAGTGAAAAAATCTCATGTTTAAAAATAATTTTTAAGGAAAATAATGTTGTCCTAGTTTTATTAATAATATTACAACTTCAAGACTTTAATAAAACACAATTTGTTGCAGGAACCCGAAGGCCAGAAGACAAACAACGGCATCCAGTACCGGCTGCAATTACTTTATGCTAATGGTGAGCTTCAATGTCTAGCATAGCCATTTAGAAAACTTACGAGCTATAAAACGCGTAAACTTACTTTAACATTATGCTGTGTATAATGTCAAGTATAGTAAAGGGCTTTAAACGTTATATTTCATTATGTGCATCAATGCGAAGAGAAATACAACGTATACCGTAGGTATACACTGTTCTATATACCTCTAGTAAATAATCATAACATGCCAGATAACCAAACTAATTATCTGGTCCCAAACTAGAGACTTTCCTGTACTATAGGTATCAGATCGACGAAAATAACTCGGAACATTAGACCATATACAAATCTACTGGTTCGTTCCGTAACTCAGTTGAGAGAGCGTCAGCCACGGTATGGGAATGTTGCTGGTTCGAAACTAGCCGGTTCGGAAGAATTTTTCTTTGTGGTCGATCTTTATATTAATATGTAATTATAACTAGTAATTTTATTTAACAAAAATAATTGAATATCATGGTAGTAAAACATTGTGATATTCGATAAACTCAATATTACAATAAGACCAGATACTATTTAGAAAAGTTTACTTCATAAATTGATCCTACCCGGAATCGAAACTGAAACAACACAGTGTTACCCGCTGTGCCATCAAGGTCGTCTAGTCAAAAGTCGTAAGTGGATCAGTGATTCCATTTTCATTGTGTAGTGACGAATTATTATCATGCCGCGTCTCGTCACAGAATGTTAAAGATGCTTAAAGTTGTAGAGTTTAGAGTATATTTTTAATACCTAAGTGAATCTAGTGAACAGTATGTTATCCACAGACATAGATTTCTTTGAAACTAGAAGAAATTACCATATTCGCTACGCTTGGAATACTGACTGGCGTTTGAAGTACTGAAATCTAATAATAATAATAATATAATGCTACCTATCTTCTGGATTTGTTTAAGTAGACATAGTATAGTCGATAAAATATTAAAGATTAGCGTCTATTTAACATTTCAGTACCACTGTACTGAAAATCAGACTTAAAGTTGTGTAGCATACGGTATATTTTAAAGCAAACATCTAGTGAACGTTGCACACTTAAATGGAAAGTAAAGGTGGAATCACACTGATCTGATCGGCACTTTGCCTATTCTACGCGAGAATTAAATAAATAAATATTAGACAACATCACACATGTATTTGAATGTGCGCGCTTACATCTTTTCATAATGACATCGCAAAGTATGTCTATTCAAAACTGGCGTTTTACACATACACACACGGGCACATTTAGTGGAACAATAAAAGTGTAAATATATAATAATAACCGAGTTCTTAGGTTTTCGCGGTTGTTACACATAGGAAATGAAACTATTTTTCCGCATTTAAATCGCGTATATTTGTTTTTTCAAACAAACCGATATTTCGGGCCCTTCACAGGTCCCATGGTCACGGTTGACTGAGGTGGTACAGTCTTCCACCAGTTATGTCTAATATTAATGCAAACCACCCTATTTTTTCACTATAGTTACAATAGTTATTAATTAAATACCTTATTTTTAATTTTACAAAGAAAACATTCAATTTACGCTACATTAAGTTTTACAAATTATTTTATTGAATGAATTTTTATTAAGTTCAATTTGTTATTAATTAATAATAGAAATTAGAATAAACTAAAACATATTAATTAGTACTGCAGTCTTATGTCTGTTTGGGATTTTTCATCAGAGAAAATACTGGATCCCAAACTGGTGGTACGGAGAAAACATATTCCCTGTTGAAATTAGGATGTTTTTTGATTTGAATGGCCTCTCGCAGCATCCTGGGTAGATAATGGACTTCTTTTGCAAAGGACCTTGGGTTTATCAAACTTCATTGAATGTGTAGGTTTATCCATGACAAGCTCGTAGACTGCAGACTTGTTTATGCGACGGTGTTTCATATCAGCTATATATTCTTTGACGCGGGTACAAATACATCGCTTCGTTTGTCCAATATAAGAGAGATCGCACTCACAGTCAAGCTTATGAACTCCTGCATTCTGTAAGGGGATGTTACATTTCACGGGTCTCAGGAACTGAGAAATGTTCCTCAGGGGTTTGAAATAGGTCTTGATAGATGCACGCCTAATGACTCTTCCGATCTTGTCTGTAACACCTCTCACGTAAGGTAAAATGGCAGGTCTTCGCTCGACTGTTGGTGGTTTCACACGGGGCGTGCGGCATTGGCGTGGAATCTTCAACTTATTGGCATGTAGGACTTGCTTTATATGCCGAAGTTCCCCTGCCAGATGATTACTGTCGCAGACACCATGTGCTCTCTGAAACAAAGATTTGCTCACTGTAGCTAACTGGCTAGGATGGTGATGGGAATTACCATTGAGATACCTATCTGTATGGATTTTCTTTCGAAATACAGTATGACCTAAGGTGTTATTAGGATTTCTTTTAATTAAAACATCTAAGAAAGCTAAAGTACCACAATTCTCTTGTTCCATAGTAAATTGGATCTTAGTACTAAAAGAATTGAGATGGTCCAAGAAAGAAGGTATGCTATCGAGCGAGATACCGGGGAGCCTGTCGCTATACCGTGGATTTGTAGGTAGAGTTCATTATTCCACAATAGATAGCCTGATGTTAGGCAGTGTTCTAATAATTCTGCATATTCAATGGACATATTATATTCCCTTAGTTTTCTACTTACAATTTCAATGCAGTCTTTTACTGGTAGGTTGGTAAACAGCGACTGAACATCAAAACTGACCATGATGTCATCATCAGTTAACCGTAGATCTTTGATTCCACTGATGAAATGGTATGAATCCCTTATCTGTGTAGAAGTGTTCCCTCTCAATGGTGACAGTACCATTGCCGTGTATTGAGCCAGTTTATAGGTTGGTGTGTCAATCTGGCTAACTATGGGAAAGAGTGGGGTGTCAGCCTTATGTATTTTTGGTAACCCATTCGGTTTTGGAGATTTTACACAGCAGCACGAACTCACTTGCATCAAGATTCAGCGTATCGGAGTGTTTAGATATTAACTTAGTTGTTGTTTTTAATATCTTGGTGGTAGGGTCTTTCTTCACCTTTTTATACGTGCTTTCATCCGATAGTAAGTCAGTTATTTTGCTGTTATAATCTCACATATTCATGACCACCGTCGCGTTACCTTTATCTGCTCAGGGGATCACTAATTCAGGATCTTCGCGGAAGATCTTCAGCGCGTTATATTCATCTCGAGTAAGATTCGGTCTGGGCTGTTTATTTGAACGCAATATTGACGAAACGTCATGGCATACTGCCTCCATATCTTCCTTTCTCATGTTGTTTTTCATATAATTTCTTCGTATGAAACACGACGAGGAGCCACTGCGAAATTCAAACCCTTTTGCAAAACTGAATAAGCAGACTGATCCAATGTTTTGTTCGATAAGTTTAACACAGATTGAGTTTTTCCTCTGATGAAAAATCCCAAACAGACATAAGACTGCAGTACTAATTAATATGTTGTAGTTTATTATAATTTCTATTATTAATTAATAATAAATTGAACTTAATAAAAATTCATTCAATAAAATAATGTGTAAAACTTAATGTAGCGTAAATTGGAATGTTTTCTTTGTAAAATTTAAAATAAGGTATTTAATTAATAACTATTGTAACAATAGTGAAAAAATAGGGTGGTTTGCATTAATATTAGACATAACTGGTGGAAGACTGTACCACCTCAGTCAACCGTGACTTTGGGACCTGTGAAGGGCCCGAAACGTCGGTTTGTTTGAAAAAACAAATATACACGATTTAAATTCGGAAAAATAGTTTATATTTAAATAAATAAGAATGAGACGCAAAATATCAATTATATTAACATCTCCTTTCTCCAGTTTTATTGAAAAAAATCTATATTAATCAAAACGTATTTTCTTTTACATGTTGTGACAAAGCAAAAACGCTTGAATATTTAAAAATTATAATGGATTCAATCAAAAGTCTAATAAATATAAAACTTTTAAACTGACGTTTACGAAATTTACAACAATGCAAAGTCAACCCCCAACCACTCGACAGAGCAGTAACTAATACAGGTTTGTCGCGTGGTACATGAGGATTAAAACAAATAAACGCAAAAAAATGAGTCGACTGTTTTTTCATTTTCAAATTAGACCTACTAATTTGCTAGACTTTTGAAAAAATACTTCATTATTTTTGGTGATTTTTATTAGTGTTCCGCGAAGTTTGCCGGTGTGTATAAATTGCCGAATCTTATCAATCAGTACGTTTTAACCGGCACCCGACACTTACATAGTCTAGTATACACTACACGCTATCGAGATAGTCAATGCCTTTGTAAATATTTGCCGTCTTTGCCTTTGGACACTTCCTAATGGAAAATTGACATCGTATACCTCTTGGACTATGAATGATCGCTACAGCTTCTACACTATACTTGGCATACTAGGCTAAGTGGATTACTTAATACAATATAACGTAGTACTTCCACATTTATGAAGATGACATTTTGGCACCTTATGACGACAACAAAAATGTACTACAAATATAGGTAAGATTATAGAAAAGAAGATCATTATACATTTTCAAAACAATTATATTATGTATTATATAGTTCACTTACAATTGTAGGTTATAAAAATCTCACGTACAGTTAAAGACTGCGTCAAAAATGATAGGTAACATCAACGTTATTTCATTCGGTAGAATAAATTTGCGGTTACGGTGAGCTGCTACTAGCGAATGAAGATGTAGACTCACATGCGATCTCTACAGTACAAAAAAAACAGTCGAATTGAGAACCTCCTCCTTTTTTTGAAGTCAGTTAAAAAAGGAACTTTAATATATAAATGTGAAAATTTACTTCATCCTTTTTTTACCTTTTTCCAAAAGGAAAGTAGAACGAGCGCGTAGCAGCGGGTGTATGTTAACAAATTGTGCAATGTCCGCTACAGCGTAGCACTCGTAGCTGCTGCGACGATCTTTATTGCTACATAGTGTAAATGTTACTGTTTTACACTATACCATACTGTTCTGGTATATTGTGTTGTATACATAGGGAATGTATCTTATACGTCTGTATTATACGTGGATCGTTCTTTTCTGTCGTCGTCATTTCGTAATACAACAAATATTCAATTATTTTATTATTTACAGGTATAAGGCAAGAACAGGACATATTCGTGCGACTCATCGACTCTGTCACAAAACAGGTAAGATTTTCATTATCAAACTAAACAACAAACTTTTAAGCCCTTTCATGAGTCGAAACTTAGAAATTCGAAACGAATTCAATACTAAAAAAATAAAAAAGGGCACAGTATAAACTCAGTACACAGCAGTCTCACTCCCCCTGTCATTCCCGTGCCACGCGCCGTACACGTGGCAGATTGTCATCGCCGTCGCCCGATTAGGCCCTAATACCCACGCCCTCTGGTCAGCCAAATTGCATTGCATTTTACAATCATTACCGTTATCTCGTGTTACTCTGTCAATTTTATTTTATTTCACAATGCACAATTCCGAATGTGTCAAAATCAAATTTCATTTGTAATGCTGAGAAATTTTAGATTTTAATAGGCAACTCAAAGGGTTGTTAGAAGATGAGAAATGGGTTAGTGATATTTGACTACAATAGTACATTGCCATCATGTTCGTAATAATAACAGTGACGTCACATAGGAGATCTTAATGTTCATCTGTTCTATTTTTGGTGAATTTAAAGAGAAATATAATCACTGAAATTTATGTATCATAAAATAAAAAGTAAGATGTCATTTGATTCGGATATACAAATGTTAAATATTATATTAAACAACTTCACACACGTTGTTCTGAACCCTGAAATCACTTGTGTTCAACAACGACGGCACTACAAACACCCAGACCCGAGACACTATAGAAAAGATAGTTTTCTACATTGACCCAGCCGGGGATCGAACCCGGGATGTCAGAGATGGTGACACCATGAAAACCGGTGTGTAAACCACTTGACCACGGAGGTCTTTGAGGTTCTTTATATTTATATTTTTATATAAAAAGTTTATTTTAGAAAAAGTTTTGGTTAATTTATATAGAAAAAGTATTTTTATAATTTTCGACATAAACGATTGTATAAAGCATATTTAATATTGGGTCCACTTATCACATATAAAGCAATAAATAATGAAACACCTTTTCGAAAGCCATGATGAAACTTCTCCGCGCCCACATATATAATTTCAGCACGTCCCGAGCAGTTAGTGTTTGTGAAACAAGAGACCAATTACGAAAGATTTATGCGAACAACATAATTAACTTAGGCCGAATGTTGTTAACTAAGAATTACTGAACTTATCTTTATACCGTAATGCAGTGGTGAAATTGGGTTTCTACCAATTGCACTTAGCCAACATAAAATGTGGCTCGAAAGGTGTAATCGAAATATTGAATATTTCTGGCGTAATTTAAATTCAATAGTGTATCATTAGAATTACTACAACGATTAATGCTGCTTTATATATTAATTATTTTTAATTTGAGGTTATAATTTACGCTATGTAAGTAACTTACGCTGTGTATTTTTATGGACGACATCACACCGACCGTGGGCGCGTGCGTCCCTCTCGCATTCGCGCTCGATGTGCTGTCGTCCATATGAATACACGGAATTGGACCCGCCGCAGTCCTGACCCGACTCGCACCCGCTCTCTGTGTGCTTCACACTTTAATAGCCGTGGTAGCCTAACGGCTTGTCCTACCGCCTCTCAAGAGCCCGTGCGTTCGAATCCGGGCTCACACCTCTGAGTTTTCGGAAATTTATTTTAAAATTTAATTTGGAATCTACTATGAGCTTTTCGGTGAGGGAAAACATCGTGATGCAACCTGCACGTCGAAAAAAGTTTACAAACCTCGGAAAACATGTGAAGTCTTGGGGACCCGTACTCGACCAGGGAGGCGGACTGCGGCCTAACCCCTCGCCTGAGAGGAGAACCCGTACCCAGCTGTGGGACGTATAAATAAGTTGATGATGAAATAACTTTTAATTAATATCCAAATACATATTGGTTTGTCTGTCTTTAAATACAATAAATCAACCAGCGCTTCTTTATACTCTGCGTAAAAAAATATGTTTATATAAAATAGCGATGAATCGTTAACCATCAGACGTTATTTGTAAAACTTTTTTATAATATCAAGTGATGGGACGAACAAGTCATGCGCCTGGTGGTAAGCTTCACGCCAGTCCATAACAGTTGCAGTGCTGCTTAAAGAGCACCGCACCTCAAAGCGCATCGCTACTGTGCCCATCACCCTGAGACATAAGTTGACAAGCCCCATGTGCCTGTAATTTCACCAGTACCCTTAGCCTTCAAATCCGGAACACAGTAATACTGACATTACTGCTTAGCGGCACAAATAGGTAAGGTGGCAGTACTACCCTGGACGAACTTTTTAGCTTAAAGCGGTGCGCAGACGGAGTAATTTTGATTGTTGAGTTTTGGCAACTGGCACCTGTTTATGACGTTTTCCATATAATTTCATGAAACTGCGCAAACGTAGCCATTTTAGTTGAGAGTTTCTGCAATTGACAACAGAATGCCGAAATCCTGTGATTAAATAAATTGTTAATTGCCACAACTAGAAACTTGCAATTTTCTACTGGTGGTTGTTTCAAGTTGCCAATTTCCCCAGCCGGCCGGAAACCGCAACGCTTTGAGCGACTACACTCTCTCTCCCCGTCTCCCGCAGCGTCAGTTTTGCTCTTGCTAATGACCACGGATTTCGAATGTTTATTTAAAATCGCGATATCTAACTGTACATTGGGCCCTTTTGTAGTTGCAACTGGCAACTGTTAACGGAAACCTCAGCAGACTTTTTCTTGTCACTTCCGAGGCAGAAGAATTTCTTATCTGCACTGGCAATACGTGGCCAATCTTAGATTCTTAAACGTATGTCGCGTTAATTATATATCATTAGTCGTTTATTTACTCGGTCTTTCTACCTTATTTCAAACGCTGAAATAGGACTATTTTAGGAATATTTTTTTAAACACTGAAATGAACCATATGTCAAATTAAGACATAAAATGACATAGAGTGACAAAAGATTGACACGCAAGCAAGTCGTTCGTGGAAAACGGCGAAAGATGGCACCGGATAGCGTACTCGATTTAATTGTATTAAAACGTTGAGGGCAATCAGCTAATGTTCACCATGCGAGCAAGGCACGCAACTCTCGTTGCCCAAAAAATAGCATTAGGCTTGTAATACCCCTGTGTTACGAGTACGCTTGCTTAAATGAATGACAGGATAAAAACGGTTGAATGTTGTAATGCTATTATACTATCGGCTATAATACGGCTACTGTTCTAATAATTATATAAAATACAAAATATTTTTTAAAGCAGTGTTAGGATGATCACTTTAAGTGATTTATATCGACTCATCCGAAGAACAGAGTCCGATGTGATTATATAGCGAAAAGAGAATAAGTACGTTTCGACAACAATTTCGTTATTCAAACTAAGGCTTATGTAAAGATGTTTTGAGAAATTATATATCTTATTTCGTTTCGGAATTATAAAATCGAAAAACGGTCAATCTAACCTGATCCATAGCGAAGTAGAACGAACGAAATGTATTATGTCCTGAGAACAAGTAGTCTTGCACATAAACCTTTGTTCTACGGATGAGTCGATATTAGTGTCACCTTCCCGTGCAGTTCTGGGGTTCGTTGAATATTTTGTCGAATCCTTCACACCTAAAATTACGAACTGCGCTTCGACTTGGGTAAACCACTTTACTTTCATTGGGCAATTTCGCGAGCAATTTATGTATGAAGAATAATATTAACAAAAGAGTGTACTGCGAAGTTTAATGTAAAAAAATGTAATATGAGGCATATGTAATTTTTTTTTCAATTTTTTTTCGTTGCTTCTAATTTCACCTCTGAAAAAAAGGTTTTTTACAACACTAGGTATGACACCCATCATATGTTCAAGACAATAAAAGTTTATGTACCCAACGATTTATGAAATCGAACGATGTTACGAATTTTGAAATATATTCTCACGTTTCGATTCACGTTCACGTTCAAAACATTAACAACCGATTAATATTTGCGTTCCCAAACTAAATCACTATCATATCAATATCTAAAACATCAATCAGGCTCCCTCTGTTTGAACTTTTTCTTAAGAACTGACTCATGGCCCAGGGAATGAGATTTTGCCAAATCCCATACATTACCCCTAACAGTAACAGCGGTTTGAATAGCGAAGCGTGTGCTCAACACGTGCCTTACTGATTATGTTTACTTTAACTATGTTCAAACAACATATTAATTTGGCGTCTCTTTGTTAGGAAAATTACGTATGGAAGTATTTTGCATGGTGTAAAAATAGTGGAAATCGTACCCATAACTGTATCAGTTCAAAATTGATATGAGAGAAATATTTGCAGTTAGTATAAGGTTTTACTTAGTTTCAAGGCTTTTTATCAAATGGTTTGTGGATATTATCCGTGAAATTTTGTAGTATAATAAATATTATAATATTGTACCTTCTGCAGTACACACAGCACACGAAACCTAATCGTGCTATAAATGTAAATTGTGGAATTGAGAAAACCCGATGAAAAAGGAAAAAAATGAATGAAACCATTATACGTATATATATCGCACTTGACAACTAACATAGTATTCTCATATATATATCTCAAAAATTGCATTATACATATTAATAATTTTGTTTCCCAAATTTCGCTATATTGATGTGTCATTCATATACGATTTAATTTAAAAAAACAGGACAACACTGTCGCTTTGAAACTAAATAGATAATTTTAATATAATTTGAAGCCATTTTGAGATAATACTTTGTCAGTTGTCACGTGCGATATATTGTCGTTTATAAATGTATAATTAAGTATTTTGTGTAAACAACAATAATCACATTATTCGCAATAAGATTCATTTAGTATTAATTTTCAAATTGTGTTTTCTCAATTCCACAATTTTGAGTTACAACAGTATTTGGTTTCATGTGCGATATAAAAAGAAAATGATGATAAAGTTCAATTACTATCATTATTTCGCACATTCTTTGGAATGTTTGAATAGCTCTTTAGACTTATAAGGTATTCTGCATCTACACTCAATTCAACAAAAGCAAACAAAGTATAAACTTCAATTTCAGTAGTCGAACAAACAGTAGTATCTACGCAATAAGCGAGCTGGCACGGCACTCGCCTCGTCGTCGTACATAAATCACCAACTTCTTACCTACCACCTCTTTGTGTCGCCCCTCTTATTTTTATTCTTCGCGAGTCTCGCTAGTTCCCTAGACTATTTTTGGGAATGTCCAATATTTATGTAAGTGCGTACGAATACTGTGAATATTATATATTCTCGTACAATTATAGCATTAAAAATGTATGTAATAGATGATTTTCCGTTGAACCACTATATATGAGACACGTGCTAGACGTAGGCTTAGAGAAACTCTAGATAAGGGTCTAAGAATTAAGTATTATCATAAAATCGTAATTACTCATATGTGTGGTTTTTTCCTATTTCTACATTTGAGTAATATTTTTTATTTAGAGTTAATTGACAACATGATCTCATGGCATGGCTGGTCATAACCTCTGCTTATCTCTTTGTCTACTGTACATACTTAAAAAAACACAAAAATTAAATATT